>NC_034602.1:27475937-27476729 GCF_900095145.1 Mus pahari
AAAAAAAAAAAAAAAAAAAAAAAAAAAAAAAAAAAAAAAAAAAAAAAAAGAATTCTCAACAGAGGAATTTCTTTTTCTTTCTTTCTTTTTTTTTAAAAGGAAACACTTTGCAGTCCTGGTACTTTATTTCTTTTTGTACATTAGGCCATGAATTCATATGGAATGGGCTCCAACAGCTCAGACTCTTTTCCATTAATCCTCACAAAAGTATGCTTCTCTGGGTGGCGCAGGGTGGCTCTTC
This sequence comes from Mus pahari, assembly GCF_900095145.1. Taxonomy (NCBI): domain Eukaryota; kingdom Metazoa; phylum Chordata; class Mammalia; order Rodentia; family Muridae; genus Mus; species Mus pahari. The sequence continues at coordinate 27,476,179 of NC_034602.1, forward strand.
AGTTGAACCCAGGTGCCCTTCTCTTTGGCTTCCTCTTTTCTTCTGATAGTTCTCCTTCACCCTATTCAGGAAGCTGTCTCTGCTCTTAGAGTGCTTGATATGCTCAATCCGCACATTGATCCTCTTGGACAGAATTTTGCCCTTAACTTGCTTGTTTACAATGATGCCCATGGTGTGCTGAGTGACATTGTAGACTCTTCCACTTTTGCCGTGGTAGCACTTATGGGGCATTCCTTTTTGAACAGTGCCCATTCCCTTGATGTCTACAATATCACCATTCTTGTAGATTCACATGTATGTGGCCAAAGGAACAACACCATGGTTCCTAAAAGGCCTAGAGAACATATACCAGGTGCCTCTCCTCTTTCCCTTTGTGTTTGTCGTTTTGGCGAGTTAATGGAAGATGGCGGCCATGGCCGCAACAGAGGAATTTCTTTCTTTTTTTTTTTCATTTTTTAAATTTATTATTATTTTCTTTATTTACATTTCAAAAGCTATCCTGAAAGTTCCCTATACCCCACCCCCGCCCCTGCTCCCCTACCCACACACTC
>NC_034602.1:27477519-27485170 GCF_900095145.1 Mus pahari
CAGGGTTGTTTTGATTTGCATTTCCCTGATGACTAAGGATGTTGAACATTTTTTCAGGTGTTTCTCAGCCATTCGGTATTAACAGAGGAATTTCTAATGGCTGATGTTCATCATCCTTGGTCATCAGGGAAATGCAAATCAAAATGACTCTGAGATTCCATCTTATACCTGTCATGACTAAGATCATACATTCAAGTGACAGCATATGCTGGTGAGGATGTGGAGCAAGGTGAACATTCCTCCATTGCTGGTAGGAGTGCAAACTTGTAAAACCACTTTAAAATTCAACTTGGTGGCTTCTCAGAAAACTAGAAATAGTTCTACCTCAAGATCCACCTATGGGTGGGTTGGGAGCAGGTCAGGGGGAGGGTATAGGGGACTTTGGGGATAGCAGTTGAAATGCAAATGAAGAAAATATCTAATAAAAAATGTCAAAAAAAAGACCCACCTATTCCACTCCTGGATATAAACCCAAAAGATGCAGCACCATACCACTAGGACATTTGCTCAGCTACATTCATAGCAGCTTTATTTGTAATAGCCAGAAACTAGAAACAACCTAGATGTCCCTCACCTCATCCTGCAGAATGGATAAAGAAAATATGGTACATTTGCACAATGGAATACTACTCAGCTATTAAAAACAAGGACATCACAAAATTTGCAAGCAAATGGATGGAACTAGAAAATATCAGCCTGAGTCAAGTAACCCAGACCCACATAGTATGTATTCACTTATAAATGGATCTATAAAGTACTGGATAACCATACTACAATCCATAGATACAAAGAAGCTAACTAACAAGGAAGGCTAGGGGAGGATGCTTGAATCTCACTCAGAAGGGGAAATAAAATACAGACATTGGAGGTTGATAGAGTGAGGGAAGTGGGTGGGAAAGGGAGTTGGGGGGAGAAATGGGGATCAGATATGGGAAGGGCTGATGGGAGAGGAGTAAAAGAGCTAGAGAAAAGAGGGTGAGAATTAGTGGGAGAGCATCTTTGGAACGAGATGGAGACCCAGGATGTGGGGGTGAGACTCCTAGCAGTGGGGGATTTAGAGACCAAAGTGGCCAACTCCTATAGCCAGATGAGGCTTCCAGTAGAGGGAAGGGGACACCAACCCACTCACAAAACCTTTGACCCAAAATTTGTCCTGCTTATAAGATATGCAGGGATAAAAATGGAGCAGAGATTGAGGGAACGGTCAACCAATGACTGACCCAATTTGAGACCTTCCCATCAGAGATAGCTAACTCCTTACACTACTAATAATACTTTGCTATGCTTGCAGACAGGAGCCTAGCATAATGGCCTTCTGAAAGGCTTCAACCCAGCAGCAGATGAAAGTAGATGAATAGACCCACAGCCAGACATCAGGTGGAGGTGCTGTGCAGCTGAGCATGGGAGCCAGTCAGTGAGGACCAAATATACATTGGGTAGATTCAGGAAGGCAGTATCTCAGAGAGGGCCCTGGCCAAGTTAGAAGTCACTTGTATTAAAGGGCAGCATTGCAGAAGGTCAGGGCATAGCTAAGGAGGGCAGAGAATGGGGTCAGAAAGAGAGTTGCTGGAAGGTGGTCAGTGGCAAGACTCTGAGCTGATGCTTATAAGCTAGACTTGGCTCCTGATCACTTCCTCACTACCAACCAGAATCCCTCTTATTGTACTTAGAAATGATTCTATTTGTCCTCGTCATTGCTTTATTGCTGTGAAAAGATACCATGACTACAGCAACCCTTAAAAAAGAAAGCATTTAATTGGTGGCTTGCTTATAGTTTCAGAAGTTTAGTCCACTGTCGTCATCACAGCAGGGAGCATGGCCACAGGCATGGCAGGCATGGTCCTGGAAAAGTAGTTGAGAGCTACATCCTGGTTGGCAGGCAAAAAGAGAGAGAGATAGGGCTTAGCAAGGTCTTTTGAAGCCTCAAAGTCTACTCCCAGTGACACACTCCCTCCAAGGCCACACCTCCAATTCCTTCTAAATGACTAAACATCCAAATATATGAGACTAAGGGGTCCATTCTTTTATTTATTTATTTATTTATTTTTTGATTTTTCGAGACAGGGTTTCTCTGTATAGCCCTGGCTGTCCTGGAACTCACTCTGTAGGCCAGGCTGGCTTCGAACTCAGAAATCCACCTGCCTCTGCCTCCTGAGTGCTGGGATTAAAGGCTTACGCCACCGCACCCGGCAAGGGGTCCATTCTTACTCAAACAACCATACTGTTCATTCTTTGTATCTGCCTATTTTCCTGCTGCCCCTATCAAACACAATTTCCATGGTTACTCACTCTTAAGACCAGCTTAGCAAACGGTAGTACTATATTCTCACCCCCAACTCTAGCTTTTTTCCATAGACTATTTCCTGACCTTTATTACTCAAAGAGCCTGTGGTGCTGGTGCTCTGATGAAGGCCCAGGGAAGGCTAGACTCTGCACTCTCCACTCATTCAGCAGATGCTTTGCAAGTTCCAGAGCTTAATAGGGAACAGCGGGGAACAGGCTGCTGCTGCTGTACATATGTGCACTGGACAACAAGCAACCAAGCTAAGAAAAGTCAAGTTGGTGCGCTAAAAAGGGCCCTTGAAGTCATGAGTGCAGGGCATGCTTGGATGAAGTTGCAGAATGGCCTTCGTGGGTACACAGTAATGAGAGGTTTGAGAAAGTGGACACCATCATGCTGGGGACTAGTCAGAGAAGACCAGTAAGTGAACCACTGCAGCTGAAGCCTCATCGGAGGTATACAGTCCTGTCCCCATGATGGTCACATGTCCTGGGGAAGACTAACAACAGAAAATAAGCCCTTGAGAAGCCAAGGCAGGGCCATGCATAGGGGCCAGGATCACCCTTTTTGGAAGACTCCCAACACAAGGAGTTAAACACTCCTTTTGATGAAAGTGAAGAAAAAGGAGGAAGTCACAGGGGACAGTATGATGGAAGAGACTCAAGGTAAGTGGAAGTCAGCACCAGTGGTTGAAGGGGCAGTGACAGTTGAGGCAGGGACCTTCTACCAGCAGCAACCTGCTCCTCCTCTTCCCTATAGTAGAATCCTGACTCTGTGATAGCAGTGGCATATCTGTTTCGGTGAGCACCCTCATGATCCAAGCCAGTTATAGTCCCTAGTTTTTCCACACCGGAACAGAGCTTCCCTTTAACTGGAAAGTGAGGTATAGCAGATGACTGTAGTGGGTTCCATAGAGCACCCTGTTATTCCAGATTAGGGAATGTGAGATTAGAATCCTGCACCTGCTCTTTTCACCTGCCTAGCAGGCAACTGGCTGGTTTTCCACTGGGAGGAAGAAAAGTTAGTGCCCAAGAATGGTGACTCAGAAAAGAAGGTAGATTTCGATGGCAGAGAGGGACACCTCAACAGAACCTGAAGTCATTGGCTGCTGGAATTCCCAGAGTGAACCAGAGTTGGGAGCTGCCATCTGGGGTCCATATTTTCCTGCCCTCTGAATGGCAGCGGTTAGATAGGCACAGAAAAGACAATGGCCTTCCAATAGGAGGCCCATGGATCACATGTGCAACACCAGAGCTCCTTCTCCTGTGACTTCCTACTTTCATCCCTCCTACCCTTGCTTATAGTGGGACGAGTCTTCAGTTCTTTCATAATTAGGAAACTTTGGCATCCACGTCACCTACTCTTATTTTCCAAATGATTTACAATTACAGAAAAAGTTTACTTTTTTCTTATGAAAGTAGCTTAGGAAAAACTTTTAAAATCATGTTAGCATTCCTGTAAATCAGATACTATTGTGCCTTGTTTTGTTATCTTACCACTGTGCAGTCAGGGTAGAAAATACATCATCTCTTTCAGAATCCTGGAATAACTTCAAAAGCTCTGGATCCCCAGATAAATGTGCAAGAATGCGCAATTCAATCTGTGAAAAGTCTGTGAGATAGAGTTCTGGGTCAGTTTATGGTACTCCCATCATTGACTCACCCCATACCACTCTGAGTCTGCCTCTCTGTGGGGCTCGAGGTCATCACACCTCCTCCTATGGCCAGTCTCCCCTAGCCTTAGGAATATAGGCTCTTTTCTATGCCAGCAATCCCAAAGACTGTTCTTCCTCTTACAAGGTCAACAGAGCCTCCAGAATGGGCATTGTTCATTCATTATCTACATTTAGCACAACTTTATGAAGGGCCTCCTGTGTGTCAGGATCCCCTGGGGATATGTTTGTGAACAATATAGACACAGAACCCTTCCTCCATGAAATTTACATTCTAGCAGACATTATGAGTAAATCATTTGGTATGTCAGAAGAAGAGAAATGGAAAAAAATGGATCAAGGTAAAGTTTGGGAGAGAGTGGTGTGTATGTGGAAAGCTGGTGTCATGGTGGGGTAGCCAGCTCCTTTGCTTCTAGACCTTAAGAAATTTACAATGAACAAAGACAAGAGGAAAACTGGAAGGCTGTAGGGTCTTGAAGTTCAGGAGCACAGTGGCTAGAAGGGCTGCTTGAGTAGGCAAGGGGAAGGACTTGGGGAGGACAAAGGAGTAGGAAGCAGATTGAATGAGTTATGGGATCAAAATACAGCAAAATGAGGGGGTTCTGAAAGCCGAAGGCGTGTTGTTACCTAAAGTACATAAGAAATCTTTGTTTCAAGGTGGGGAGGTAGGGACATCCACATGGAGATGGGGGGTAGAGAGGAGGTATAGAATGAGGAACAGTTGGAAGGTGGATGGGGTGGGGGAGAATAAAATATGTAGTGTAAAAATAAATAAATAAATAAATAAATAAATAAATAAATAGAAGTACTTAAGTTTAAAAAAAAGGGAGGAGCCACAGAGCAAGGTCATAAGAAACAATGCAAACAATGCAGCAACACAGAGTCCCTGCTCCTGTAGGGCCATGTGCTGCAATTACTTCTGCATCAGAGGGGTTGGAGGGATCAGAAGACAGAGCAGCCATATCATAAATCTCAACCTCCTTGTGGCCAGCAACTTCCTTTAATGATCTGGCTTCTTCTTTTCTCACACTGCAGAAGATATGCCCTTGTCATTACTAACAAGATGGTCAGTCCCTTTTTAGATAGATATAAGAAGATAACCCCTCTTCTGCCATGTGTGCTCTGGTACCCTGTCCTTGGAACCCAGGTCATCCTGTGTGTCTCTGGTACTGAGAGCATGACTGTGCTGTTCTCTGTCTGCTCATAGAGTTATTAGCAATTTTAGTAAATATGTTAGTTCCAGCAAAAAAACAAAAATCCTTGTTTCATATAAGTGTTTGCTTCAAGATATATTTGCATGAATATGTAATGTATTGTATATGTATCTTTGCATTATTTAGTTGGTAAATATTTGAACTGCATGAAAATGCACAAAGCAAGCTACAAGACAGTGGCATCCCTCTACCATCCTATGTATGTACCTGCTGCCAGGAAGGTGTGGCCTTCAGAGGACACAAATAGGGTTCTTGGAGAGATGGTGACAGTCTCTTCTTCTTTACCTAGAATTGTCATTTCAAGAGCATGTGGTGAATTTCACTATCCGCTGACTTGCAATAATTCTTCATACAGATATTTCAATATCATCCATGAATAAAAGTCTAAATATTTAATTTTTGACTTTATAGTAATTCAATTAAAAAATAAATACCACTTGAATCTAAGAAATTTTTCTATTATTAAAATTCTCTGCTCTGTCTACAATTATGATAAAGAAAGTAAAAAGTCAGACACTGACACCCAAAATCACTCTAGCAAAGGACTGGAGACTAAGCCCCACTGACTGGAAGATCTACTCAGGGCTATGGCAGCTATGTGGTTCCCACTGGAGACACCACAAAAGGGCAGCTGCTTAAGGTGATAATATGTATTTAGAAAGAAGTGGTGTTCCTGTGACTCCTGGATCAATGCCCATAGCAAAGCAGCAGCACTGACCTGGCCACAGCTTATTGGGAGTGGACATCCTAGCACCCTTTACCAGATGGGGATTTTCTTTTTAAGGAATGTGACCATCAGCATTACAGGTGGGATAACTCAAAAGAAAAAAGAATTTTCATATACTGCTATAAACATCTCCAGAAAACATTAGGTTTTATTAAAACTCAGTGCTATTGTGTGTGCATTTGTTTGTTCTTTATTGGGAAGTTGGTGGGGGAAGGACAGTGGGAAGGGAGATATTTCCCTGGTATAATTACCATCTATTTTAACACATAAACTGCTAAGAGGGAGGCACTATATCACTTCAGCTGCTTTTTATTTTTCAATGTGGGTTTAAGTATTGGTCATGTAAACATAGAGGAGAACTCCAGAGAAGAATAACAGTTATATTGTAAGAAAGGAACAGTAAACCTTCTGGGTTTTTAAGAAATGCTCTGGAGATTTTAACAAGATAGGAAGTAATGTGTTACCTTTAAAATTCCAAGGCTTAGAAATCTGAATTGGGTGCTTGGAGATACCCTGGATATTCTAAAATAAAAAATAAGTTTTAGTTGAAATATGTACTCTTAATATGTACCACTTATGGCATTTAAAATATATAGTATTTATTAAATATTTTATTAAATATATAATGCCAACACACCATGCAAAAGTATATTATCATATAATACAACTGCCTAATATGAAAGTTTCAATGGAGACACCACAAATGACAATCAGCAAGTGTGGGACCTGCCTTGGCTCTGGCCCGTGTGAGCCTGGGATACATTCAGTGACCTGCCAATAACCCAAATCATTACCTTTCTTAACTGTAAAAAGTTGCAACACGCTAGAAGTAGATTTCTAGGAACTCTGTCTATTATTCTTTTAATTTAAAAATACTCCTTTTTTCATTAATTTGTTTATTCACTTTACATCCTGATCACAGCCCCCTCCCTCTCCTCCCATCCAACCCTCCCAACCTACTTGCACCATCCTCTCCCTTCCCTACCCAGGTACCAACCCACCTTGGCAAATCAAGTTGCATCAAGACTAAGTGCATTCTCTCCCACTAAGGCCAGACAAGGCAGCCCAGCTAGGGGGAAGGGATCCAAAGGCAGGCAACAAAGTTCAAGTCAGAAACAGCCCCCACTCCAATTGTTAGGGGGTCTTACATGAAGACCAAGTAGCATATCTGCTACAAACCACACCCAGTAACACACACAAAAAAAGGTTATATATCATGACCAGAGAGAATTGTCTCAGAAATGTATGATTTGTTTAAAAATCTAAAACAATTAATACATAGTATTCATGGAACAAAGAGCTTCAAAATACAGTTATGTTGTACAGAGCAGAAAGAGGCAATTACAAATCCAACTTTCAATCAGACTATGTACCAGTATATACACTGAAATATCTAACTATGAAAGGGGAATTTTTTTCCAAAATAGCGCATAGAAAGTTTACTGATTCTGAGTAATTTCACTGTTTAAATCTGTCTAAAATAGACTGGTGGTCCCCACCTATCAGAGTCAGACCATCATCAAGCCAAACTATAGTTAACACACACATTTGGCAGCTCTTGGAAATTACTGTATGGTCAGGAGCCACCAGCAAATAGGAGTTCGGGTCCAGACATTATTTCCCACAGAACACAGCATAGTAGTTTTATTTTATTCTATTTTATTTTATTGGTTTTTCGAGACAGGGTTTCTCTGCATCGTTCCTGGCTGTCCTGGAACTCACTCTGTAGACCAGGCTGGCCTTGAACTCAGAAATCC
>NC_034602.1:27486415-27487806 GCF_900095145.1 Mus pahari
AGGAAAGGAAAGGAAAGGAAAGGAAAAAGAAAAGAAAAGAAAAGAAAAGAAAAGAAAAGAAAAGAAAAGAAAAGAAAAGAAAAGAAAAGGCATTTCAGCCAGAATTGCTTCCCCAATGTGTCTACATAGCAGAGCTATTAAAACTCAATAAATCAACTTCTAAAATAAAAACAGATTGAGTTTTTTTTGTTTGTGTTTATAAAGAAAACCAGAAACATCCATGGAATTGACTATTGTATGGAATGGCTTTTGAAGAAAAATAACCTCTTTGTTTTAGAGCAAAGTGCTAAAGATAGAAGAACTATCACATGACCCCATCCAGTTTCACCCTGTGAGCATCTTGGAGTTGGCCGCAGCTAAACCAATAGGTTGTATTACTATCCTCTAAGCTCTGTGCTTTGTTCTCATTGATTTTTTTTTAAACCTAATCTCTTTTTCATTTTTTATTTTTATTTTTTTTATAATCACAGAGCTTTATTTACTTTTGAAACAGGATCTCATGTAGTTCAGACTGTTGGGAAGCTCAGTCTGTAGTTGAAGACTTTGATCTTCTCATTGCTTGCCCTTCCGCAATGATGGGATTATATCCACACACTACCCTATGTCTGGCCTCCAGTTTCTAAATCAATTTTTCAAATGTACTTATTTAGTTTATGCCCAATATACTCACCTAACTACTCCAAATACAGTTAAAACTTTTTTATTGTTGTAATTACATTGACATTATGAGTGATTATCCAACTAATTTATTAAGAAGACAGAGCATACATTATACTATATATTGTACTTAACACAATACAGATATAAGAAGTAAGTCATATCAATAGTTTATGATCACAACTAGTCACAGTTCCCTGGTATCATTAGGAGGCAACTTTGTCACATTAGTCTGTCTGTTTGATGGGAGCATAACACAGTAGTGTCATAGAGACTCCTTCCCAAGCATTTGGACTCATAAGCATATAACTTGCTCAAGGCCTAGCTTGAAAGCTCTCATTTGCTGTGTAAATCTTAGCATTGACAGACAGTGACGTAATTCCTTATTTATTTATTTATTTATTTATTTATTTATTTATTTATTATTTTCTTTTTTTACATTTCAAATGCTATCCCGAAAGTTCCCTATACCCCACCCCCGCCCCTGCTCCCCTACCCACACACTCCCACTACTTGGCCCTGGCTTTCCCCTGTGCTGGGTCATATAAAGTTTGCAAGACCAAGGGGCCTCTCTTCCCAATGANGGCTGATTAGGCCATCTTCTGCTACATATGGAGCTAGAGACTTGAGCTCAGGAGGTACTGGTTAGTTCATATTGTTGTTGCACCTACAGGGTTGCAGCCCCCTACAACTCCTTGGGTACTTTCTCTAGCTCCTCCATTGGGGGCCCTGTG
>NC_034602.1:27487817-27490321 GCF_900095145.1 Mus pahari
AGGGCCAGTTAATTTACCATCCTGGTCAGTGACTCAGATTCCCCAAACTCTAGCACTTGCTTTAAAACTCCATTTTTGGATCTGAGGCGGTTTTTCAGAAGGCAAGAGTATCTACAATGTCTTCAGAGGAACCAGATTTGGTTCTCAACAACCATCTCTCTCTTTTCTTTTTTATATGACATTTAGTCATCATGTCTCTTTAATGTCCTCTTGGCTGTCAGTTTCTCATCATGCTTTACAATTTTGGGGAATGCTAGTTAGATAGGAAACTCCACCCCAACAAGTTGGGATTTGTCTTGGTAGAGGGGGTGGAGGGTGGAGGGCATAGAATTATGTTCTTGGGAAGATCATCGAAGTTATGTGTCATCCTCACGTTGTTCTGACAGGCTGTCTACAGGACCTTCTTGCTGTTGGCACCAATCTCCACACAATATTCTAGGCCTCTTTTTAAAAAGTTACTTTTTTTGGAGTAAAATCTTTTATTATAAATCATTTTATTTGTTTACATTTTCAAATGATATCCCTCTTCCCACAAACCCCACAAAATAAAAGCAACCACATTGGATTAGTTACTTCTGTATCACTATGACGGCAGATCTGATTTTTAAAAACCTATTTTGGAAAAAAATTATCTTGGCTTCCAATTTCAAAGGGTTTATTGCATCGTGGCATCTTGGAAAGTGCATAGAAGAAGTGAACAGTTTACAGCATGGTCAGGCAGGAAGCTGACAAAGGTGATGTCAATGCTTGGTGAGTTTTTAGTCATTTCCCTCTTTTATTCTGCCTAGGCCTCCAGACTACGACATGGTGTTATCCACACCCAGGGTGGGTCCCCACAGTTAATCTCATGGTTCTTGTGGGAATAGGGCTTGTGAAGAAAGGCTGTGTTCTCACCACATTGCATCATCTCTCTAGCAACACGATCCATCATAAGCTTAGGTATTTTCTACCCAGGAAGTGACTCACTGTATAGCCAAGGTTGGCTTCCACTCTCCATTTCCCAGACACCTGTGTTCTAAAGATTTATTTATTTATTTTATTTTATGTAAGTACACTGTAGCTGTCTTCAGGCACTCCAGAAGAGGGCACCAGATCTTGTTATAGATGGTTATGAGCCACCATGTGGTTGCTGGGATTTGAACTCCGGACCTTCGGAAGAACAGTCAGGTGCTCTTACCCACTGAGCCATCTCACCAGCCCCGACACCTGTGTTCTGATTCATTCATTTTTCCTTTAAATTTGTAAGAGCTCTTATTTTATTCTTTGTGTGTGCATATATGCATGTATATATCGGGGGAGGTCAGAAGAGGTTTTCAGATTCCTGTTCACACATAGTTATGTATAGTTGTGAGTCACTATGTGGGTGCTGGGAATTGAATCTGGGTCCTCTGCAAATAATAGTAAATTCCCTTAACCACTGAGGCGATCCAGTCCCTCGCTTATGTCTTTTTATGGCTTCGTGACCTATTCCTTTTTATCATTGAATAATATTTCTCTGTATGGATGTAACATAGTTTACTAATCCATTGAAGAAATTTTTGTTTGTTTCCATGCTTTAGCAATAATTTATAAAATTGCCATTGTATATATTTATGTGCAAGATTTTAAATAGATATACATTTTCAGATAAGTTTGATAAGCTGTGGAGTTTGATGATTGGATGAAATGGCAGTTTGTATCAAACTGTTGAATTTGGGCTTATACATTGATTCAGCATGTGAAGCTGTTTGCTACCAGGTCTGCCTGATAACCAGAGTTTGATCCCCTAGGAGGAAACCAACTCCTAGGATGTCCCTGATCTACAGAAGTATGCTGTGGCACATGCATACATACACTTATAGATAAATGTAATACAAACTACATCTTTCCTCCTTTAAATTGATTATCTCAGGTATTTTGACACAGTGATGGAAAACTGACAAAGATGAAGTGAATGTTGTTTCAATTAATGAACCAATACTGGCACATAGTTATTATTAAAGTCTACACTTCACTGCCAAACTTCAGAAATGGCTGCATTTTTTCATTCTCACCAGCAATAAATGAGAATGTCTATTGTTCCTCATCCTTACCAGTAAACTTTTTTACTTACAAAACATGCACTATGTGTTAACTTGATGCTATAAACTGCTTCTAAGCTTAGGGGTTAGGAAACAGAGCTCTAAGCCTCATAGATAGCACCACTGTTAGGGCTGTATTCTTTCCTCTGGCTCTTCCCCTCACTGGATTCTAACCCACACAGGCAGGGTTGTAAGACCTTTTCAGAGTTCTCCTTCCCCCTGCCACCCAGCTCAACTTTGATCTTCACTGTCTCTTCCCTTTCAGAACCTCTCCCAAGTCCAAAGGAGCTGTGACAACCCCTTCCCAACAAGTAGGAGCTGTAGATTCCAGTGTGTCCTTATGTTAAATTGACAAATGCCAGGCTGAGTTTGGGGGCTGCAGGAAAACTGCTGAAATTCAACAAAGAAATACAGAGTAAAACACTATTAGATCTTTGGAGAATG
>NC_034602.1:27490414-27513772 GCF_900095145.1 Mus pahari
TTCTAATTGAGAGCCAGAGCTGAGCAGGACTCCTTTATTCTCAACTGTGTCTCCTCACTCTGTGGAGAGACAGAGGCTCTGCCACAATGGCTGGCAGCCTCTCAATAGCAAAAGGAGCAGGAATGAATACATATCAGATGGTATTTCAAAACCATCTTTGTGCTATGAAGTATTTTGTTCAGTTAAAGCTGCTTCTGATTCCAGAAAAGTGGCATAAACATATTTTCCTCCTTTCTGTCATTAGGAACAACTAAAAGCCTGGGTACTAGGCATCCGGGACATATAAAGAACTCTGAAAGCTGGATAGAAAGAATGGTCAGGGACTATAAAGTCCATAGAATCACACAGAACTGAGATCCACAATTTTTCTCTAACATGTCTCAAACTGGGTGCTAAAGAAGCCATCCTCAGACAAAAACCAAACAAATAAAACAAACAAACAAACAAACAAAAAGACATCTAACAAAAGACCACTGTTACAGGTAGCCTTATACGACAGAAAACTTTTAGATAAACAGAATGTTTCCTGTCAGACACCAAAGAAAAGATCTGTGACTGAGTTTAGCTTGCATCCTCCTACCTAGACAACTAGCCAAATTCTTCTTTGTAATTTTCCATCCACTGACCCCTCACCCTGCACATGTGTTCTAAGTCCCTAGCTGTCCCTGTTTGTATCCAGAGTTGAGCTCAGCCTCCCCATCTTATTGCAATAGTCTTAGATATAGTCTCCCTGGATGGCTTAACTCTGCTTGTTTCAGTTTTTTTCTTTGACAAAATATAACATAGCAAACTGTGTAGAATGTAGCTACAGCAACACTAAGAGGGAAGTTTACAGCACAAAAAAAGAAAATCTTCAGCAACAATCTACGCTCAAGAAACTAGAAGGAAAGAAAAATAAACCCAAATCAAGCAGAAGAGTAGAAACAATAGGGAACAGACACCAACGGATTAAAAATGGGGGTGGAGGAGGGGATTAATAGAGCAAGTACTTGGTTACTTGAAAATATCACTAAAATCAACACAACTCTTATTAGACTATCAAAGGAAAAGGAAAGAAGAAGAAAAATATCAATATTGAAGGCTCATTGCTGCACTGAAAATGCAGAGGATGCTGTCAGCAACATGTGTGTGAATTTCACAGACTGGAGAAAAACACACTATGAAATGGGTAAAATGAAAATCCCTATTAAAGGCCAGACCTTAAGGGGGTGCTCACCCTTAATCCCAGCACTCAGGATGCAGAGGTGGGTAGATCTCTATAAATTCAAGGCTGTTCTGGTTTACATAGTGAGTCCAGAGCAGCCAGAACTGCATAATCAGATCTTAAAAGAAAAACAAAACAAAAAACAACAAACAAACAAAAATCCCAACTTGTAGCAAGTCTATTGTTCCTAAGCCAAGGTTACTTCATCAGGAGTTTACCAAATAGTCATAGTTACAGTTTCACACATTATTGTCCAGAAATTATAAGAGAAAGAATACTTCTAAATTCATTTTATAATACTAGTATTACCCTGATACCAAAACCAGACAAAGATTAATATTATTCATGAATATACACATAAATTCCTTTAGAATATCAACATATAGATAGATCTAAGGCATATATTTAAGGACACTTGATTTGACAATTGCTATCATAGGCACTTATTTCACAGAGATGAAGGTGTAAGCTAACATTAAAACCTGTATATTGATGTTTATAGCACATTTATTTGTAATAGCTGAAAACTGGGATGAATCCAGATGCCCTTCAGATGAAAACTGTCACATTCAGATTTTCAAGTAATGATTGAACTGTCCATAGAAACATAATATCTTTTTGTCAAAGCAATCAAGTGTTTTAGCCATATTGTTTTGAATAAAATAATTATTTCCTTAAAATAGTAAAAGGGTCTTCTATAAAATATATATTCACTGTCAAAAATATTCCTAGGACTTTTACCTAGAATTCATTCAATCTGTTATCAGACTCCTGCCATGTGTGTGCCACAGTGAAAAATGCTTGATCTTTCTGCATTCAACCTCCATATAACTAACACTGATGCAGTAATACATAAGCTGCTGTAAAAGGCTTCCTTAATAATGAGTATGGGTTGTAAAAGCTAATATACTAAATATTCTTCCTTACTATGATTCATCAGCAATATCTAGCACCTTATATTTAAGACCTAAGTTCCCAATACTACTTTTTCCTTTAGTGACGTTTGCAACATCTGACAGACATCATGCCCACTTCTGGGGCTAAAATGCTGTGTGTGAAGGCAAAACTGGGGGAAGAATGAGAGCGCTGAGTCAGGGATGCATGAAGGAGGCACAGGAATAAGGTCTTTAACGAGACTGTACCAGGTCCAGCGTCAGAAGAGACCAATACACCAAGAGTACAGAACAGAGCCTAGAATCAGACCATCAGCACTCCTGTATGAAAACGGATCACAGGGTGGTTTGTCATGGCAGGAATGTTATAACAAGCAATTATTCAAATGGAAAATGACTATATCTCTGTTTCACACTTGTAGACTTTAGTGGGATTGAAGATACATTGCACAATATAGACTTTGAGCACGTTTGTAATTGCCATGCAAGTAAAGATTCCTTAAATGGCACAGCAAGTCAGATATTGTGGACCCACTGTAGTCCCAGCTGCATGGGAGGATGAGGAGGGAGACTCACTTAAGCTTATGTCTGTCTCAAAATAGAAACCAAAACCAAGAATATGTAAGACATAAAAACCTATAAAGTTGATTTTGAAAAAAAAAATCAAAGACTACACAACATGAAACCAACCATAGACTAAAGATATATCTATAAGCAAACAAAGAAAATACCCACAACATATGAAGAACTTTCATAAATTAACAAAAATGAGATAAACTTCTAAAATGAAATTAGGTAAAAGAATAAGTGGGCAAATAATTGAAAAACAATACTGAAAGAAAACAGCACTCATCAAGAGTAACAAACAAACAAATGCCTCACCTACTATGTGGCGTTACATTATCATGAAAATACCTCTTACATTCCAAGAGATTGTACTTTTACTGCACTTCATAGCCAAAGTTACTAGCACAGCCTGAATCACGTAGGACTTAAAACTGACATCTTACTATATACTCAGCCTGTTCATTGAACCAACCTTTAAGAGACTGATGTAATAATCTTACTTGCCTTGGATTTTCCATGTAGTCGATTCTTACCTAAGCTAATGCATAGCTGACATCTGAAGTTACGTGCTTCCATGGCACTGTTCCTCTAGAGGACTCTGACACTCTGACCTCAGTAAGACGTGTTGAAAATAGCAAATATGATGAAAGCAACCTTAGAAGACAAATAAAGCTGGAAGCAACATGAATATAGATTGATAAGTCCATTTGAAGTTGTTTGTTATGGAGGTCAGTTGAGTCATTTGATGTCAGTAATGTTTTATCCTTTGTAAAACTTTATTAAAGATTTCTGTAGCCAGGCGTGGTGGCGCACGCCTTTAATCCCAGCACTTGGGAGGCAGGGGCAGGAGGATTTCTGAGTTCGAGGCCAGCCTGGTCTACAAAGTGAGTTCCAGGATGCCAGGACTATACAGAGAAACCCTGTCTCAAAAAAAAATTCTGTAAAGCATCCTTATTCCTTCTCTATGAAATGCTTTATGTGCTATTCAATAAATACAGAGCAAAGGCCTTTGTGAGGGATACATACAGACACAGAGACACAGGGACAGACAAGTCATGACAAGATTTAGACAGGCATGGATTCAAATTCATACAGCAGACAGATTACAGATAGGCCAGAAGCAATGTGCTACAGAGAGATGACAGAAGACACAGGGAGACAAGTAAAGATTCAAGTCTGGGCTTGCTCTTGGTAAAAGCACTCCAAGAGGAATTGCTCTGATTATTTTCCTTAATACGACACTCATGCATTTTGGATACACTGAAGTTATTACTAATGTGTTTAAGTGGCAAACTACTATTTAGGGACACATAACAGGAACAATAAACACTGCATTTGGAATAGAAAAGGACACTGACTTGGGAAAAAATATCTAGGAAACGATAAACAGGATTTTAGTGCCACCAGGTGACATTTAAGTTCTTAAAGTGAATGAGTGACATGCAGGCTTTGTTCCTCATGTATAGAAAAAAGGGGACCAATAAACTGGGATAGAGACATAATCTCTTAGGAAGCAGACTTACTAAGGCAGGGCTTCTGTCTGGAGCTCAGAATCACTGCCTGGGAAAGAAGACTACTCTGGAGAGTATGTGCAGGGATTCAGGGACAGAAAAGGGACAGAGGAAATAGGAGCAGTGGCTGAAATGCAAAGGCACCATAGGTCCTTTCAGCTGATTCAATAATGACCTAGTCAGGTACTAAAAAACTGTACAAACATGCCAGTGGTCACTTAAGAGAGTCATAGACGTAACGAACACAAGGGAAGAAAAAGTACTCATAAAGAAATGAAAGTAAAAATCCACTTAATTTTAAAGGCTGTTAATATTTCTAATTATTCAGCTGTAACATTTAAAAAAATAGAAGAAAAGCAAGAACTCAGGACACTAAAGAAAAGCACAATGTGAAAGGTCAGAATTTTTGAATTTTGTAACATTGATAAATTCTGAGCCAGCATCACGAGTAGTACTGCAGTGAAATAAGGGCATTGACAAAAACTGGCCCCGATAATGTAGAAATACTAGACAGGACATCTAAGCCATGTGTGATAAGAGGTATTGGATGGAATAATGTGGCTCCTGGCAAACACAGAGAGAGCAAAGGCCCCCTGCCCTTCCCATGAGAAGGCCTCTGTAGAGAAAATAGTGGCTCTGAACAGGACTTAAAAAGGGACCGAAAGGTCTAAGCCCCAAGGCCTGATTTGGGAGAAAAGAACTTAGAAGAAAACTAAAGACCTCATAGCTCATATTTCAGGTGAGGAAGAGACCTGGCCATGTTTTCTACCACTCTGAAATCCTAGTGATGACCCCATGCCAGAGCAACGAGAGCAAGCAACACACTCAAGAACAGACAGGTAGGGTGGAAAGGCTTCTACCCACATGGGATTTATACCTCACAAGATAAAAACAAGTATTCGGGCTTCTAGAAATGCAGTGCCATACGCACCACGACCAGGGAGAACCTAAGGACAAAAGATTGATTCTGACATGGAAGGGTCCTTGACAAGCTATTTCATTGTAGAACATGAGACAGAATTTTAAATGAAATATGTATTCATTCCTGCTCCTTTTGCTATTGAGAGGCTGCCAGCCATTGTGGCTGAGCCTCTGTCTCTCCACAGAGTGAGGAGACACAGTTGAGAATAAAGGAGTCCTGCTCAGCTCTGGCTCTCAATTAGAACGAGAGAGAGAGAGAGAGAGAGAGAGAGAGAGAGAGAGAGAGAGAGAGAGNTATTGAAAATTTTCCCTGTTGAAAAAGCTGGCTAAAATCAATGTAGATACTCAGATTAAACACACACACACACACACACACACACACACACACACACACCAAAACAAAAACAAAAACAAAACTTTGTTTATCTATTCACTTGACATCCCAATATCAGCTCCTCATCTCCTCTGAATCCCCCATGAAGAACCTCCACTATTCTTCCCCCCTCTTCTCCCTTGGGAAGGGAGGAGCCCCCCTCTAGGTTTCACCCCCACTCAGCACATTAGATCGCTGCAAGACTAGGCACATCTTCTTCCACTGAGACCAAACAAGGTAATACATTTAGGCAAATAGGAGTCATAAGCCAACAGGCAACAGATTCAAGAAGAGCCCTACTGTTGGGGACCAAGCTGCTCATCTGATATATATGTGCAGGGGACCAGGTCCAGTTCCTGCTCAGTCCTAGGTTGTACAATCAAGATCTTTAACAATTCATGTGTGCGTATGTGTGTGTGTGTGTGTGTGTGTGTGTGTGTGAGAGAGAGAGAGAGAGAGAGAGAGAGAGAGAGAGAGAGAGAAAGAAAATGAATCATTCTCCAAAGATCTAATAGTGTTTTACTCTGTATTTCTTTGTTGAATTTCAGCAGTTTTCCTGCAGCCCCCAAACTCAGCCTGGCATTTGTCAATTTAACATAAGGACACACTGGAATCTACAGCTCCTACTTGTTGGGAAGGGGTTGTCATAAAATGAACTAGATGGGAGCTTTTACTCCCATTTGGGATATACACAATTGAAAGAAAAATTGTTCCCATAATGAAAAAGTCAGATAATTAAAAAAAAAAAAACACCACTTTTTGAGCCCACCACCCAGCAGAGAGTTGGTCCTTGCATATGAATAAATTACCACCACCTGCAGACAGCTGTTCAAAGGACTATTAAACAAAGTTAAGGTCACAAAGGGCCAGAAGTGGTGCCTGTTCCTAGCAGGTATTCCGGAAAAGCTAAGAATTCATAGACACTTGGAAGAATATTTTAAAAAGTCATTCCTCAAGGGTGAAGAATAATCAACTATAGTCAGAACACTTCTTTGGACCTTCCAGACAACACATGAAAACAAAATCAGAAAAAGTTTAAACTATTTACAAATGCTTCATCCCGGGGTTGGGAAGGGTAACTATAAAGCTCTATGACTCATCCATATCTATTGAGTTTCTTAGGGTTTCTATGGATGTGGCAAAACTCCATGGCCCTGTGCCATGTTTATGTCCATGATCCTTGCTGCTGCCAGAAGCCATGAGGAAGTCCATGATTTATGCTCACGATGACTGTAAAGGGCAAGGAAACTACTTTTGCAGTGGCATGGATGACTGCAAACTCAGTTAAGAAAGGGGGACATAATTTTTTTTTTTTTTAATAAAAAGAAGGACATAGAAGGCTTCAGTGACAACTCCCCCCAAAAAAGTAACAGTCTAGACAGGAAACCATCAAAGAGATCACAAGGGTTGGGGGACAATCCTGGGAGGACTGAGAAGTGTGATCAGATTTCATGATGTGAAGTTCCCAAATAGTCTATAAAAATATTATAAAGAGCCCTTTGCGTTTCCGGCCGCCGTAGGGAGAGGAGCCGCCGCCATGTCCGCGCATCTGCAGTGGATGGTCGTCTGGAACTGCTCCAGCTTCTTGATCAAGAGGAATAAGCAGACGTACAGCACGGAGCCAAACAATCTGAAGGCCCGAAACTCCTTCTGCTACAACGGGCTCATTCACCGCAAGACCGTCGTCGGCGTGGAGCCGGCGGAGGATGGCAAAGGGGTCGTGGTAGTTATGAAACGCCGATCCGGTCAGCGAAAACCTTCTTACGTGAGGACCACCATCAACAAGAATGCTCGGGCTACCCTCAGCAGCATCAGGCACATGATCCGAAAGAACAAGTACCGCCCTGATCTGCGTATGGCGGCCATCCGCAGGGCCAGCGCCGTCCTTCGAAGCCAGAAGCCTGTGGTGGTGAAGAGGAAACGGACCCGCCCCACCAAGAGCTCCTGAGGCCCACACCCCAGAAGCAATAAAGAATCCACTGATTTGTTGGCTGCCCTCCAAAAAAAAATATTATAAAGAAAACAAAACAAAACTCCATGACCATAAGTAACTTGGGGAGAAAAGGATATATTTCATTTCCATTTCCACATCACAGCCCATCGTCAAAGAAGTCAGGGCAGGAACCTGGAGCAGAGACCATATACTAGTGCTTAGATATCATATCATATTTCATACAATATACTGGCTTGCTCTCCATGGCTTGCTTAGCCAGCTTTCTTATATACATCCCAGAACCACCTGCCAGGGATGGCACTATCCACAGTGAACTGGACCCTCCCACATCAATCACAGTGAACTGAGCCCTCTCATATCGACTGTTAATTAAGAAAATGTTCAGTACATCTATCATCCTCCGAAACTGTGAGTCAAAATAAATCTTTTCTCTTTTTAAGTTGTTTATATCAGCATTTGGCTACAGTGATATAAAACAAACATACTATCAAAACTGAAAACAAGAAATAAATTCACGGTAAAGGCAAAAGATGAGTCTCAGTGAGCTTTGGGAGAAAGTCAGGGGGCCTAATGTAAAAGACAAGAAAGAAAGTGGATCTTTAAAAAAAAAATCCATTTCAAGCCGGGCATGGCGGTGCACGCCTTTAATCCCAGCACTNGGGAGGCAGAGGCAGGNGGATTTCTGAGTTCGAGGCCAGCCTGGTCTACAGAGTGAGTTCCAGGACAGCCAAGGCTACACAGAGAAACCCTGTCTCGAAAAAACCAAAAAAAAAAAAAAAAAAAAATCCATTTCACTGAACTGTGAAAAAAAGAGATTATGAAGTAAGTTCACAGGAAATGGATGAAAATGGAAATATATGAAACGAGGTAACCCAGACCCAGACAAGTGTCACAGGATCTGTCTCATACACAGATCCTAGCTTTAAATTTTTAGATTTGTGTGTTTAGTTTGGAGTGTCTACAGAGGTCAGGAAGCCCGTAAAGGTCCCTGATGGGGGAAGAGCCTTCAGATGGAGAGCAGGTAGCAGAACATACATGATATGAAAGCAGATGAGGGAAATATTGGGGATTAAGTGGGAGTGGCAGTGGGAAAATGGGGGAGTGGATCTAAAGACACTTGAAAAGCCTTATGGCAACCCACTACTTTGTAAACTAATTTTAAAGAAAAAAAAATTGGCTGTCCTGGAACTCACTTTGTAGGCCAGGCTGGCCTCGAACTCAGAAATCCACCTGCCTCTGCCTCCCAAGTGCTGGGATTAAAGGCGTGCGCCACCACACCCAGCTTAAAAAATATTTTTGAAAAAGGAGTTTCAGTGGCTACAGAGCTGGCTCACAGTTAACAGTATCAGTTGTTCTTCCTGAGGACAGGGGCTTGATCTCTAGACCCACAGAGCAGCTTAACACTGTAACTCCAGCCTCAGGGGATCTGACACCCTCTTCTGGCTTCCTCGGGCATGTGGTACACAGACATACAGGCAGGCAAAACAGTCATGTATATAAAAATAACTTATTTTTTCAAAAAAGTAGTTGCACTCTGGCCAGACATGAATAATTCCTCTGGTAAACAGCTTTGGAACCAGATCTCTAGACATTCATAGTAGAAATGGATTATAGCAGTATTCCATGTCCTAAGTGATTTCAGGGTTCTCTTTTTAGAAGGGAACATCACAGGAAAGAATGTAGCTCATTTCTATTTGGAAACATGCCTCCTCCTGTAAATCCATGTAATCAGGCAAGCTAACCACCTGGCTAAGGAACTACCCCAGGAAGCAGGAACTCATCTTAAGCCATACTAAAGAGAAAGGAGAAATAATTACCCTCTAAGAGATAATGTACTTCTCCATGTCAGAATTCTCACTCCTTACCACAGTCATTCTGAATGTGCCAGGAGATTCTGTTGAGTTTTAACTCAGAAAGGCCTAGCTTCCCCTTTTCCTCTCTTCTGTCTCTTTGGATGCTGGTCAGAGCCTAAGTATGCTTTTTTTTCTCTAGTAATTTGGGGCTTTCTGACATTTTCTCTAATTCTCCCTCTCTGCTTTGTGGCTGTTTGTCTGCCAGCTGACCTCCATACAGGCTTAATCCAAATAGTATGCCTTGTTTCTTAACTATTTTTGGTTTTGAGACAAGCTTCACTGTGTATCCCTGGCTGTCCTGGAACTCACTCTGTAGAGCTGGCTGACCTCAGCCTGCTTCTGTCTCTGCTGGGATTAAAGGCCCATGCCCAACTCTGCATGGCTTCTTTCCCTTCTCTATTCTCTCCTGGGCAGCTGTTGAGATTTACAACTTCCCTGCCCTGTTTTCTTTTTCTTTTAAATGGTAATAATATTTTCCTCAAGCTTAAAAAGGGGTGTATAATAGGGGGAGAGGTGTTGTGAGGGTGGGACTGGGGGGAAGGACTGGGGGCTGTGATCATTGGGATGTAAAGTGAATAAATGAATGAATGAATAAAGAAAGAAAGAAAGGAAGGAAGGAAGGAAGGAAGGAAGGAAGGAAGGGAGGGAGGGAGGAAGGAGAGAGAGAGAGAGAGAGAAGAAAAAAAGAAAGTAATAAAGTAAGTAAGTTTGAATGGCAGCATGCTGTTCCCAGAAGCCATGGATTATTAAATGAAAACTCCACTGTCAGTTATGGAATACCCCATTATGAGTTTTTGGTTAAGGAGATTTTAAAGTCCCCCACCCCTCAAAAAACACAGGCAATTATGCTCCTGTTTGTTCATCAAGAAAGCAAAATCCTGTTGCTAAAGATATCACATACTGTGGTTGCAGGACATAAAGAAATACACTTAGAGCTAACCTGAAAACGTCCTCTCTGCTAGCTTGTATTTATAATGCCTGCTACACAGGAGAAAAGTCATTACTGACCTTACCAGAGGTAGACTCTTCATGTTACAATACTGACTTGCCAGGCAAGATGTGTTCACTGGTGCAACAGTGTAACCTTTGCTTTCAGGTTGGATTTGAGGCCTACTCTACAGAAGTAATTCATGTCTAGTACTAAAAATCTGGTCAAAAGCTCCTGGGTTTTAGGTAGGTGCTAGGCCATAGAAGAACCTACTACTGTTTTACTAAATGGACATATTCTCAAACCATCTTCTAAATATTTGTTTAGTTTATATCCATAGATTAATGATACTGACAAACTTGATCAGAGAAACTTCTCTTTTATAGTGAGCAACAGTAATGTCAAGACTCAGAACTGGTCAAAGTGCTGAGAATAGGTGACTATTGAGTGCTCACTTTAAATGGCGCGTCTTTTCAGGGTCAGGGAACATCACAGAAGAAGGTGGAGAGCTAAGATGGAAGCTAAGGAGAAATACTGTGAAACACTGCCTTCTGAATATGACATAGTTACTACACTTGTGAACTCACCAGCTACTGTTATCTGCACAAGACCTACACAATATCTGAGCTTATCACCATGCCATGATGGGGAAGGGGCACATGAAACCCCTAGCCCCCTGTCAAGGGGCTAAGGGGATAATGTTTATTCGCACTGTATGAAGATATATCTGTCTTTCCTTGCCTGCATATAATAAATAAATAAATCTAAAAAAAAAAAAAAAAAAAAAAAAAAAAAAAAAAGCTTATGACCTATAGCATAAGGCAGAAAGAAGTCAGGCACTGGAAGATTCGCCACTAAGACTCGTTACAAGTCGGATGTATAAAACTGAGAAGTAGTCAGCCATGTGGCAGAACATAGATTAGTATAAATGGAATAATTGAGTTATGAGTCAGTTGGGAATAAATGTAGCTTAAGGCCAAAAGCTATTAATAAATAAAAATAAGTCTCCATGTGATTATTAAGAGCTGGGGCAGGCATAGGAATGCCCATAACAGTGCTATAGCAATAAACACCTGCCGAGGAACAGGGGACTCATTCTTCAGGGGTGTAGCCACAGCTAAGTTGCTCATGGTCCAGTTGCTAACCCTGTACTCACACATGTTAGCAACCCTAGTTAAAATCAGTGGGTTAGGGAAAGGAGGGAGAGATAAAAAGATATGAAAGTATGGAAGCAGGATGGGACTATGTTGGGAGGAAACAGAATTCCAGAGGGAATCTTGGGGGGATATGAAAGGGAAATAGGAAGTGAGAATGATAAAAAAACACATCATATACGGTATGAATTGTCTAACAATAAATAAACAAGAGGCATCTCCTGAATAGGTAAGTGTGAAGGGTTGACTGTGAGGCCTCCCAGATGGTAGAGCTATTGCAGAAGTTGTGCAAATCAGAAAGCAGAGCTTTACTAGGGAGTAATGTGCTCTCTGTCTCTCTCTGTCTCTCTGTCTCTCTCTGTCTCTGTCTCTGTCTCTCTCTCTGTCTCTCTCTCGCTCTCTCACTCTCCCTCCCTCCCTCTCTCTCTCTTCCTCCCTCTCCCCCTCTCTCCTTCCTTTCCTCCTCCTCCCCTCCCCCTCCACCTCAGGATCAACTATAGAACTGATGGTAGGAAGTGAACTCTTCATCCACTGCTGGTAAGAATGTCAAGTGGCATCACTTCTCAGTCTTTTGGCTAAGAACAAGAATGTCAAGTGGCAGTGCTACCCCTTAAGAAGTGAAGCACAACCACATGGCTCAGGCCTTTAATTCCAGCGCTCAGGAGGCAGAGGCAAGAGAACTGCTACAAGTTAGAGTCCAGCCCTTAGATCAGCTAAGACATGGTGATTACTGTCTCTCAAAAAAAAAAAAAAAAAAGAAGGAGGAGGAGGAGGAGAGAAAATAAAAAAGGAAAGCAGCACATAATATAAACCCAGTGTATGACCCAACTATTATTGTATTATTATATATGTATTTTATATATGTGCATTATATGCATAAGGAGCATGCACAAATGTACATATTTACATCTCAAACAAGAAACAACCCCAAATAGATTGATAAAGGAATTCATGAACTGTGATACACAGACTGAATGAAATACTGCTCTGCAATAAAAAAGAACGAAGTATCAAAACACAAATCAATATGCATGGATCTGAAAATAATAAGTCTGCTAAAGAGATCAGAAGAAAAGGAAACACTATGTGACTCAATCAATATGAGCTTCCTGGAAATGTAAGTAATCTATAGTGACAAAACTGGGACACACATAGGTTGAGGGGAGACATTATTAGGGGTAACAAAGATATTCCAGGTCATAGCTATGGCCACTCTTTTGATCGTCAGGACAGTTTTCATGGTTGAACGTATACATCACAATTCATCAAACTGTTTGTAACACATGAAGTTTCTGGTATATTAAATTTGCCTCAATAATGCTATTAAAAATGGAAAAAGCAGCTTCTTTCCTTTCTGCTGGGTTCCATCTGCTTGCTGTTGAAATGGGCAAGTCCATGAAACCCGGGGAAGTGATGCTGATCCTGGCTGGACGCTACTCTGGACGAAAAGCCATCATCGTGAAGAACACTGACAATGGCACCTCAGACCGCTCTTACGGCCATGCCCTGGTAGCTGGAATTGACCGCTATCCCTGAAAAGTGACAGCTTCCATGATCAAGTCCTTTGTGAAAGTTTATAACTACAACCAGTTCACGCCCATAAGGTACTCTGGATATCTCCTTGGACAAGACTGTTGTCAACAAGGATGTGTTCAGAGACCCAGCTTTGAAACGCAAGTTTACGAGGGAGTCAAGTTTGAGGAGTGATACAAGATAGTTTTTCCAGAAGCTTCGCTTTTAGGTATATTTTTGTTTTCATCATTAAAAATTTTTTAAAAAATGAAAAATGAAAAAAAAGTGAGTTTTTGCTCCTGGTAAGATATAGTAAGATACAGTGAATACATTCCACTGAATACAGCTATGAAAACTAAACAGTATGCTGATAAATTAGAGCAGGACACAGACTAGAGAAGCAGACCAGAACCGGAAACATTCCCAAACAGGTAGCAAGTCTATCATTTGTTCCCCTCAAGCATGGGGATGCTTGGTACTCTACGTATGATTAGTGGCAGAGAGTCCAGTAGCTTCAGATTATTAACACCTCATGTTTCTGGTTAGAAGACCAAGAAATGAGATTGCCAAAGACCCAGAAACAATGAGAGAAACCCCAGAAAGACAGCAGCTCAAAAAAATGAACCCTGGATCAGCTGTACCTGTCTAGGCTCATTTAATCCTGCTTGGTTAATTCCTAGATTGACCACTGGGTGGCTGTCATGTGAAACTATCTAAATGGTGCCTCAGAGACTGAGAGCAGGATAAGGTGGTACCACAGCCACCAGAACCTGAAACCTAAGCCTAACCAGGCCACTGGAACTAAAACAAAAGCATCACCATTTTAGTGGATTTTCAAAATAAGACAAAGTTTCCAAATGTCTAGCAAATAACCTCAAATTCCCTGTCACAAAGAAGTAGGAAAATCTCAAGTCATATGGAAAAAACCAACCCAAAGATGCAGAACCAAGACAATTACAAAGATGCAGTGCCAAGATGATACTAATGTTTGTCTCTTCTCTCCCTCTCCCTCTATATCTCCCTATCTCAGTGGCCTCACTACATAGCCCTGGCTGTCCTGGAACTCACTCTGTAGACCAGGCTGGCTTCAAACTCATAGAGATCTGCCTGCCTCTGCCTCCCTGTGCTGGGATTAAAGGTGTGCGCCACCAGGCCTGGCAGTATTTTCTAACCACACTTTTAAGCAGCTACTGTAAAAAAAACAAAAAAAAAAAGAACAAAAAATTGTGCCAATGTGATTACATTACATACAATGATGAAATTTCAGCACAATCAATTAAAAATCAATGTTTTTGTAATTTTGATTAAACCATAACCTATTATTACCTTATTGAAATGTCAAAATATGGAAAAAGATGCAGGGGAACCAAAAGACAAAGCACGTTATACTTTGTCACTAGAAGCAGAGTCACACAGAAATGGGTAGAAATGACTTCAGCTGGTAGCAGAGACTTTCTCTTAGGAGGGGTATATGTGAAAAAAAAATTTTCTGAAACTATTGCATTTACAACTGATTTTGTAAAATATTAGTCAGTGACTGCAGAGTTAGCGCAGCAGTTAAGAACAGTTGTTGACTGGCAAAGATCAACAAAATAACTGACAACAAATGCTGGAGAGGATGTGGAGGGGAAGGGAACCTTTGTTCACTTGTTGGGATTGCAAATTGGTCCAGCCTCTGGAAATCAAGGTGGAGAACCTCAAGAAGCTAAAATTAATCTGTCACATGACTTAGCTATACTAACTCTAGGCATATGCCCAAAGGACTCAACAGCCTCCTCCACAGACACTTGCTCAGCCATGCTCACTGTGGCTCTAGTCACAGTAACTAGGAAACAGATATGGTCTAAATGCTGTTCAGGTGATGAAGAGTCAATAAAATGTAATACACACACTGGGGAAGATTATTCAGCTGTAAAGAAAATTGAAGCCGTGAATTTTGCAGTTCTGGATGGAACTAGAAAACATCATACAGAGTGAAGTAACTGAGACTCAAAAGGACAAATGTCATATATTCTCTCTCACCTGTGATTTCCAGCCCTCAGCCTTCAGATGTGAGTGAATCAACTGCAGTAAGTGCAGAGACCAGGAAAGTGAAAGGAGGCCATGGTAGAGGGAGCAGTAGAAAGGGAGAGCAATAGGGTACAAGCGATTTGAGGAGGGAAATGTGGAAAACGGAGCTATACATAAGGAAGGAGATAAATACAAACGGAAGAAGGAGGGTAAAACAACAGTAAGAATGTTTGATATTACCTATTATCTGCCTACCTAAAACTACATATAATACATATATATAAGTCTGGGTATGCTTCTGCATATACAGTTTAAATGAAAATTTCCCATCTGAATGCTTCCCAAAGAGCTGTACACAATCTAACTAAAACTCCACCTCTAGCCATGAGAAGCCATAGACTAAATACTGTTGTCCTCAATTGATTCCTAGAGATGGACGGTAAGTTGCTATTGCGGAAGGCACCATGTGCATTAAACATGTAACCCAGAGAGGACCTGAGATGGATCTTGGAGGAGAACCTATTACTGCCACTTTACTAAATCAGCACAATCCCTATCTATATGCTAAATATGTATCCTTATACCCATAGATAAGTGTAGTCCTCACTGCTCATCAAAGAAACTTCACTTTGCAACTATTACAGAAAACCATAACTAGTCAAAATGCAAAGAGTAAGAGATCATGTGGTGCCCAGTTCTAACTGATACAACTATAACACAATTTCTGCACCTAAGGTTCACAGATCATTTCAGAAGAGGAGACAGAAGAGTCAGAGGAACAGGAAGTTTGTTGTGAGATCATGTCCTGCAGAAGTCTTATCAACATGGATGCCTAAATAGAACCTAACAACGGCAACATCAATAGACATGGTAACATGGAAGGGGGAACCTGCATAGCCCCTCTGCTAGACAAAGCAGAATACGCAACTAAGAAATGCTGAGGGCAGGAGAAATAGACTCCCCCAGGGAAGAGCCCCCAAATGGTTTTACAATACCAAGTAACATTATACAGACTGAGTAGGTTGCATTTCCAGATTTAGGAAAAGTATGTAACAATAATGAAAGAAAAGAGGCGATGAAATTGAGAGGGAGCAAGAGCAGCTACATGGAGGGGCACATGGGAAAGAGAAAAGGGAAGTGGGAAAATGATAATCACATTATAATTTCAAAAAAATCATAATGCCAGGCATGGTGGCCCACACCTTTAATCCTAACAATGTGGAGGCAGGGGCTGATGAATCTGAGTTTGAAGCCAGCTTAGTGAGTTCCAGGATAGCCAGCACTATTTAATGAGACCCTGACTTGAAAAAAAAATCATTTTTTTAAAAAGTCTCAAGTTTGCTGCCCAGCACCCACATGGTAGTACACAATAGTCTGTAACTCTAGTTCTAGGGTATCCAATGTGTTCTGCAGGGGCCAAGCACACAAGTGGTACAAAATACACATAAAATAACACAGTAAGTAAGTCTAAAACATTTATCAATGACTGGTAGTAGGGCACTTTTCTAGCATGTGCAAAGTTCATCAATTGAATTTGTTAAGTTTAAGAAAGATTACTTCCATCTCTAGTCATCTTATGGTAATGCAATGATATCTGGTTAAATAAATGTCCAGCTGGATTCAAATTTTATGTGTAAAAACATGAAAAATACTAATATTATGGGAAATCAGAGGCAAATATTCAGTTAATCTTGGAGAAAGGAAAACCTGTCAGAAGATTTGAAGACATAACTAATCATGAACTACAGGCTTGGGAAAAGACCATAGACAGTGGGGAGCACCACCATTCATGAGTCATGGCAGAAATGGGGGCTAAACAGAGTCCGGAGATAATTGATTAAACTATAAAAGAAAAAACTGAGCAGGGCATGGTGGTGCATGCCTTTAATCCCAGCACTTGGGAGGCAGTGGCAGGCGGATTTCTGAGTTCGAGGTCAGCCTGGTCTACAAAGTGAGTTCCAGGACAGCCAGGACTATCCAGAGAAACCCTGTCTCAAAAAAAAACAAAAGAAAAAAGAAAAAACCTGAATATCCTCTGACAGGATACATGCTCAGAATGCTCTTTGTAGTGGGGCCTGAGCTCATGAAGCTCAGAGAGGCACATGCTCATGATTCCCTCTCACAGGTATCTGCGCAATCCAAGAGTAACATGGTCCCAATCTTTTACAAGCAGATGCTGATAGAGAAAAGCAAGAAATAGAGAAAGAACCTGCCAGAGACCCCACCATAGAGGACCTGAACCTGTAGCAGGGTACCCAGGTGGGCCTGTACCACAAAAAGACTCTAAAGGGTAGACTTCCTCATGATCAGCTCCTAGAGCAAATTTGAGAAGCCTGAGACAACCGACCTGAAAATTTATAGTCCCAGAGCAGAGGCCCTGAGCCTAAGAGAACATCCACATAATGCCAGCTTCTTTCTCCTTCTTGCATAATCACCTGAGTTAGGTCAGCAGGTGCCTCTTCTGCCTGTATCAGTGGATACAACTTGGCTACATCTGCAATTAACTAAATCCCAAGTGTCTGCTACACCTGTAAGATTTTTTCCCCCTTAATTAAATCATATGAAGTGGGAAGGCCTCAAACTCAGAAATCCATGTAGTGTTAATCTTGGAAATTTAGTTTCTTTTAAAAACACAGTAATATTGATGAATATGTTTTAGTTTTAATCCCAGGTATGGGGCTACTTCAGATTGTCCACAGCAGCTGACTATGATTTGCCTAGTGCTCTAGCAGAGGCATGATTTTGCCAGCTGCAGATAGTTTCTTCAATGGTGTGATATTTGGAATTCTGGGAACTTTTCAGAGTATATATAAATGCTAGGGTCTCAAAAGGCAGAATGGGTTGTTGATTGTTTGCTATTGGTCGTGGTTTGTTAAATAGTTGTATTCAAAGAAGAAAGAAGAAGAAATTAGGTATCCTTACAGCAAAGATCAAACTTGCCCGGAGGAACTTGACACCCCTAATCAGCAGGAAATAGATTAACAATAACATTGCCCTCTTTTTTTCTACCTTTCTTCTATCTAGTGTTAAAATGTTGAAAGGGTGGGAGAAAAAGGGTGTAGAGGGGTGGAGAAAAGAG
The DNA here is from genome assembly GCF_900095145.1 of Mus pahari. Classification (NCBI taxonomy): domain Eukaryota; kingdom Metazoa; phylum Chordata; class Mammalia; order Rodentia; family Muridae; genus Mus; species Mus pahari. Next base: position 27,508,374 of record NC_034602.1, read on the forward strand.
CTCACAAAATAGCCAAAGACAAGCCACAGATCTGCCTACCTCTGCCTCCTGAGTGCTGGGATTAGGGTGTGCACCACAACCACCTAGCTGGGAAGACCCCCCCCCTTTTTTTTTTTCGAGACAGGGTTTCTCTGTGTATCCCTGGCTGTCCTGGAACTCACTTTGTAGACCAGGCTGGCCTCAAACTCAGAAATCCNCCTGCCACTGCCTCCCAAGTGCTGGGATTAAAGGTGTGTGCCACCATGCCCAGCTACAAGACCCATTTTTAACATAAATCTTTTAAGGTGGCTATTTCGAATCTGGCCCACACCTTCTTGTGGCAGTCTATATAAGGGATATAGAAGAAGGAAGTTTGCCCTTTGCCTGCTTGCACTCAATTTTGCTGGCAAGTTCATTCCTTCACTGACATCAGTATTCTGAAGACTAGTGGAGACATCCAACCTCCTAGGCTGAACAACTATTGGATTCTTAGGCTCTCTGTTGGTAGACAATCATTATTGGACTAGCTGGACTACAGCCTATAAGTCCTTATAATGAATTACCTTTCTATATCTATGTATAGATTCATGTTTATCAGTCTGTTCTTCTAGAGCACTGGTTCTCAACCTGTGAGTGGTGACCCCTTTGAGTCACCTTTCATAAGGGTCACTTAAGACCATCAGAAAACACAGATATTTATGATTCATAACAGTAGCAAAAGTTATGAAGTAACAATGAAAATAATTATATAGTTAAGAGTCACCACAACATGAAGAACTGTATTAAGGGGTCACAGAATTAGGAAGATTGAGAACCACTGCTCTAGAGAACATTAACTAATATACTTGGTAAAATCCTAACTACTAATTGGGACTTGTGGGAAGAACAAACAGGGAAAGATGATTTACATTTTCTTATTCTTTAAAATTTCACATTATTTTATGTCAAATATGTCTAACTATATACATTATTTAGTTTATATTTTAATTATTCATTCATGTAATTCATGTATTTAAATCTATGACAACTCAGATAAATGTATAATACAAGAGATGTTAAAAATAAAAAATGAGGCCTGGTGGTGGTGGTGGACATGCCTTTAATCCCTGCACTTAGGAAGCAGAAGGAGATGGATCTCTGAGTTTGAGATTAGCCTGGTCCACAGAGTGAGTTCCATGATAGCTAGGGCTCTACAGAGAATCCCTGTCTCAAAAAACAGAAATATAAAAAAATTAAAAATAAAGAATAGTATTTTATGAATACACCTGTTTAATGAAATGTATGAAAAGACAGGTGATTGTCCAACTTGAATATGAGTGGTGGTTGTTATTTTTTCATCTTTCTGTACTTGAAGAACTTCTCTATGAGGAATTAATGAATCTGTGTGTATATTTATGTTTGTATGGGTGTGTGCATGTAAAGAACAGAAATCAACCTTGGGTGGCATTCTTCAGGAGCCACCTACTTTGTTTTTTTAAATGGGGTCTCTTATTGGCCCCAAACTCACTAAATAGGCTAAGCCAGCTGGCCATCAAGCCCAAGAGATCTTTCTGTCCTCACCTCTCCAACACTGGAACTACAAGCACACACTACTAGACCCAGCATTTTTATCTGGGTGTTAGAAGATTGAACTCAGACCCTCGTGCTTGTGCTGCAAGTACAGTATCTAGTTCAACAAGTCTCCTTTACACCAAAAATATAATAAAGCCATTTAGAAAGCTATCTAACTGGGAGTGGTGCACACCTGTAACCCTAGCACTCAGGTGGCTGTATCTGGGCTACAAAGCAAGGCCTTATTTTTTTTAAAATTACCCCCAAAATTGTTACTATAAATGCAAGGGCATTTATAACTTTCCATTAAAAACGGTCAATAGAGACAGGTGGTGGTGGCGCACACCTTTAGTTCCAGCACTTGGGAGGCAGAGGCAGGCATATCTCTCTGTGAGTTTGAGGCCAGTCTGGTCTACACAGCAAGTTGGAGGCCAGCCAGGGCTACACAGAGAAACTCTATCTCTAAAAGACAAAACAAAACCCCCAAAACCCAACCTTTAGTAATTACAAGATGGAGATGGTTTTCGCAGATAGCACTTTGGTTGGAGTCACCTTCCCAAGCCAAATCCTTCTGCCTTCCTCACCAAAGTGTCTGAGTTTCCGGTAGAAAAACAGCTATTCTGTTCTTAGAGCATCTAGTTGATGCTTCAATACCAGAGAAATAAACACAGAGTAAAGCACAATTAGCACCATAAGGTTCTTTTCTGGGAACAGAATGTGCAGACGCAAAAGTACATTAGGCATGGAAATGGGCAAGAACTTACAGGATGCTTGGCTGAAAGTCTCCCTGTCACAGTTCCAGTCTGATTCCATGTAGAAGAGATGGTGCCCTTGATCAATTAAGAAGAATCAGTTTAAACCTATGCAGTATGGTGTGAGAAAGAATACACAGGCCCTTTACCTACAACCCTCCCTGTTCTTCTTGAAAGTTACTAAACAGCCTTGGGATCAGGGACAGCTGAAGGATGTTCCCTCTAACCCAAATAGAAGCAGCAATAGGACAAGTAGAGTCATGTCAGTTATTAACTCTATATGTGGGTTAAGGGGGGCTGCAAAGAGTGCATAAACTCAAGTGAGATTATGACACATGCTTGTTGTGCAGTCTTGTAAGTCTTGTAAGTCACAGCCTCCGCTGACTGTAGTTTTCTCATGTGCAAATTAATGTCTACCTGTGATGGATATAATTGGTTGCCTTGACTATATCTGCAACTAACTAAAACCTAATTAGCTGGGTACACCTGTGAGGGACTTTTTTTCTTAATTAAATAATTTGAAGTGGGAAAACCTCCTTTTAATCCTAGTCTTTTGTGGTGGGAAGATAGACCTTTAATCCAGATCTTTGGAGGAGGGAAAATCTACTTGGCCACACCTTCTGGTGGCAGCCTATATAAAGAACACAAAAGGAGGAAACTTACACTTACTAGCCTGTTTACACTCACTAGCAAGTAAATCCCTTCTGTCACTGGCATTAGAGCCTACTTCTTTGGATTCTAATATATATTTTAGACCAACTGAGACACCCAGCATTATGGACTGAAAACTATTGGATTCTTAGACTTTTTATTGTTAGATAGTCATGGTTAGACTAGCTGGATCACATCCCATAAATCACCCTCATATAACCTGTGTGTCTAAGTGTGTGTCTGTGTATGTATGTGTATGTGTGTATGTGTGTATGTATGTATGTATGTATGTATATTCATCCTATCAGTTCTGTTCCTCTAGAGAACTCTGACTAATATATTACCTCATATGGCTCCAGAAAAAGGCATGACAGTAGATGTGAAAGCAAGCCAGCTGCCTCATATGGAGGACCTGATGGCATAAAACCAACCTGCACAGAGCTGGAGAGATGGCTCAACTATTAAAAGCTAGGCTCACAACCAAAACCAACCTGTACTGTGTGGAGATTTAATAATACAAACACAGTCCATATTTCCAAGAACAAGTTCCTCCTTTACTGTATCTAAATTCAAAATAAACCTTATTACTAATCCAAATTTCTATTTTGTTAAGCCTTAGTTACCTTTTCCATATAAGCTAGTAATCCATCTATAAAAGTTGACTTGATCTTGTGAACCTACATCATAAAGATAAGAATAATTATATTCTTAAACTTGTTTAAGCATTCAAGGAGACTAACTCCATAGCAGCAGTTCACATAGGGATGGTCACGTGGTGTAGAATTCACCTTGGACAACCTCAAGTGGTGCCAGGATTGAAAAACAGATTGGCAAAGAAAGATGCTAGTTTGTCATTTGGCAGTATTTCTAGGCTACAGAGATGCTACAAAATTGCACCGTAACTTTAATTTTTTAAAAAAAATCTTATTTTTAATGAAGGTTCTTAAACACTTTAATCTTCCTTGTAGCTCACCACCCACCAGAGGTAGTGGAAAAGAAAGGATATTGGAGAAGCAGATCTGTTTAGAACGGTTCTTTGGAACAATTCCTGTCTGTGTTGTCTGGAAATTAGCAGTTCAGTTCACAGGTTAGCAGTAACAGCTGCATCTACTTGCAAACACTTCACAGACATACCAGCAGTCCAATTGGGTAGAGTCAGGACAGCAAACATAAATCAGCAGTGGTGGCACAGCAGCGGGGACCAGCAGGAACACCAGAAGTTCTCCATTGTGCCTCTCTCAATGGAGTGAAGTTCAACAAAGAGGTGAAACCAACAAGCATTGCACAACATGCTCTGTAAGCAAACCTAGCTCAGCCTCTGTCACTGTCCATCCAGTCCTACTTATATCCCTCCATGTGTCTTCTGTGGGTCTTGCCTCAGCACAAGTCTGACGTGGCAAAACTCCATGTGTGTCTCAGCTGAAATCACTCTGCCAATCAGCCCAAGTCCTCACAAGTGGCAAAAAAGCCCGGGCACACCACCAGAAATTTTTTGGTGCATTTCTCTCTATGGAGCCCCAACAAATAGAGCTCAACTACACAATGTAAGGCGGACCAATACATGTGTGTCGTTAGTGAAGGAGCCTTCATCATGTGTCCTTTCACGTGTTTGCTTTAGCAGAACATCCTTACACCTGTGTCTGCTTCATCTAAATGTTCCTTCACCAGTCTGCCTTAGTTTTTTGCCTGTGTCCACTTCAGGAAAATACTCCTTCACGTGTTTTCCCCAACAAAACACCATCCAGCACAACTGACTTTCCAGAGAACCCTTAAGTTTCTACTTCACTGCACAGATCTTCAATACTCTTCTCAGTGTCCCCAGCAGTGGGCCTATCTAGTTCTTCCCCCAGCCTTATATCACTTTGGGAAGATTACTAGGTTGGTATCAATGCATTTCTGTAGGCTCATTAGACAAGAGCAGTGCTGTTTGGTTTGTAAATGTGGTTAATGGGAACATGAAATAAAGGGCAGGTATATGAATCGAGAAAACGTGATTAACTAAGAAAGAAAAGGGAGCATGCCAGTAAACCCCCAGTAAATATCGCTGTCTTAGCGCCTGGGAACTAGGGGAATGGCAAGATTGTCCTGAGAATTGAAGAGACTGGGTACAAGCCATCAATCTCCTTCCCCATATGACTCCTTGGGCCTCCAGTGTTGGACAGAGTAGACTTGGACTTGAGTAAGATGACATCCAGTGATGAAGAAGTAGGGCTAACAAGAGCACAGTAAATAATAGCACTGTTGTTTGGCTTGTAATTGTGATTACTGGATTACAGAAAACATGAAATAAAGGACAAGTATGTGTCATGACAGAAAAGAACATATTATCTCCTTAGAACTCTGTTAAAGCATGTCAACAAATATGGCGTTGTGAATAGACGGGTTAGATAGTTCTCCTTCATCACAAACCATTTATACACACACACACACACACACACACACACACACACACACACACACACGGGG
>NC_034602.1:27514667-27535771 GCF_900095145.1 Mus pahari
TCTCTCTCTCTCTCTCTCTCTCTCTCTCTCTCTCTCTCTCTCTCTCTCTCACACACACACACACACACACTTAAAAGCACCAAATTATCCTTCTCTAGAAGTATAATCAGCCAGACATTCCTGGAGGGCAGCTACCTGCTCATCTCCTGGTGTACAGCCAGAAGCATAACTCTGAGTGAGAGCACCTTGTCTAAATGGTCTGCTGCCAGCACAGAAGGCAGCTTGTACCTGGTGGAGATACATGGACATGTCAGAAAGACAAGGAAGCTAGAACATGGCTTACCATGGCTTCTGATGTGGACAGCCGGCTCTGCAGCCCAGTTCTGGGAAGATGCTTCCTCTGGCTCAACAGGTGCAGCTTCAACTTGCCAAAGAGGATCTTAAACAAGAGTAATCCATGTAAAAAATCCAGATTTGAAAAAAACGAACATAACCACCACAGGTATAGAAACTACTCTGAAGATACACACCTGAATACATAGTACAACAGGCTAAGCTCCTCATTTATAAAGACTTTGATTTAATGTGTCTCATAATGTTCATCTCTTGTGAGAACATGAATACTTTAAATCATTTGCAGACAGTATTATAAATTCAGAATAAATCATCTTTTAAATTCTTGAGTAATGTTATGGAGTGAAAGACCCAACAAGCAGCTGAAAAAGTCAGATGCAGATATTTGCACCCAAAAAGTGGACAGAAGCAGCTGACCTATATTTTTGAGTTAGGGAAGGCTGAAAGAAGCTGAAGAGAAGGGAGATCCTGTAGGAGGCCCAGCAGTCTCAATTAACCTGGACCCCAGCGATCTCTCAGATACTGGAACACCAACCAGGCACTGCCAGGTCTGTGTTCATTCAGAGATGATGCACCTAACCCTCAAGAGAATGGAGGCCCCAGGGAATTTAGAGGTCAGGTTGGGTGGGGAGTGAGGACATCCACATGGAGACAGGTGGGTAGGGAAGAGGTATGGGATGTGGGACAGTTGGAGGGTGGATCAGGGTGGGAGGGGGGATAAAATATGGAGTGTAATAAAAATAAATTAATTATGCCGGGCATGGTGGCGCACGCCTTTAATCCCAGCACTCGGGAGGCAGAGGCAGGCGGATTTCTGAGTTCGAGGTCAGCCTGGTCTACAAAGTGAGTTCCAGGACAGCCAGGGCTACACAGAGAAACCCTGTCTCAAAAAACCAAAAAAATAAAAATAAAAATAAATAAATAAATAAAAAATAAAAAATAAAAAATAAATTAATTAATTTAAAAAATTCTTGAGTAAAACACTTAGCTTTTGAAAGGACAAAATTTAACATTACCAACCAGGTATAGTGGTCTAAGGCTGTAATCTCAGTACTTGGGAAGATGAGACAGGAGGACTGTCATGGATGGGAGTGAGCATACAGCCATGTACTACATAGGGAATTCTAGGCAAGTCTGGGCTACAGAATGAGACACTGTCTCAAAATAAATAAAAAAAAATGAAATTGAGCCTTACCTCACGAAGTTGATTATTACTCATTATAAGAAACTGTTCTCCTGCAACAAAATGGGCTTCTTGCTCCAATTCCTTGAGGCGAGCCTGAAAAATTGAAACATCATTCACAGACTTTATGATTTAAAATAATTTAAACTTCTCATCAAGCAACTCTCAACAAAAGCCTTTAATGGAATAAAAAGTCACCTATAACTTGCCAAAATGAACATTTAAAAGCATACATATTGACATGATGGCTAAAACTTAAAGAAGTAAAAATAAAAGTACTTCAAAATGAGAGCATCACTATTAGAACTAGAAAACGGATCCATTATTATGAGAAAGAAGACAGAAAAAGAAAAGGTATGGGTTATAGCCTACACCCACAATAGATCAAGATGTCCTCTAAGTCAGTAGAGCACATAGAAAAGACTTAGATGAGGGCTGGCTGTGGGTAAAAGGCACATGCCTGGTAACCTGAGTTGCATCCCTGGGACTCACATGGCGGAAGGAAAACTGAATCCCTGAAGACCTCTACACACACACACACACACACACACACACACACACACACACACACACCATTTTAGAGACTTGATGATTGTTTTCAAAGAGAAACTAATAGCCAATGATGATAGAAAACAATTTACTTCATCAGTAATAAGGAAAACAAACCAAACTAATACATGGTTTATGATAGTTGCAACCTGTAGACAACCAGATGCCTCTTGCCTAGGATAGATATCACCCTGGCAGAGCATAGTAGCACTGAGCAAAATACAATGATAACATCAAGGCTAAGATGCAGACAATTGAGAGGTTGTATACAAACTATTGATTGTTTAGACAATGAAATAGAGAACATGTGAAGAATAACAAGAATGAAATCCCTTCTAAGTCAGGGCAGTAGCTATTTTGGGCAACAGAATACACTTCTGCCAGGAAAAGCACATAAGGCTCTAAATATCCCATAGTTTAACCTGGGTGATAGATACCAGAGTTATCTTTTGGGTTGTTTAGATGGAATTTAAAAATATTTTTCATACATCTTTATGTACCTTTCCATATTTTCATTCTTTAGGAAATGTACCAGATCCTTGGATGAACTGTAGGGAGCAAATGTCCTTACAAGAAAAATAATCTAACTTGATGGTCCACTGAAGAACTGCCCCTAACACACACTAGATCAATGCTTGTCCTCCCTATATGAGTGCATGTCAGTCACTATTATATTGCTATAAAGAGCATGACCAAGGCAATACTTATAAAAGGAAGTATTTAATTTGATTTTTTCAAGGCAGGATTTCTCTGTGTAGTCCTGACTGTCCTAGAACTCACTCTGTAACCCAGGCTGGCCTCAAACTCAGAACTTCACCTGCCTCTGCCTCCAGAGTTTTGGGACTAAAGGCTGTGCTACCATCATGTGACTTAGAGTTCTACTCTTGATTCACAGGCCAAACAGAGAGGGGGAGGGCAAGAGGGAGAGAGGGGGTGGAGATGGAGATAGAGACAGACAGATACTGGGCTTGGCATGAGCTTTTGAAACCTCAAAGCCTACACCCCTAGTGCCACACTTCCTCCAACAAGGCCATACCTCCAAATTCTTCTAATTCTTTAAAACAGTGCTACTCTCTAGTGACTAAGCATTTGAATATATAAGCCTACAGAGGCCATCCTTATTCAAACAATAATGTTCCAGTCCCTCGGCCTCAGACATAGGCTTGTAGCCATAACATAATGCAAAAATGCATTCAAACCAATTTCAAGTCCCCATAGTCTATCATAGTCTCAGCACTGCTTAACAATCCCAAAATTCAAAGTCTTTGAAATTCATGGCAATTTCTTAATTGTAACCCCCTGTAAAATCAAAATAAAAAAACAGATCACATACAACATTCAATGTCACAGAATATACATACCACTCTAAAAGGGAAGAAAAGAAGCATTAATTGAGGAAATACTGGACAAAAGCAATACTGAAAACTAGCAGGGCAAACTCCAAACTCTGCATCTCCATGTCTGATGTCAAAGTGTTCTTTAGAGCTCCAAGTCCTTTTAGCTTTGTTGACTATAACCCAGTTCTCTCTTTTGGACTAGTTCCACATTCAGTAATATCCCATGACTCAGTCATCTCCAACAGCTTGATATCTCCAACACAATCCAGGATCTACCTTCATAGCTTCAAGAAATGGCCTCTCTGAGTGGCCATGAATTGACACCTCTGACACACAGCTAGCCTCAGTGGCTTTCCTTAGCTGTGGAGAGATATTCCACAACTGCTTCTTGTATCCTTGACTCTAAGGCCAGAAGAAACACAAAGCTGTGGCCAAAGCTGACAAGTTCTGCTGCTTGCTGGGTTTGGAACTTGGCCTCCATGTTCAATTACATTTGCATCAGCTTTCTATTGTTGATGGTTTCCTTTATGGTTTAAGCTTTTCTTTAATTTTTTTTTATAAATTGGAAGCTTAGCTGGATGGGGTCTTTTCCTGAGGTTACTACTCCCTTTATTTCATTTAGCATCAGGCTTTTCTTTAAATTCTTGCTTATTTGTTGAAGACAGGATTTCTCTGTATAGTCCTGGCTGTTCTGGAATCCACTCTATAGATCAGGCTAGTCTCAAACTCAGTGATCTGCCTGCCTCTGCTTCCCATGTGCTGGGATTAAAAGGTGTGCACCACAACCTTTAAGCTTAACTCCTTGAGCTCAGGACCTGGCTCTAACATCACCTTTCTGGTGCTCCTTTTCTCTTCACACTGTATATTTTGTATTTGTCTTTGTCCAGCTTGCTCCTTTTCAGTATAGATCTACATAAAATTGATTACTAGTAACCACAGGATATAGTGTCAATACTAGCCTTTCTTGAAATCTCTTCTGCTAATACCATTAATCCAAAATTCTTCAATTTAGCCTCAGACAGGTTTTTAGGACAAGAGCAAACTGCTGCCACATTCTTTGCCAAATTATCACAAGAACGACTTCTAGGCTACTTGCTAATATTCTTTTCCCTGAAGCCCCCTGAGCTCAGCCATTATAATTTACATTGTTCTCACCATTACTGTATCCCATGCTCCTACTAGAATGGCCCATTAAACTCTGCTTAAAGCATTCAATCACTTTTCTCATCCAAAGTCCCAAAGTCTTCCATATTCCTCCAAACAAACAGCATGGTCAGGTCTGTCACAGAAATACCCCTGTCCCTGGTACCAACTTCTGTCTTAGTCACTGTTCAATTGCTGTGAGGAGACACTAACCAAGGCAACTCTTATCAAAGAAAGTATTTAATTGGAGGCTTGCTTACAATTTCAGAGGTTAGTCCATTATTATCACAGTGAGGAGCATGGTGACATGTATGCAGGCAGACATGGTGCTGGAGAAGTAGCTGAGAGTTCTACATTCTGATCCACAGGCCAAGAGAGAGACATTGGGATTAGCATGGGTTCTTGAAGCCTCAAAGCCTATGAACCTTCAAAGTCAGAAGCAGATGGGCAAAAGTCTCAGAGGATGCTTAAATGGAGGGTCTTAAGTACTAGAGGAGAAAAGTACAGAACTGTAGGACTAGCCTTAAGTTAAGATAACACAGGTCGGTAAATGTCAATGAGACCTCCTCTGGCTAGACAGAACAGGGATCTTTATAACTGAATGCCAGATCTTCAAGTCCTTCAAGTCCTCCATGACACACTCCCCCCAACAAGGCCACATCTCTAATCCTTCTAATTCTTTCGAATAGTGCCACTTCCTGGTAACTAAGCATTCAAATATGTAAGCCTATTGGGCCTATTCTTATTCAAACCATTCAGTGCAGTAGATGTCAGTGAGGTATAAACTCTTCAACTTATGATCTTCCCCTCTAGGAGTCCAGGAGAAAGAAGAACAGTACCAATACCACACTAGGACCAATAGTGAAGGAAAGAAAATCAGAATCTACAAGAGCAATGACAATACAGACTCTGAAATGATAGCTTACCCCGAGGAGTGCTGATGTCCTCTCCATTTCTTCTTTGTCAACTGGAATCTTATGGTTTTCCATCACTGTGAAATCAACGTCAAAAGCAGATAGTGTTTTCATTGTATTAATCAATCCTTTTCAGAAGACTAAAGAGCCCCACTCTTTGATGACCTAATGATAACAATGTACATTTACTCAGGTCTAACTGAAGTCAACCTCTGTTCTGTGAGGAAACAGAAGCATCAAAAGAATTGGACTGCTGGGGATACAGTCTAGTAACAGAACACTTGCCCAATACAAGCCAGGTCCTGGGCTCATTTCCCAGGTATGAAGGATGTGGAACTATACTGGCCCCAGTCTGGCTCTTTGCATACTCTGGATGGAGAGTCACTCCTGGCCCTGCAGCAGGACCTGGTCAGAAGCAGATGGGCAAAAGTCTCAGAGGACGCTTAAATGGATGGTCTTAAGTACTAGAGGAGAAAAGCGCAGAACTGTAGGACTAGCCTTAAGTTGAGATAACACAAGTCAATAAATGTCAATGAGACCTCCTTCTAGCTAGACAGAACAGGGAGGATCTTTATAACTGAATGCCAGATCTTCAAGTCCTTCAAGACCAGGAAAAGATGCCCCCCAAACCCTCTTGTTGCAGAAGAGAAAAGCATGTACTAGCAACTTCTTTGGATGAACTACAGTACCCACTCTATTATAGGGTAAAGAGAAAATTCATTCCTGAACAATTTAAAGATTCTCCAAACGGATGACTATGCTTTGCTTTTATGGTAACTCACCTGCCAAAATTGGTATCAATGGGAGCTCCAAAGTACAAAATAGCTGCCATAAGCCATAAGCCTGCTTTACAGGAAGAGATAATATAAATATAGATTTGAGTTACTATTTACATTTTGTTGAAAAGCAACTTGACTTTGTTGTGTTATGATTAAAGCTACCTCAGTCTGAAGTGATTTCTCATTGTATCTTCATTCTTTTTTGATAAAACTCTTACTTCCATCACAGAGATTATTTCCTTACTATCTGAATATCTGGTAGATATATTCCAAAATTTCACAAGGCCTTTGCTTTCTCACTTTCAGGAATATTTGTATGATTTGAGTCTTCCATTTTAACTACAGAATGGCTCACTGAATTTCAATCATTTTATCTAGTCTTCAATATTGCATTGTTGGCCCTTCACACTAGCCAGGAGTGTTGGAATCTTTTATGTTAGGCCACCTGTTTTAAGAGCATGAAATCCTTCCTCTTTTATGCATATCACCTTCCATTTTGTTTGTTCATTTATAGGCCCTTATTTATACACAGGGTCTCTGGCCTCAAACGCTCCATAGATGAGCCTGCTCTTGAACTTTTTCCTATTCTCACTTTTTAAGTGCTGGGATTATAGAAATGTCCATCATACCAGATTTTCTATGATGTTTACTGTAGTATTTTCTGCTGTTGCCTAAGAATGTTGGGCCTCATCTTCTAGTTTCCCTCAATTTCTCTGTCTGTATCTGCACTCTAAGGTAGACTGATCCTCTCTAGGGCACATCAGATGAGCTCTTCCTCAACCCTTAGACAGCTTTCCTGTTTGAGAAGTTCCTATGGGCAGGAAAGGAGAGAAGCAGCTTGGCTTAGAGCCAGGGATGGAAAAGCCTCCAGCTATATAGCCTGTCCTAGGAAGCTTCTCATCTTTCTTATCTCCTTCACCTTTGCCTCAGAACACGGTCTTTCCTTCAGTTTTCCTCAGTTGTCTCTTCACTGGCTACAGCATCCCAATAAGAATCTAACTGAAGCAAGTTGGGACCATTCTACTACTAACTAAAATAAACTCTTAGCATCAGAAACACTCTAGTTAAATGTGAGGCTTTGAAACAATTGCTTTCAATATACAGAACATATTTTAAAACTGCAGGAATTATCATTTTAGTCTTTCCTTTTCTAAATGAGGCACAGGTTAACTTGGCCTTAGGACAAACATCTCATTTCATGTGAGTGTGGGTAACAAACAAAAACACAGGTCTTACACAGCTAGAAATTACAGTATTAAAAAATGACTTGCCTTCAACTTAGAACAAAGATCCATTGTAAGATCGTAGAGTATCTTCAGGTTCATACATACATTCTGACTCTTTAAAATGAATACATTAAAATTAGATGAACTTAGCAGAAATTCTCATCACAGTCTGGGAACTGATATCACTTACAAAAATGTTTCTAGTGACATGGGAAGATCCTCCTCGTGTACTGCAAGGTTCTCTCATGGCCCCATTTGGCCAACAACCATGATTGGAACTGCATTTAAAACTCTCATATTCTCATGAGGCAAAGACAGGGGGGCCTCAGAAATAAAGATTGGAAGTTCTAGATCAGACTTACCAGCATCACTAAGCATCTGTACCAACGTGCATTAAAAGAACATACCCTCTAGAGCTGATTTTCATTCCGTGCAGCCATCTTATTCCTCAATAATATGTGTGAATAATAATAATAATAATAATCTAGGCTTAAACTCATAAATCCAAACTGAACCATCAAATATACCTTGGTTAAGATGAAGAACAATAGCATGTGCACATCTAGTATCTCCATATGTAAACTGGGACTGGTAATACTGAGGTGAACAGTTTCTTGTAGTCATATTTCAGCTTGTTTGGGGAATCTTTGCCATATTGAGTAGGATTATAATGACCTGTGAGGGAAGAGGGATACTTTCCAAGTGCTAAAATGGAATCTTAGCTCCTACATGACCACTCCCTAGGCTGTCAGGCCCAGATCTCCATTCCTGTAAGAACTTCTCTGATTCTGAAATATATTTCATGACTGGTATACCTCTCGGTGTTTCTGGTATTTACAGTATATCTATCTATCGATCTATGGGACACAGACCCTCACTCTACACATGGTAGTTATGAGGATGAAGGGCAGGGTATGCAGGCTCTCACATCTGAATATTGCTCTGTAGTGTTCCACCATGTGGCTGAGTAGGGGGATCATGGTTGTGTCTGCACTGCGCCCTAACGTATCTCCTTCAGGAGAGGTAGCTTTTGAAGACCAGGGGTATCTGCAGCACAAGAGGGCTTGGGGAAACTCACCTTGTCTTCTCTACCTAGACTGAGGTGGCTGTCCCCAAAAGTCAATCAACAAGAACAAGTCACTAGTGCTAAAGATTTACAAAAGGACAGTCCTCTGCTCACAGAGGAGGTGCTACTGATACTAGAGAATCCATAGAAGTATACTGTAATGAGACATGCCTGGAAATCACTCATCTTTATTCATTGACCTCTACCAGAAACACCTCAGCAATAAGGATTTGGATAGAAAAATGACATGAAAATGGGTGCTGGCTATATTCTTTTTACTATTACATTGTTTATGAAGTGGGAAAAGTCAGGGGCATATTAAGGTAGACAGAACCTTATCCTAAACATCTTACCACAGTATTTCTTGAGGCTTCACTGAATGTGCTGCTTGGTTTGACTGTGACGGACTTTTCTAGATGTTTTGCTACTAAATCTTCAAATGAAGGTGCAGTGTCACTGGGGTCTATGAGCCATGCAGCAACTCTGGGATCTAGTCCTACAAAATCAGCAACTGCAAAGGAAAAGGTCACTTAGCATTCATCCAAGTTACAAGCAATTGTTGTTTCCCATCTTTACACTAAGAAGAGAGTTTTTCAAATATGAAACACAAATGGCTGAGAAACATTTAAAGAAATGTGCAACATCCTTGGCCATTAGGGAAATGTAAATTAAAACTACTCTGAGATTCCATCTTACCCCAGTCAGCATGTCCAACATCAATAAACCAATTGACAATGCTGACAAAAATTCTGACAAACGAGAACATTTATTCATTGCTGTGGGAGTAAACTCAGCCAGTGTGGAAATAAGTGTGGAGGTTTCTCTGGAAGCTGGGAATAGATCTACCTCAAGATCCAGCTGTGCCACTCTTGGGTATATATCCAAAGGACTCTACATCTTACTATAGAGACACTAGCTTAATTATGTTCACTGCTATAATATTCATAATTACCAGAAACTGGAAACAGCCAAGATGTCCATCAACTGATAAATGGATAATGAAAATATGCTACATTTACACAATGGAATAGCATTCAGTTGTTTAAAAAGCAGTGAAAATTTGAAATCTGCAGGTTAAAAGGATGGAGCTAGAGAAAAATAATTCCTAAGTGAATAAGCCAGACCCCAAAATAGACAAATACTACATGTTTCCTCTTATATGTGGATGTTAAGCTTTTAAGCTTTTGATGTGTGTATTAAAATCAAATAACCACAGACATTAGGTAAGGGGCCAGTGGGATGGAGAGGATCTTCCAAGAAAGGGGAAATAGAATATAGTGTTGTGGAGAGAAGAAGGGGAACTAGACCAGAAGGATTCGATGGGACAGAGGATGGAAGATCCAAGTTTAGTAGGGACTGTGAGAGGAACACCTAACACTAAAGGCATTTGAAAAGTCACATGGAAACCCACTACTGTAGAAGCTTCCTAATATAAACATATATGGAACGGATCTAAATGGAATCATAATACAATGTCACCAAGTAAAATTTCCAGGGCCAGGAAAATGTTATACATTTTTGAGTTGTTAGCCAAAGGGGTCTCATGGAATCCCTCCAAACATCAGAGACTATTACCAAGGCCATGACTGTTTTCCATCGTAAGGTGGTAAAGCCCTACTGTTGCAAGCAACATATATTTATGTTACTGAACGTGGAGAAGTCCAGCTGGTGCCAAACCAGAAGCTAAACCCCTACGGTGTTCATGAAGGTACTCTGCCTTCTAACAAGGGTTAAAGACAATCGCCAATATCACCCAGCTATAAATCCTGTTACCTACAATAGCTACATGACTACAAGATATTCTGATACAATAGTGGCACAAAAGTTATGAAAGTAATTTTAGACTGAAGTCCCACTCCATGAAATGTAACCCATACCTGACAATGCGCTCTCTCTCTCTCTCTCTCTCTCTCTCTCTCTCTCTCTCTCTCTCATTTTTTAAGATGAGGTTTCTTGGTGAAGTCCTAGCTATTTTAGAACTCTCTCTGTAGACCAAACTGCCTCTGCTTACTGAGTACTGGGATTAAAGGCATACACCAGCTATTCCCTACCCTTTTAAAGATACTGCATACCCTGCCTTGTTTGGTGCTCTCTGTGTTGTAGTTGTTGTTAGTATCTGTATCCATTGATGGTAACAACAAAGCCTATTGTGACTGTGTTTCAGGGGTCATTCTTTACACTAAAGGAGTATAAACTGGTATAAATATAAGAAGAGCCCAGACATAGGAGGGGAAGTGTCCATGGCAGGTGAAAAAGCAGTGTCTGTGTGGCCAAGAGCCCTTGGAGCAGGTGACATGGTGGCCTGACCACTTTTCTAAATCTTGGAGACAATGAGAATGGTAACTTACCATGCTTCCAACTGCCATCTTCACCATAGAGCTGCAGTACTGTTCTCACAAAGTCCTTGGCATTAAAACAAACAACGGGGCATTTACACCTCAGTGTCCAAAACAGTATGTTCCTAGACAAAGGAAAATTCACCATTTAGATAGTAATTTGGGTCTTGGAAAAATATTGTAATATCAAATAGCTATCTATCCTTATATAGTATATACACACCTCGATTAACTAAAGAATCCTATGAGGTGGGCATTACTTCTTATGTATATTTCATACAATGTGAAGCTTTCACTCAGGGCTCATCTCTGAGAAAAGCTTCTACTCCTGAAGCTCCTGTGCAGAATACACACACTGGACCTGGTCCAAGCCTCCAAGTGTTCCACCTCTCAGCATGCCAGGTCTTTCCTTCTGCCATTGCACTGTGCCACTCCTACCCACACTGCTGGGGATGGCATATGCTCTTGCATGTCTACTCTTCTCCACCCACAACTTGTGCAACCTGCTCAATAGATGTTCTGGGCAAGCAGCCTACCCACACACCTTTCACAGAAGGACCCACATGTGCTAAACTGCAGCTTCTTCCATCACCTTATGAGCTTCTGAATGTGGGATAACAGTTAACATTTATCATAGCAGATACCAGGCTACCATTTCACAAGGTTGCCACACTGAAACTTAATCACAGTACTACAAGGCAGGCACTCTATCCAGTATGCAGATGAAGGGACTTGGATTCAGATATGTCACACCAAATAGATGGTAAGGTTGGGTTCTGATACTGTATCTTGCTACTGCCAGAAGATAAGCCCTAAACCACTAAGCCCTAAGTTCCTCTTTATGGAAAAAGTATAATACATTAAAAAGAGCTCTTTGATGGGATAAGAAAGGAATAAACTAGGAGTCCAGTAGACATGCACAATGAGTGATGGTGTATAGCTGGATTTTGCTTGTCTGGCTCCATCGATAGACACTGTATAGTGCTTTGAAAATTATGTGACTTGGCCTTGATCTGTTGGAACAGGAGACCAAAATGGTAGGGAGGTCAAAGTGCCAACAGCACTGGGTCTTGGCTTAGATAAGACTGGTAAGGGACACAAGAATGAGAATGAAGAAGTTAAGAATGGTAGAAAATGGAGTATGGGGACCTCCCTGGCACATGCTGAAGTATACATCCAGGATGAAGTGATCTAATGGCTACCCTGCCTTCTCATGGGGAGAAATTCAGCCTGGCTGAAGTCTATCTTGGTAAGACAAACAGCAGAAGAGTTTCTTATGGGAGGTGGCTCAGTGGAAAAAAGCACTTGCCACACAAACACCAAGACTGGAATTCAGGTTCTGTTCTAGTTTGCTTCCTGTTGCTGAGATAAAACACCAGAAGCAACTTGGGAAGAATAGGGTTTATTTACTCTTACAGGTTATATTCCATCATCAAGGAAAGTCAGAGCAGGAACCTGGAAGGAAAAACTGAGGCAGAGACCATAAAAGAGTGACTGTTGGTTCACTTGCACCAAGATTCACGTTCAGACCTTTGTTATACAGCCCAGACCCAACTGTGTGCCAGAGATAGTGAGCTGGACTCTCCTATATCAATTATCAATGTTAAAAGTGCCTCGTAGACATGGCCATAGTCCCATCTGATCAAGGCAAATCTATAGTTAAGGTTCCCTCTTCCCAGATAACTCTAGGTTTATGTCAAGTTGACAGCTGAAGCCACCTATGACAGATTCCCAGAACCTATGTAAATGCTTTGTGTCCTGACTGTAATCCCATCACTGGGGAGACGGGGATCCCTACAGCAAGCTGGCTAGCTAGACTAGTTAAATAGTTGAGCTCTACATTTAACAAGAGACTTTGCCTCAATAAAATGCATACATACATGTGCATGTATATACACGTGCAAATACACACAACTCATACACATGCAAAATTTCTTAGTATATATTTAGCATACATTTACAAAGTATGATTTAAATCGATTTGCATCCTAAATACACTACTGTAGAATTGGGACTGTTTTCCAAGGTTTATAGTATATGAGGGACTATCTTTCCTAGAACTTAATAAGCTTCAAAATGATATTGTGGCAGTGTCAATTGTGGGAGTGAGGGTCATGGAATTGAAAAAACAAAATCCTGCCCTAACCCTCATAGAGCTTAGTAGTGGACATACAATAAACAAAATAAGATGTATGAATTGTGGGGCAATAGACATTATAGAAAAATGTGGGCATTTCTCCCTCATGTTAAAGGTGTTAAAGGTGAGGCTCTCAAACAAAAAATACAAGATAAATGTAAAGATAGTGATTGTATATAGTGCTGGGCTAGGGAATTGTTTTATCCAGATGTTTAGAAAAGACCTAAATGATAAAAATAACACATGAATGAAGATGTGATACGGTGAATAAAGCGTAGATGATAAAGAAAAGCTTTTCACAGAAAGCTTTAATAAATGTAAAGAAAACTAAAGAGTTAGAAAGCCTCTACCATATTTAGGCACAATTAAATAAAGTCCATTTGGTTCACAATTGCAGCAGCAAAGTCCACAGAGCATGGCACTGGCTCGGTCAGGGGCCCCTGCCAGCATCACAGCATGATAAAGAGACAGAAAGGGCGCCAGCTAAGGATAGAAGAGGCCAAGCACATGGCCTCATCTCATAACAGCCCACCAGAGGTCACTCTTGCAAGACCACACTAATTCATTCAGTAAGGAGGAGCCTCTATGACCAGACTATCTGCTGAGTCCCTTCTCTTATGGGTCTATTACCTCAAAACAGAAAACCTGGGGACTGAGCCTATATCTGTTTGGGTAACCTTTTTTACACTGTGTGAAGACATCTCTGTGTTTTCAATTGTTAATTCTGTACTGGCAGAGAGCTAAATGTTGGCAGGATCTTGGTATGGTTATTTCTGTGGCCCATCACTGCTCTCATATTTTGTAAATATTTGTCCTTTCTCACTAGCCTAGAGGCAATCTAGACTTGTATATGATTGGCTGTAATAAAGAGGTGATGACCAATAACTGGGCAAGAAGTGGAGGGTAGAACTTCAGGGAGAGTGAGAGAGAGAGGGAGAGAGAGGAGGGAGAAAGGGAGGGAGAGAGGGGGAGGGGAGGGAGAAGGGGAGGGAAAAAGGGAGGGAGAGAGGGGGAGCGGAGGGAGAAAGGGAGGGAGAGAGGGGGAGGGGAGAGAGAAAGGGAGGGAGAGGGACAGAGGGACAGAGAGACAGAGGGACAGAGAGACAGAGAGACAGAGACAGACTGAGACTGACTAGGATAATAAAGAAGATGTGGGGATTCACCAGCAGATGGACCAGAGCAGAGCAGTGAGGTAGAGCGTGTGGCAGAATGTAGTGCCAGGATTAGTTGGGTTAAGCTTAACAGCTAGGGCTGAGAGACTGCCCTAGCTAAAACGCCTAAGCTTTAAAATATTAAAAGGCGCTGGGCGTGGTGGCACATGCCTTTAATCCCAGCACTTGGGAGGCAGAGGCAGGTGGATTTGTGAGTTCGAGGCCAGTCTGGTCTACAAAGTGAGTTCTAGGACAGCCAGGGCTATACAGACAAACCCTGTCTCAAAAAACAACAACAACAAAAAAATATATTAAAAGGCTTCTGTGTCATTATTTATACTGCTGGCAGGCCCAAAAGTCCATATATAAGCAAAACTGTTTGTTGCACAAGTCACCCAAGCCATATTTTCAGACAGGCACTATCTTTAGTAATACTGAAGACAACTTTGTGTTTCCAGGCAATGATGACTTATCCTTTGCTGTAAGGGAAGAAACTAGAATGCTAATGAAAATCACCTGGAACCCTGGCAGTGGCAGTGAGTTTTCAGGCTAGATAACAAAGCTTCCCCCTAACACCTCATTGCAAAGCTGTCACAATACTGGAACGGGCTCCCTTGGCACCAGGATGGATCATCCATTCTACAAACTCTGAAGGAGGACACCACTGTTTTCTTGGGTTTTTTCCCTTTTAAAATAATTTCATGTGTTCATAAAAAAGCAAAAAGTTTAAATAGTTAAAACTGGAGCTTGGAAAGTTTTACATTTAATGCAATAGATAGATTTCTTGCCTGACAAATAGATTATGTGCTTCTTGCTTTGGGTCCCAGAAAGGGGAATGCTCCGTATGTATGTAGACACAGTGATCTGTGGATGTAAAGTCCTTTTCCAGAGCACCACCATGGGTTGGGAGAGTCAGAGGGCTGCTGCCTACATGGCATTTTAGTAACATCACAATTCCTTTAACAGTACAAGTTAAAGCCTGTGAAGACACAGTAATGCAAAGTCACAAATGAGAGCAAGCTATAAGACAAAGGAGTGACAGCTATAACGAACTTTAAAAATGTCATTTTACAAATATCTGTGCATGTGCATGTATAAATTCAGGTATAGGCATACATATAGAAGTCAAAAGACAGACCGGGATATTGGTCTCCAGCTTTGATAGGCTCTGGAGATCCACACTTGGGTCTTTATGCTTGAACAGCAAGCACCTTATCCACTAGGCCACCTTCCCATCCCCCAACTGAGTTTTATTTTTAGATAGGGTCATCTACTTAGCCCAGGCTGGTCTAAAATGCCTGCTCCTCCAAAGTGTTGGGATTATAGACATGTACTACTATCACATCTAGGTCTCAACTAATATTCTCTACTCAACAAGATACCTTTCAAAAATAGAAACCAAAGTGTTTCAGGGTTCTGATTCCTAGTCTGGTTACTAAATGAATTTAGGGTTGCCTTTCAGAGAAAGGCATATTACCGTAGCCTTGATCAGGTCTCTGTGAAGGCTCTGAAGGGAAAGCTATCTCTCTGACTTGGATGGAGACCTAACATTCCAAGACAGCCACAACAAGAGAGTCTGTGCAATTAGGCCAGAAAATCAATCACCTGGCAAGGGGACCATCTCTCAAGAAGGAGGTTTACCTTAAGCCACGTTAAATACCTAGAAGGAATAATTATCTTTTTAAATTTTTCTTTTTCTTCATTGGTGGGAATATAAAACTTGGCAAAGTACATTAGTTATTTTTTATAACTTTCAAACTTTAATCATTTATTTGTATTTTTAACTTTTTATTGATCCTTTGTGAATTTCACATCATTCACCCTAGTCCCACCCCCTTAATATATACCCTCCCCTTTGCCAAAAGAAAAGAAAATAAGATAGAATAAAAAAAAATCTTGTCATGGAAGCTCCAGTGTGTCCCACAGTATACCCTCTGTCCACATATCTTTACTTGCAAATGTTCATTGCAATGAGTCATTGGTCTGTTTGAAGCCTCTGGCTTCTGCTACACTATCAATACTGGGTCCTCATGGGGAACTCCTATGGTATATCCTCCTGTTGTTGGCCTGTGTCAGAGAGATCCTGAAGCTTTAGCTCTGCAGGGGCAGACCTTTTATGTGCCCCCGCAGATCACAGATGGGGTAGATATTGGGTGGGCCTACTCAAAGGCCTGGATCTGGGCCTAGAAGGTAGCTGAGTTGGTCAGCCTGCTGGCTCTCCTGCATCTGCACCACCAGGGCAAGCTCTCTAGCACTGCCCCTCCAGTAGCTCCCTTACTGCTGCAACCAGCAAGGGGCTCTCTTGCTTTCATGTCCTTAGGACCTGCTAATCTGGGCCTTCAGCACCAGGGCCAGCTCCACTATGCTGCCAGGCAAGGTACAAGTGCTGCAGCCAAAGAGGGGTGGGGCCAGCTCTCCTGCTCTCATGATTTTGGTGCTAGCTCCCCATGGGCCAAGCATTCAAACACATGAGTCTGTGAGGGCCACTCCTATTCAAACCAGCATGCCACCCCTTCTCCTAGCTCCTCCCAGATCCACTCCCATTTCCCACTCCATACTGTCCTATTTTTTTTATAATATACCGAGTCCAATTTGTGCTGCTTATACACTCATGGGTGTGGGTCATCCGCTGGAGCATGGTCAACCTATCAAGTCACACCTTCACCAAAACTTGATTTTCCTTCCCTCACCATTTGCCAACAGTTCCTCCTCACCTAGAGGTGGGAACTTGTGAGCTCTTCTCCCTCCATGTGAAATGTTGGCTGCTTGATCCTCTGGGGGGTCCTGTGTGGCAACCATAGCTGTTATAGTTCAGGAGGGCTATAATCCAGTCATATCCAAAAGACACTACTTTGTTTCAGTCCTCTCTAAGATGTAGCTCTTAGCAATCTTTCTGTCCCCTATTCCATAATGGCCCATGACTCTTGTCGGGGTGTGATGTTACACAGATGTCCCACCTGTGGCTAAGAATTCTACAGACACTTATTCTCTGACCGTTTTGGTCAGTTGTGTATTTTTACATTAACCACCATCCAATGCTCAAACATAAGATCTGCACTAGTCTATAGGTTTAGAGATATACATTTAGAGACAGTTTCTTTTTTCTGAACTATTTTTTCCTTTTCTTTTTGTCTATTCTAAGCATGCTTTTCCCATCATTTTGGGATCATGTACCATATTTCTAGCCACCATGTGGCAGCTTATTCACTATGTAGCTGAACTCCATACTGGCCTAATTCAAATGTCATGGCTTTCTCTCCTTCTCTTCTCTTTTTTCCATCATCTGGGCAGTTGCCAAGATTTACAGGTTTGGGTT
The DNA here is from genome assembly GCF_900095145.1 of Mus pahari. Taxonomy (NCBI): domain Eukaryota; kingdom Metazoa; phylum Chordata; class Mammalia; order Rodentia; family Muridae; genus Mus; species Mus pahari. The sequence goes on from NC_034602.1 coordinate 27,532,099, forward strand.
TTTTTTTTGTTTTTGGTTTTTTTTTTTTTTTTTGCCTTCAGATCTTTCTTTTAAACTAAATTGTCCTTGAAATTAAAAAAAAAAAAGACTTCTCCACCAAAACAAAACTTAAAGATTCAACATAATTTGTATCAAGCCCCTAGCTGGATGTTTACAGAAATAATGATGACATAATAAAACAATAATAATATTTATATGGAAATGCAAAGGAACCCTGATAGCCAAAATAACTTTTAAAAAGATTAACTTAGTTGGAAGATAAAGAGTCTTCCTTCTGATTTCTAAATTTATTACAAACCTCAGTCATCAAGACAGTATACTTTCTAGTATAACACAGAAACAAAGATTAAAGGAAAGAATCAAACATATGAAAATCAACCCTTAGAGGTAACATTCCATATACTTATAACCCTAGCATTCAGAATACTGAGGCAGGCAGATGTCATGAATTTAAGGCCAGCTTGGGGTATATAATGAAACTTTGTTTCAAACAAAACAAAACAAAAGCCCAGAGTCGAAACAGGAATCAAACCTTAGATTTACAGCCAACTGATTTCCAATGAAAGTGTTATGAAGATTAACTTTATTGTCAACTTGTCCAGACTTAGCGCTACCATGGAAACATACCTCCTTAATGTGTCTATAAGGATGCTTTTAGAAAGGCTTGAGAGGGAAGACCTACTCTGAATGTGGGTAACATCACCCCACAGACTTTGGTCTTGGAATGAATATAGTAAAAAGAAAGTCAGATAAGTCAAGCATTCATCTGTCTCTGCTTCCTAAACCGTGAGTGCAATATGACCGACTATCTCAAGCTTCTGCTGCCAGGCCTTCTCCACCATGAAGAATCATAGTCTGAAATTTTGAGCAAAATAAACCACACACACACACACACACACACACACACACACAATTGTTTTTGTCAGAAATTTTCTCACAGTAATGAAAAATGTAACTAATAAAAGCACTAAAAGATTTAAATGAGAGGCTGGAGAGACAGCTTAGTCTTAGAGCATCACTGGATGCTCTTTCAGAGGTTCAATTCCCAGCAACCACATGGTGCCTTACAACCATCTGTAATGGAACCTCTTCTGGTGTGTCTGAAGACACCTACAGTGTACTCATTATAAATAAATAAAAATAAATATTAAATTTTTAAAAAAAGAATTAAAAGAGAAGAGTATTTTCAACAAATAGAGCTGGAATGACTAAATAATCACCTGCAAAGGGTAAATTTCCACAGCCTAGAAAAAAATTAACTAGAATGGATCACAGGTTTAGATCTAAGAGCTAAAACTACAAAACACTGATGAATAAAACTGGGGCAAATCTGCCTGACTTGGGGAAAACAAAGCAGGGCTGGGGGCATGTGAATACCTGATTGTATGTGTAAGTCAGAGCAGAAAGCCAAGTATCCTCTTCAATTGTTCCTTTCTGTTATTACTTTGAGACAGTGTCTCGCTGAAGGGACAGCTCGGTCTTTTAGCTAGCTAGTTTGCTAGCAAGAACATAGGATCCCCAGTCTCAGTCTCCCAATGCTGAGGTTACATGCACGCAAAGCTATGCTCTGCTTTTTCTGTGACTGCTGAGGATTTGAACTCAGTTCCATATGCAGGCAAAGCAAATGCTCTTACCCACTGAACCATCTCCCCAAGCCCCAAGCATTCTGAATATGCTAACAAAACCACAAAAATAGGATCTTTAGATTTAAAGTTTTTTCCTCAAATTTCTCAAGAAATTTGAATGAAAATTCACAGATTGGAAACATTGCAATATCTTATTAGAGATCAGAATCATAAAAGCATATGAAGAATTCTTACATATCCAAAAATAGAAAAAATCATAACCAATTCAAAAATAGGCAAAAACGTCTTGAATTTCACCAAAGATACATGAAGAACAATAAGTACATGAAAATGCTCAGTATCACCGCTGTTGAGCAAATGCACATCAGCAATACAACAAAGTAACACTTTGCACACACAAGAATGGCTTAAGTAGAAAATAGAACAATATCTCCAGCAGGTGGAGAACTTGACCCCCTCAGGCATTACTGGTGGAAGGTAGATGGGATCACCTCCTCTAGAAAACAGTTTGTCAGTTGCCCAGAATTGATAGGAACCCTACATTGTCACAATCACTTTCCAAAGTAGAGGAAGTAAGGCTTAAAATCTTATTTCTAGCTCTTATCAAAATCAGAAAGAGGATTTGTTTTGAAATGAGGTCTTAACTATGTTTCCCCAGTTGAACCCAAATTCCAGAGTTCAAGTTACCCTCCTGCCCTAGTCTCTCAAGTGCCAGTGCCTCAGGCATGTGACGATGCTGTTTACTAACCTGCTTGGTGCTGAGCTGTGTGGAACCATCCTTGTACATCAATGTCACCACCAGGGCTGCTGCCTGCTTGAGAGCATCCATCAGCTGGGCTTTCGCCAAATCACCCAAATATCTAACATCACACAGCTTTTTTCCCAAAGCTCTTGTGTCCTCAGAGTTTGGCCAGGATTCAGTCCCATCAGTATCTTTTTCCAGGGCTGTGTGATTACTTGCTTTTTCTGAGGAATTACTACATGTAATATATTTTCTTTTAAGACTCAAGCTGTCCTTATCTTCTTTGCCTGTATTTTCCTTTAGGAAATGCTTTCTCTTATGCTCCATGTGCTGTAAAACTGAAGCTTCCTGATCACACTGTGGAATTAAATAACTGGAAAGACCCAATGAGTTTCTGCTGTTCTGTACTTGACCGGCAGAGAGCTGACATGTGAGCTTAGTAATGGAGGGCTGAGGACAGAGTTCAATGGATCCTCTTGGTGTCTGGGTTATTAATGACTCAGGGTTCTGCAGAAAAAGGAAAAATGTTTCATTATAACATGGATTCATAAGACATGTGTAGAAACCAAGTGCATATCTAGAACAGCTTATCAAAGATAATGAGAACACACGTTTTACATTATCTATGATCTTTCGCCTTCCTTTTTCTGGTACATGCTAAACAAGTGTTCTACCATTGAGCCACCCCTCCAGCTCTAGAATCACACTTTCCAACAGAGCTAAACAGTCTTTCTAGACAACACGACCCTGGAGCTAGAGCAGGCACAAATTCAAAATGTTTCCTCTAGTCTCTCTACTAGAAGTAATTCATCTCAGGAGATAATGAACAAGTGTGAGGCCTGCAACTTACAGCTCCAAGTAGAGGGCAGTTATAGAGAAAATGAAATCATAAAAAATACTTGAAAATGTTAATTGGCCTATGAAAATAACAAAACTGCAGTCCAGCAATGTTTGTCCTCATTCCAGCCAGCAATGTGCAGTCAACACTGGCAGACCCACTCACTAGCAAGAGAAAAGCATTTCCACCCATCCTAATATGTTTGTTTACAATGATACTTTGTGCTTTAATGTTCATTTCCAAATTTGTAATTTATCTCTTGCTTTGTACAACTGCACATTAATATTAATTTTAAAGTAATTTTGAGCTGGGTGGTGGTAGAGCATGCCTTTAATCCCAGCACTCAGGAAGCAGAGACTAGCCTGGTCTACACAGAGAGTTCCAGGAGAGCCAGTGCTCAATCCAGTCTCAAAGAAAGAAAGAAAGAAAGAAAGAAAGAAAGAAAGAAAGAAAGAAAGAAAGAAAGAAAGAAAGAAAGAAAGAAAGAAAGAAAGAAAGAAAGAAAGA
>NC_034602.1:27535921-27541833 GCF_900095145.1 Mus pahari
AATTGTTCCTGTCTGAAAAAATTACAGGGATGGAAATGGAGAGAAGCCTGAGGAAAATAAGGTCCAGTGACAGGCCCAAAATGGGATCCAGCTCAAGGGGAGGTCCCAAAGCCTGACACTATTTCTGAGGCTCACAAAAAATGACCTAGAATGACCATGCTCTGGAAGACTCAACAAGCAGCTGAAAGAGTCAGAAGTAGGTATTTACACCCAAACAATGGACAGAAGCAGCTGGCTCCTGTTGTTGAATTAGGGAAGGCTGAAAGAAGCTGAGGAGAAGGGCAATTCTGTAGGAGGACCAGCAGTCTCAATTAACTTGGACCCCAGAGATCTCTCAGATACTGGAACACCAAACAGGCAGTATACACCAGCTGATATGAGGCCCCCAACACACATACAGTAGAGGACTGCCAGGTCTGTGTTCATTCAGAGATGATGTACCTAACCCTCAAAGAGACCCCAGGGAGTTTAGAGGTCAGGTGGGGGTGGGGATATCCACATGGAGACAGGGGTGTGGGCAGGAGCCCAGCAATGGTAGTAGTTCATCCCTTTAATCCCAGCTCTTTGGAGCAGGCAGGCAGAGCTCTGTGAGTTCAAGGTCAGCCTAGAATACAGAGTGGGTTCAGAACAACTAGGAAACCCTATCTTGGAAAAAAAAATTGGTTAGCCTGAATAAGCAGTTTGCTCCAGAGTCCATTTTCTCCACTGTGAGGCAGCCTCTGCCTACACAAGGTCTTTGGTGACATGACCTCTTCTTTTTCTTGTATTACGAAAACTGGTTAGCTTATTTGAAAAGTTTCAAGCTCTTTTCTCTTAAAAAAATGTCAGTATTGGGTTAGAGAGATGGCTCAGCAGTTAAGAGCACTGATTGCTCTTCCAGAGGTCCTGAGTTCAATTCCCAGCAACCACCTGTAAAGGGATCTGATGCTCTCTTCTAGTATGTCTGAGAACAGCTACAGTGTGCTCATATACATTAAATAAATAATATTTAAAAATGTTTTTTCAGTATCCTTTCCCTACTCTTCAAAGGTGGGAGCTTCATTTTGGACAACTCCTGATCACCCATTACATTTCAACTCAGATACAATCTTCATACTTCATTAAGATATCTATCTCGAGGTCCTGCCCCCTACTCCCCCAAAATGAAAACTGCACCAACACAAAGTGTGGTTAGATAAATGTCCATCTTGTTGGTCTCAGAGAACATGAAACTCACTGCTATCACAGCAATTTCTGCACACACGGGGCAGATGTGTGGGATGTTTCTGTGCCCTCCTCCTCACCTCCTGTCTAAATTAAACCACGTGTTCTGGAGAATGAGAACATTTTTAAGGCAGTGTGTCCAGAATTTCTAGCATATACCAGGATATTTATTAACTATTTGTTTAAAAATGAGGATCATCTATTTAGAATTACTCAGAACTGTAAAGATTTACCTTTTTTTCTAGCGATTGAGTCTTCTCATGTTCAGCTAGTACTGAGTAATGAGCGCTGGACTTCTTTGTCACTTTTGAAGCTTAAAAACAGACAAACAAAAAATTAACATCAAAAACTAGGCATGGTATTATATATCTTTAATGCCAGCACTTGGGAAGCAGAGGCAGGTTCTGTGGATTCAAAGCCAGTCTATACATAGCCAGTCTATACACAGCCAGTCTATACATAGCCAGATCCAGACCAGCCCCTCTGCCATACAACACAAAACAAAACAAAACAAAAAACTTATAGAATTAGCTAACAATTGAAAACTGATTAATATGCTATTTAGCCACTACCAACACAATCAAAATGCTTAGGACCATTGTAGTAAGTTATTACATAAAGTATCTTCAAAGTAATAGAAGTCAGATCTATGTAATTATGAAATGCTTATTTGTGGGTACTTATAATTTGCACTTGAATATTTTATTTTGAAAACCTAAAGTTAGGCAGTGGTGGTGCACACCTTTAATTCCAGCACTCAGAAGGCAGAGGCAGGCAGATCTCTGAGTTTGAGACCAGCTTGGTCTAGGGAGCTACTTCCAGGACAGCCAGGCCCCGAAGACAGGGTTCTGTCTTGAAAAACCAAAAAGATAAAGAAAAAGAAATAAAGGAAATAAAGAGAAAAGAAAACCCAAAGTTAACATTCTGGAGTCACCTTATAAGTACTAAAGGATTGAAGAAATGATTAAAATGAATAATACTGTAATAGAACAATCAGGAGCTCAAGAAAACATCACTGATGCAAACAGCTAATTTATATTTTAATTTTAATAACCCTGGGCTGAAGAGCTGCATAAATGGCTCAGTGTGTAAAATGTTTGTTGAGTGAGAATGAGGACTTCCATTTGGTTTCCAGAACTCATGTAAATAGCCATGTGTGGTACAAACATATAACTCCAGTGCTGGTTGGTGTGGAGATGGGATCCCTGTGGTTATTAGCCATCTAGCTTAGCCTAAGGTGAGATACCCTATCTCAAATATAAAAGAAAAAAGATAAATAGCTGGCTCCTGAAGACCTATAGCCCCCACATGCACACACTTGTGCACTCACACAAAAGCACACTGACTGACTGACTGACTGACTAACTTGAGTTGTACAGTAAGGGATAGAACTAAGACTCAATTCCAAGCAGTGTGACTTATATATCTGTGCTTATAGCCACCTTGACAGGTGTTCTGTACACATGGCCCCATTTGCTCATGTGTAATTCCAAGTCTCCAAGAGTACTCATGGAAAATGGAGCTGACAACTGAGAATGGAGAACTGAGAAGATGAACCCATTTTGGACCACTTGTTGATTCCATTTAAATGAGTCACTGTGTAGGTAGGCATGGTGATGTATATCTGTGGTCCAGTTGCTTGGGAGGATAAGGTAGAAAGACAACCCTTGGAAACACAGTGAAATACATTCTCTAAAAGATAATAAAAAAATAAAAATAAACCTATCACTTTACCTTTCAGAGAGTTGTTAGTGTTGCCAACCTGCCACCAGGTGACTATTTACAAAATATCATGCCCTGGAGACTCTGAGCCCAATCTCTGTTGTTGGGAAGTTGGTTGTTTGACCAAAAAACCTTAAATCAGTCCTGACTAATGGGCCCATATGCAGTCTCTACCCCAACCCCCATGGTTACTTAATTTAAAGTAACCATGTGTTCGTACTGGGACACCATAGGACAGAAGCTGGTGTGTGTCAATTGGCCAAGTCATTCTAATAACATAGCTGTTGATGCAGCCTTGGGGTGGAAATTCATAGGTGAGAGATACTTCAAGTCTGTATCCTGGTCCTAGCTACATACCTTGCCTAGACAACTCCCTGTGCCAGATTTTCTGAACTTTCTTATTCCAGATTGGTCAATTAGTCAACTTTTGTCTATAGGTCTAAAGTTTTCTAGCCTTGGTTTTCCCATCCATAAAATATAGATGGCCAAGTAAATCAACCAAAGTTTTATCCTGTGAATTTATCTTCAACATGTCTTTCAGGATGCCTGAACTGGAGTATGGCACACCTGCAGTCAATTTTTGGCTTTTTGCACGCTGAGACAACACATTATAAGCCTAGTCACACAGCTCAAGTAGCCAGTTGTGTCTACTGGCCTGCTTGTACTTGAACCAAATAAACCACTTCCAGGACACAATGGATTGCTGCAGACCCTCTTACTGATGCTCTGACAGAAATGGACAATGTTTGACAGTTTGAAATTCAAACAGTCCTGGGGCTGATGAAAATTTCTATCATCCATCCTAAGTGAACATGAACTTCGTGACTCTCCTAGCTAGTTGTGATCTTGGAGCTGACCCTGTAAATGCATGGCACAGTGCTAAACACAGTCAGCAGAGGGTGCTGGAGGAACACTGCCAGAGGATGGACACCTCTCCTTTTTCAGCACACTGCTCCAGCATTGGGGGAGGGAGCTGCTCCCTGTCTGCTGCTTAGATCTTTTAGAGTTCTCTTTATATACCTTGGTGATTAAAACCCTTCTAGTCAATAACAATTTAAACATTCCCTGTTCAAATTACTATGTGACTTCTGTCCCCTGAGGGAAAGAAAATACTCCCTTAGCAAACCTGGTTCTGCTAGACCAGTTTAACAAAAAGAACAGGAAGTGGAAAGAGACCCAAAAAAGCAAAACATTTAACTTACACTATAAAAGTACATATAAACTCTGAAAGTTTCAGATAAAATGTTTGAGCACATAAAAACATTAAGAAAAAGTAGAGTAATAAGACAGCAGTTTAGTTTTTGGGTGTCCCTAACACATTACAAAATGAACAAACATGCTAGGTTTTTCTAAGACAAATGACCTTGCACTGCTTTCCAGCAGGACAGTAGGGCCTGGATCTTCAGTCATCCAGGCAACATGGACATGGATTAGCTGCACAGGGAAGGGCTTCTGGGCCATTTGTATATCTGGATGGCAAAACTGCCAGAACCACACTTTTTATACCATTTGGCTTTCACACGTTATGGTACTTGATAATTCACTTTATTTTCCATTTCACCCTACTCTGGTTCCCCCTTTCCCAAAGTCTTCCTCTACTTTATGAACACAAAATTAAACAGAAAACACTGAGTTTGGCTTCTTTAACTTAATATGGTCTCCAGTTTCCCTACAAATGTCAGTTTCATTATGGCTGAGTTAGACTCTACTGTATGCACATATTTTTTCCTTACTCATCTGTTGATGGGTGCTCCCTCAACCTTACGTTCTACTGGCCTAAAAGTTTTGATTTACCATAAGGAGTGCTCCTGCCAGGAGCCTAAATAAATAAATAAATAAATAAATAAATAAATAAATAAATAAATAGATTCCATTGACCTGAAAGCTCAAGATTTTCCCCTGGACACTTTGTGCTTCTGATACCCTTAAACCAACAGGCTAGAAAGGAGTAAGATTATTAGGAGGGGTGACTGATCCAGATTACCAAAAGAAAATTAGATTGCTTCTCCATAATAGAGGCAAGAAAGATTATATCTGAAATTCAGACGATCCTTCATCTCTTGGTGCTACCATGTCCTGTGATTAAAATCAATGGGAAACTACAACCTAATCCAGGAATGAAGGTATAGGTTACTCCTCTAGGAAAAGTGCCAAGACCTTGCTAAGGATGGAGAAAATACTGAGTGTGTAGTAAAAGGTAGTTACAAATACCAGCTAACACTACATGAGCAGTTGAAGAAATGAGGGCTTTAAGTGACGTTGTCTGTCATATTTTAAGGATGTGTTTCTTTCCTCAATGTCTTTATCATGTAATATAACATCAATTATGAGACTATCAGTGATTATCATATTTAAGTTCAGGATACTTAAAGAACATCCCTCAAGAAATATTGCTGCCAATTCTAAAAATGTGTTTGTGGTTGTATGAGGAATTGTTCTATCACATCAGGCATAATTGTGAGCTGATTAAATATGTAAAATGTTTGTAATTATACATGGAATGGTTATTATCATGCTAGCTATAATTGTCTGGGTATTGTTTTCATTTGAAAATTAAGTGTGATATAAGGAAATATGACTGTATGTCAAATTGACAAGGAATGGACATGTGGTGGCTATTCTTGTTTTGTTTTGTTTTGGAGACAGGGTTTCTCTGTATAGTCCTGGCTGTCCTGGAACTCACTTTGTAGACCAGGCTGGCCTTGAACTCAGAAATCTACCTGTCTCTACCTCCCAAGTGTTGGGATTAAAGGCGTGCACCACCACAGCTGGCTGTGGTGGCTATTCTTAGTTGTCAACTTGACTACATCTAGAACTGATTAAAATCCAAGCGGCAGGGTACAACTGTTTTTTCTTTTTTCTTTTAGATTTTATTTATTTATTATATTTAAGTACACTGTAGCTGTCTTCAGACACTCCAGAAGAGGGCGTCAGATCTTGTTACAGATGGTTGTGAGCCACCATGTGGTTGCTGGGATTTGAACTCC
>NC_034602.1:27541894-27543291 GCF_900095145.1 Mus pahari
TTAAGTAAATCATTTAAAGAAGACCTACTTTTAAACTGGATTTTTAAATATTTATTTATTTATTTATTTATTTATTTATTGGTGGTGGAAAGATCCACCTTTAGTTTGGGCCACACCTTCTGCTGCAGTCTGTATAAAAGACATAGAGAAGGAAGCAACCAGGCAGTGGTGCTGGACACCTTAAATTCCTGCACTGCAGAGACAGATCTTTATGAGTTTGAGACTTGCCTGGCCTACAGAGTGAGTTCCGGGACTTCGAAAGAAAAGAGGAAGCTCTCTTTTTGCCTGTTTGCTCTCACTTGCAAGCCCATTCACTGACATTAGAACTTCCTTCTTTGGAATTCCGGTATATACGGAGGACCAATTGAGAAAACCACCCTCATGAACTGTACAATTACTGGCCTCTTGGACCTAACATTGGCAGACAACCATACACACACACACATACACACCCACCCACCCACACCCCACCACACACACCATACATTCAATCAGTTCAGTTCCTCTAGAGAACCCTAATACAACAGGCATGTATTCTGATTCTATAACTTGGCTATTGTGAATAGGTGTGTAGGTATCTGACTTTGATTTCATTGGATATATACCCAGAAGTATACAACTGGATCATATGTATGTATTTACTTATTTGGATTTTGGAGACAGGGTATCTGTATAGCCCTGGCTGTCCAGAAACTCTATCTGTAAACCAGACTGGCCTTGAACTCATAGCTCTGACCCCTGCCTCTGGCCTCTGAGTGCTGGAATTAAAGGCATTCACCACCACTGCCAGTAATATTTTCTTTTAAAGGACTTCTATACTAATTTCCATGGTAGGTGCATTAATTTACGTATCCATTAAACTGTGTTTAAGGGTTCCTTTCCCCTGTATCCTGAACATAAAAATTTTAAAAAGAAACTCTTAAAACTTTTTTTAAAGATTATTTTTATGAGTGTTTTACTTGCAAGTACCTGTGTATACCACATGCATGCCTGGTGCCTGAGCAGGTGGCAAGTCTCCATATGGGTGCTGGGAATAGAACCCAGGTCCTTTACAAGTACTCTTAACCACTGAGACAACTATCCAGTCCCAAATTTGTCTTATTTATGACAGACATTCTAACTGGGGTAAAAATGGCATCTCAATATAGTTTTGATTTGAATTTTCCTGATAGTTAAAAACATTCATTTTTTTTTCATGTATATATTGGCTGCTTGTTTTTCAGAACTCTGTTCAATTTATCTGTTTATTATTCACTGGCCAATTTTTTTCTTTTTAATTTCTTGAGTTTTAAAAATGTTTAGATGCGGGCTGGTGAGATGGCTCAGTGGGTAAGAGCACCCGACTGATCTTCCAAAGGTGCAGAGTTCAAATCCCAGCAACCACATGGTGGCTCACA
>NC_034602.1:27543661-27545699 GCF_900095145.1 Mus pahari
AAATCTTTAAAAAAAAAGATTTAAAAAAAAATGTTTAGATGCCAATGCTGTTAGATGAATAGCTCACAAGGATTTTTTTTCCCCATTTTGTAGGCTGCCTCTTCACTACTTCCCCAAGATGCTCAAGCTCCATTCTGTGTCATCCCATTGGTCTCCACTTCTTGATGATTTCTTGGACTAGTGTCTTATTTAGAAAGCCCTTGTGTGTATCTTTAACTCCTCCCCCCCCCCCCCGTTTTCTTCTTTCAGGTGTTACATTAATTTTAGTTTTCCCAGGACCAATTGAAGAATGCTGTCATATGCTCCAACATATTTTGGCATCTTTGTTGAAAATTAGGTATTTGTAGCTCCATGGGCTTATTTCAGGGTCTTTAATTCTATGGTCTCTATCTGGTTTTGTGTCGGTTCCATGCTGTTTTTGTTACTACTGCTTTGCGGTATGATTTGAGATCAAGTGTGTGTGATACCCGTAGTGTTGCATTTTGCTCAGGATTGCTTTGACAACTTGAGGTCTTCTGTGTTTTTAGGAGTCTAGTTCAAATTTTAGGAGTTTTGCTGTCATTAACATCATTGGACTTTTGATTGAGATTGCATTGATTCTATAGATTGCTTTTGGCAAGTCATTCCTTTCAGGCCAGTCGATTAACATATTTTTCTCCATCTAGCGTCTTCAGTTTCCCTTGGTGCTACTCTTTTCACTGGAAAAGTCTCTCACTTCATCTGTCTGTCCATCCTTTCTTCTTTCCTTCCTTTCTTGAGACAGGATATGTCTATGTAGTTCTGGCTGTCCTGGAACTTGCTATATAGACCAGGCTGGACTCAAATTTATCTTGCCTCTGCTTTGCAAGTGTTAGAATTAAAGACATGTACCACCACATTCAGCCTGATTTTTTTTTTCAACATGTTCTTTATCGTTATATACAAAAGCAACTGATGTTTATTTGTATCTTCCTTCTTTGATGAAAATGTTTATTAAGAAATAAGTTTTCTGGTGGTATCAGGGTCTTTTTAAGTATAGGACCACAGTCTGAAATAGGAATAATTGGATATCTTCCTTTCCCATGTATATTCTCTATTTCTCTCTCGCATTACTGCTCTGGCTTAAGAATTCAAGAACTACATTGGAGAACAGTGGAAAATAGACGTATTTGTCTTTTTAAAACTGGTTGGGGGGGGGCGCACGCCTTTAATCCCAGCCCTTGGGAGGCAGAGGCAGGCAGATTTCTGAGTTCGAGGCCAGCCTGGTCTACAGAGTAAGTTGCAGGACAGCCATGTCTATACAGAGAAACCCTGTCTCGAAAAAACAAACAAACAAACAAAACAAACAAACAAACAAACAAGGAGAGGTGTCCACCTGGGAGGGCTCTCACCGCCTGACCGCCTGAGCTGGTAAGGGGGCATCTTTGCTCCGGGTCGCCTAGGCTCCAGTCAGCGCTGGTGAGAGGGCAGACTGCAGAAGTTACACAGCTTCCGGGACAGATGCCCATTTCTGGCTCCAGACATCCGGGCACCTTCCCCACCAGAGGAAAGGTGGCCACCCGGGAAGGCTCTATCCACCAGAGCAGGTGAGAGAGCCATATTGTGTCCAGGGTCCCTCAGAGACTAGTCTGTGCAGGTGAGTGTGCAAACTGCAGAAACGAAACATCTTCTGGGACAGGCCCCATTTTGGACCTACATCTTCAGCCAGGAGGCAGATCTGAACACCAGACCTCTGTGCACCTTCCCTGCAAGAGGAGAGCTTGGCTGCAGAGAGTACTCTGACCACTGAGACTCAGGAGAGAGCTGGACTCCCAGGACTGCTGACAGAGGCTAACAGAATCACAGGAGGAACAAGCTCCAACCAGAGACAACTATAACAACTAACTCCAGAGATTACCAGATGTCGAAAGGCAAACATAGAAATCTTACTAACAGAAACCAAGACCACTCGCCATCATCAGAACCCAGCACTCCCACCTCAGCCAGTCCTGGATACCCCAACACACCTGAAAAGCAAGACTCGGATTTAAAATCATACCTCCTGATGCTGGTAGAGGAC
>NC_034602.1:27547622-27555210 GCF_900095145.1 Mus pahari
GTGGAACAACAATATGAACTAACCAGTACCCCCAGAGCTCGTGTCTCTAGCTGCATATGTAGCAGAAGATGACCTAATTGGCCATCATTGGGAAGAGAGGCCCCTTGGTCTTGCAAACTTTATATGACACAGCACAGGGGAATGCTAGGGCCAAGAAGTGGGAGTGGGTGGGTAGGGGAGCAGGGGTGGGGTGAGAGTATAGGGAACTTTCAGGATAGCATTTGAAATGTAAATAAAGAAAATATCTAATAAAAAAAATAAGATAATTACAAAAAAACCCCTACAAAACACTTTTTAAAAAACATAAAATTCTAAAAATAAATACAAAAGAACACTAAAAAAAACCTGTTTGTTATGTTTCATTTGTGGTGGGCTGTGCTTACCTTAGGATGCCAGTGGTCAAAGGACAACTATCAATGTTGGTTCTGTCCTTCTATCATGTGGGTGCCAGGGATTGAACTCAACTTGTCAGACTCAATATTAAGCTCCTTTACCTGCTGCTTTATCTCACTAATTAGACATTGTTTTCTTATTCCTGATTTTACAGAGAATGCTTTCAATTTTTTTCTCCACTTAATCTAATGTTTGCTATCGGTTTTTTATTTTTTTTAAATTATTTTCTCATTTTCATGTGTGCAGTGTGCAAGTGTGTATACATGTTTGCAAATACAGGTACACATGTGAGTAGGTGCATGAACACATGGTGCTTGTGCAAGTAGAGATTCAAAGTTGATGTAAGGAATCTCCCATCACCCTTCTACCTTATTCATTGAGGCAGAACTTCTCAAACTGAGAATTCACGGGTAAGGCTAGTCTCACTACAGACACACACACGTGTATATATACACACACATACAGCATTTACATGAATTCTGTAATCTTAATACTAGTCCTTGCACTTGTGTAAGTACTTTAATCATGGAGTAATCTTCACAATCCTTAATTTTAAAAACACACTTACCTATGTTTGTGTGTGAATGTGCCACACCATGCACACAGCCAGGAAACAACCTTCAGGAGAAATTCTCACATTCCACCAGGTAGATCCTGGTGATTGAACTTAGGTGGTCAAACATGGAGGGAAGTGCTGTTACCTGATCCTAACTGTCTTACTATGCTAAGGTATGGTCCTTCTAGACCTAGCAGCTTCAGGACAAGTATGAAAGGGTAATGAACTTTGTCAAATGCCCTTGTCAAATATATGTATCTATTGAGATGATCATGTGATTTCTATCCCTGATTCTATTTATGTGCTATATTAATTTACTAATTTGCTTGTTTTGAATCATCGTTATATCCTTGGAATAAAACTAACTTGAGGGGCTGGTGAAATGGCTCAGTGGGTAAGAGCACCCGACTGCTCTTCCAAAGGTCCAGAGTTCAAATCCCAGCAACCACATGGTGGCTCATAACCATCCTTAACAAGATCTGACTCCCTCTTCTGGAGTGTCTGAGGACAGCTACAATGTACTTACATATAATAAATAAATCTTTAAAAAAAAAAAAAAACCTAACTTGAACATGTTGTACATGCCTTCAATGTGGTATTAAAATTCAGTTTACAAGTATTTCATTGAGAAAAATCTGCATCCATGTTCATAAAGGAAACAAGCAATAAAACACTGTGAGCTGTGAAAGGTCAAAAAGGCCTCAAAAAAACCAACCAAACAAAAAAAAGGTCAAAAAGGAAATGATGAGTACAGGGGAGACAGAAAAGTGTCACATTTTCAGAGTCATAGTTAAAATCTGAATGGAATAACAACAAAAATATAAGTTGAAGTTATAACTTTGCACTGGTATACAATTTATAGACTGATGCAGATTTAAGGTTTTCATTGGTGTGAATTTATTATATTGATATAAAATTTGAAATTAATTAATGGCTATTCTTTGGTAGGTATTGTACCTATGCAACCCATCTAACAATACAAGGCTTAATCCAGTCCTTCTAATAACTTCCATTACAAACTGTTTAGGATGATTAAGTAACATGAGTTAAAGGCCAGATAGTAAACTCATGGTTGTATTATATTCTGATCCAATTACAATATGGTGGGGTTTTTTGGTTTTGTTTGTTTGTTTTTCGAGACAGGGTTTCTCTGTATAGACCTGGCTGTCCTGGAACTCACTTTGTAGACCAGACTGGCCTCCAACTCAGAAATCCACCTGCCTCTGCCTCCCGAGTGCTGGGATTAAAGGCGTGCGTCACCACGCCCGGCACGATATGGTGTTTTTCATTTACTCAAATTGAAATGACTAAGCATAGCAGAGTTAAGGTTTAACAGTTCAGATATACTTTGCACAGTCTTCAAAAGTGTCAGAAGTCCACAGAGTACAACATTTAAGGACATTTCGGTATTAAAGATCATTTGACTAGAGACATGTTTGCTCTTGATAGCACCCTCAGAGAAAGTGAGCATCAATAGAGTTGTTCCAGTTGTGGTAAGATAGCCACCGGGCAAGAATTGTCTCAGTTCTTCTATGGACAATAATACTGTCCAAGAAAAGGACACATTATACAGAATAATTGACCGATAACTCTGTCAAGACAGGGTAAGCAGTCCTCAATAATTCTGCTTTGCAAAGGTCTGTCAGAAGATCCTGAACCAGGAAGCTGAAGACTGATGCTCCAACATTTTGAGGAATGAGAGACTATCCAGAGAGTCTGTGGACTCTACAAATTGGTTAAGTTTTAAAAGCTATGTTTTATGATTCCTGTATTTTCAGATATATTTAAGTCATTCTTGGATTTCTGACGTGGTTGAAGACTAGTTATAGTCTCATAGTAAACACAAATTGTTTAGCACTGAGAGAAGTTATATAGATTTGAGAGGATGGTTTTCCGATGGCAATACAAGCTAAAACCTGAACATAATTCAGGTATAGAATTGTGGCTTAAGTTAGATGTTAGAGTACTTTATCCAAATGGGACAAAGATGATGGACTGGATGTTAAGTGTATCTTATACCTTATAATTTGCATAATTGTAATGGTTGTGCTCAGATTGTATCTGAAAGAGCCTTTTAATTGGACAAAAAGGGGAGAATGTTGTAGGTTGCCCTGGTGCTGTTTGTATTCTAATGTTCATTCTGCTTCCTCAAGAAGGGCTGCCCTGATGAGTAGATCATGTTTTCAGGGGATTTCATGAGAACCTTCTTCCCATTTTAACTAGTTAAATAAAGGCTAAAGCCTGTGATTGACCAATGCAAGGGAATGGTGGGGCTAGAGGTTTTAGAGAGTAGGGGAAAAGAAGGGAGGAAGGGAAGATGGAGGAAGAGGAAGAGGAAGTGGAAGGACAATGGAGCAGAACCACATGACCAGGAGAAGTCACAGTAGCAAGGAATCTCAGAGCTGGGGAAAAAAGCCACAAATAGCAAGGGATATAATAGCTGGGGAATAGAATAGTGTTGAGGTAATTCTGCCCAATCCAGACATGCAGCTTACAAATATTACAGTTGAGTTGTATGGTTTTTGCAGAGGCTTATTGGGGTTGGAGATTTACTGCAACACAAAAAGATGGAAAATAGAGAATAGCAGAATATAATATATAAAGGGGAGTTTGAAACCAGATAATACATAGGAATACATGGTAACATTTCTTGGGACAAACTTTCCAGAGAACAAGGACAAAGAATGACCTCAAGCCATGGCACAAGCAAAACAACCAAAGTGGCAGAAAACAAAAAACTTGAAGGCTACCATAAAAATCTCCATGAGGCAGGGGCCTGAATGAGAGCAGTGACCTTGGGAACTAAAATCTAAATGCTTTTAGGGCCATGAGAGTGATCTGAAGGAAGGATTTCATACTTAATTTTACACATAAAAATTTTTACTCGGGCTGGAGAGATGGCTCAGCAGGTAAGAGTACTGACTGCTCTTCTGAAGGTCCTGAGTTCAAATCCCAGCAACCACATGGTGGCTCACAAACACCTGTAATGAGATCTGGTGCCCTCTTCTGGAATGTCTGAAGACAGCTACAGTGTACTTATGTATAATAATACATAAATCTTTAAAAAAAAACTTTTTTATTCATTTACTCCTAATTAAAAAGAATACAATCATCACAGGTCTATTTTGTCATTTTGTTTCTATTCTGTCCTTGATATTTCAAAATACTCCTACAATACACAGGGAATAAAGATGAGTTTCACATTAAATGGATTTTAACAAATACTTTTTAGGAAATCAGCCCTTTATGAATTCATGTTTGCAAAATATTTTTAATATAATATATATCCCTAAACTCTAACTAAAATTAAAGTTCTAATAAATGTGTGCTGGAATGTTTTTTATATGAAAATGAAGATAAAAATAAACATACATACTGACCAAAAAAATTCTTAATCTCAAGTATAACACAGCATCTAGTCAGCTAATAACCTTGAAAACTCCTTTGACCCCAGTAACTGGCAAATCTTTTGACAGTATTACTGAACAATATAACGCCAAAAAGTTTACAGATGAACCCAATTCTGAATATAAAGGGAGTTAAGATTTAAAAAAAAAAAAAAAGCTACAAACACAAAAGCTTCTAATACAATGGCTTAAAGAACAAAGTGTAAATGTATTTCTTTCATGTTCTGAAATACAAGGTCTCAGTTGGTGGTAAAGCATCTTCATGAAGTCTTTACAGGCGCAGGGTCATTCTGGCACATGACTGCACGCCCACCCTATGAGACTGTTGTTTAGACTAGGACTGAAGAGAAATTATCCTGAGTTCCAACTGGTAATCCAATTTACAAGCAAGTTGATCGTCTTCAAACGTGCCTTGGAAGGGGCATTTACTATGTGAGTTCATACTTTGCTGACAGGGACCTGATGCAATGAAACTGACCCATGAATAGACCTGTGTACCTCAGACAGGAAGTCTGGACCCCTACAAATAGATAAGTAATCTCTGACAAAGAGGTCTTTGAAGCAATATAAAATGCCTTTCATTATAAAAGTTGTAGTAAGTCAGGTAGTGGTGACCTTTGGACAAGAATATTTTGAGAAAAATTGAGATTCTAGCAATGTAAGCAGTAATTTTCACTTAGGCTAGCTGGCCAGTAAACTCCCTGTATCTACCTGCCTCTACCTCAAATACTGAGGTTACAGACACACACAGCTGGCTTTTCCATCTGAGTACAAGGGATTCAAACTGAGCTGCTAAAGCCTGATGCCTCTTTTTCACTGAGTCATCTCTCCAGCCCCAAGTACTATTGTCTCTTAACTGAGAAAATGTGTTTATTTGTTAGTGTTTGTGCCAATACTTGGTAATAGTCTGAATGATTTCATCTCAATATCCTAACAGTATCACTTATAACTTATTTTGTATGAAAAGAAGCCACTGGTTTTGCTGATTAAAAAAACAAAAAACAAAACAAAACAAACTACTTGTTACAAACCTTTCAGGTATACCTGAACCTGAGAATATATGCCACAGCTTTTTACTATTATACCACACATCATAAACCCATACAGACAAAGCCATACTTCTCTGATACCCAGAGTTTATACATTTTATGGCAGTACAATAACAGAAACACTTCTCTTATGATCATATACAACAGCAACTATTATGTACAAATTCAATAATCTGACAGTCAAACAAGAGGCATTATAAAAGATCTCATCTTCTTTGAATATACTAGAATACCTGAAACAAGGAAGAATGTGTTGTATTAAAACAATGGGATTAGACTTCAAATTCAGTAAGCAATTTGGTCACAATGAATGGAAAGGCAGGGAGGAAACATATTTGAAACTACTTCCTTTTTAGGCAGCAAAAATCCCTACAAAATATAAAGTTCTATGGAATAATTTTATATCCATTTCACTTAAGTCTTAGTCTTTAAAATAATTAACATTCAAGACAATAAAAGGAAGGCCCATAAAATTACTTACTCTTTGTACTCTCTCCCTCATTCCTAGAATCCATTAAATCACCTGAACGCATAGCAGACATAATCTTCTGAGCAACAGCGGAGAGAGGTGTCTCACAGAGATCAAAACCTACATATGCCTCATAATTTTCCATTTTCATAAAGTCCTAAATATAAGATAAGTACCCACATATTAATTTTAAGACTTTAAAAGGATTTATGTATATTATTTTTAAAAAGTATTAAAAACTACAAGAAACAGGTTTCAATTATGAAACACAAATAGGATGGAAAAATGAGAAGTAAGACATGTTGATGCAAGGTGAACAGGGAGACTGAGGCAGGAGAAAACAGTTCAAGCCAGCCTAGGCCCCTTAACAAGACCCAGTCTCAAATATTTAAATTTAAAAAAAAAATGCTGGGGATAAAGCTCACTGGTAGAGAGAGCATTTGCTTGGCATATGCAAGCCCTGGGTTTGATTCGACTCGCTGGGTGGTAGTGGTACACATCTTTGATCCCAGTACTAGAGAGGCAGTGGCAAGTGAATCTCTGAATTTAAGGCCAGCCTGTTGTACAGAGCCAGTTCCAAGACAGCCAGGACTACACAGAGAAACCCCATCTTAGAGGGAAAAAAAGCCTTTTACTTTCTAATTAACCAATTATAAAGTAAAAAGTGTACTGAAATACTCCTCAGTTCTAAAAAACGACCTATTATTAATTTCCAAGCATATGACTGACTATAAATATGGGAGTTAAAACTGACTTGGGTCATCAAAGCAGACAACCTGCCATCTTGGCACTGACATACCCTACTGGTCCCCAAGCAGGTAAAGGTTTAGGTGAAAAGAACAGAACAAGCATCTGGTTCACACATCTAAATTACCTGGAACCAATTTAAAACAATTTTGCTACCACCCACCAGGAAAGCAGTTAATGTATTTTGCCACATTATTTTCTTTCTAAAAATGAACAAAAAACTTTTGAGATATATAACAAAAGTAAAAAAAAAAAATTCTTAGAGCTATTCAAAACAGCTGATCTCTTATGCGTGAAATGAGCTCTTTGATAACTGATAAGCAGTCTAATGTGGTGATGCATGCTGATAATCCCAGCACAGTCAATGCAGGACCATGAATTCAGAGAGTGGCAAGCAGATCTCTTAAATTCAAGCCCAGTCTGGCTAGCCAGTGCTACAAAAGCACAGCACCTCCACTCTGAACAGGGGTTACAGGGGTTAACAACCAAACTAATGCAAACTAAATAACCCCTATCTTAAATGTATAGGACCAAAGTGTTTCAGATATTTTAATTTTTGTACATATACAAATTAGGTATCTTAGGGCTAGAACTCGAGCTGAAATGTGAAATTCATTTGTATTTCAGACAAACTGAAGGTTGTTTTATAATTTAGCATATCTGTTTTGTGACTCTGACCTATTATGCAAGATTAGATGTAGAATTTTTCACTCATGGAATCATCCCAGGTACTTATAAAGTTTCAGATTTGGGACCATTTAAAAACTTCAGATTAGGGAAGTTCAACTTAATACTAAATCTATTAAAATAAAAAGTTGCGCCGGGCGGTGGTGGCACATGCCTTTAATCCCAGTACTCGGGAGGTAGAGGCAGGCGGATTTCTGAGTTGGAGGCCAGCCTGGTCTACAGAGTGAGTTCCAGGACAGCCAGGGCTACACAGAGAAACCCTGTCTCGAAAAACCAAAAA
>NC_034602.1:27555220-27628130 GCF_900095145.1 Mus pahari
AAAAAAAAAAAAAAAAAAAAAAAAAAAAAAAAAAAAAGTTGCGTTGATCTTAAATTCATAAACTTAGTAGCACTGAGCCTGACAAGATGGGTTAGTCACTGTCCCCAAGAATAATGACCTGATTTCCATTTCCAGAGCTCTCATGGTAAAAGGATAATACCAACTCCTCCAAATTGTTCTCTTATCTCACATAGCCATTATAGTACACACTAACGTACAAGACCACAACAGACACATATATCCCTCTCTGCATACAAATAAATGTAAAAAACAAACAAACAAACAAAAAAAAACAAAAAAAACTAGTAGTTTATTAGATATAGTCCAGTACTTTAAAACACAGCAGGCATAGTAAATATTCTGTTTTTAGAAGTCTTCAGTCTTTAAGACCCAAAGCCTTAATCTTTAACTGGTTTTCTTTTCTTTTTTTTTTTTTTTTTAAACTGGTTTTCTAAATTTTCCACAACATCTTTTAGATAGTCTTCATCTTTAAAAAAATATACATATAATTATCTTTCCACTTGATGCAATTTATTAGTTGCCAAAATTCTTCTTTTTGTCTTCACATCAGCAAGAATATCAGTAAGGAGATGATTTAGTTTATTCAACTGAGATTCAACTTGATGAAAGTGCTCCTTTAACTCCTGAAACAGGAAGAAAGTGCTTTTATTTCAAGAACTTTATTCCAAACACCAACTAGAAATTTAAAATATAATTTAAAAGGAATTCTGTGATTTAATAACTCCTCATAATAAAAACCCGTATCACACACTCTTGATCTCAATGCTTGGAGACAGAGGCAGAAATATCTCTGAGTTCTAGGCTAGCCAGATCTGAATAATTAATTCCAATCCAGCCAGGATTACACAGTGAAATCCTGTCTTTAAAAAATAAACGAAAGAAAAACAAAAATCTGTAATTAAAGATCATGGGCTGAAGAGATGGCTCAATGGATAAAGGTGCTTGCTATCAAGCCTAATGACCTGTTTGATCCCCCAAACCTACATGCTTGAAAGAAACATTAGACTTCCAATTGTCCTCTGATCTTTAGACATGTGTACACAACTCCGCACACAAAAATAAATGCAATGAAAAGTTTTGGGCATGTGCTCATGTCTGGAATCCCAGAGTAGGAAAGCTGAGGCAGGATTGCTATTAAGTTTGAGGTCAGACTGTAATACATAGTGAGTTCCACACTAACCTGTACTGCAGCATGAGACCCTATGTCAAGCAAACAAACAAGAAAGCAAAGAAGTTGTTCCCACCAGATTTATAGTCTATTCAAAATTACCTATAATAACATCTATTAGGTAATTCTGAATGACTCAATGCAAACTCTTACTTCCTAAAGTGTACCTGATCTGTTCCATGTCTTCATATAATCAACAAATATTATTGAGTGCCTACCTTGTATCAAACACTGTTTTATAATTATTGACACAAAAACAATGAACAAAAACGTTTTCATGAAGGTCTTATTAATGAAACTTCACTGTAGCTTAATCTGTGCCCAAGACATAAATGCAGGAAAAACCTTGAAACGAAGTCTAATAAAAAAACAATTGCTTCATATGGACCCACAAAGGCTGTGTTACAGGGGTGGGAGAGGCTCAGGAAGCTCTCCCTCCTGACTCTCCAAGAGGATATACAGGCAGTTAACAGTTGGGAGGGAGACTTTTTTGGGCAGTAGAATTGCCAATAAGTTAACTGCCCATGCTCCAGTAATTGGTCTCTCTTTTAAATCCTGTTTTTGCAATTAAACTCACTGGTTCACCAAACTAGACTCAGGTGGAATCCTTTATTCATTTCTGTCATTGGTGAGCATCAGCTAGGTGAGTAAATGGTTTATTCACATCACCTGAAGAACTAAATCAGCGGGGGTGGGTTTGGGGACATCAGCCAGACCACCAACTATTGATTTACGTCTGCTTACACATTGACTAAAGGATATATGGAGCCA
This sequence comes from Mus pahari, assembly GCF_900095145.1. NCBI lineage: Eukaryota > Metazoa > Chordata > Mammalia > Rodentia > Muridae > Mus > Mus pahari. Next base: position 27,557,181 of record NC_034602.1, read on the forward strand.
CAATCATCCCGGAGTCTCTAGAAATGGTAATATAGGTTATTTGACTATATTATATAATCAAATAGACAATAAAAATCCACACAGGAGCATGCTGCTTTCTTCAACCATTTAAAAACAAAAAAAATTTTTTTTGTCTCACAAAACCTTTTCTCTTTTTTCCTGTCCTGTAAAATAAAATTACACAGAATACTTAATGAAAACCATACTAACATATGTAATTCTTCTGATTAAGAACTCAGATTTGGGCTGGAGAGATGGCTCAGTGGTTAAGAGCACAGGCTGCTCTTCCAGAGGTCCTGAGTTCAATTCCTAGCAACCACATGGTGGCTCACAACCATCTGTAAGAGGATGCCCTCTTCTGGTGTGTCTGAACACAGCAACAGTGTACTCACATACATTAAATAAATAAATAAATAAATATTTAGCCAGGCAGTGGTGGTGCACACCTTTAGTCCCAGCACTTGGGAGGCAAAGGCAGGTGTATTTCTGAGTTCGAGGCCAGCCTGGTCTACAAAATGAGTTCCAGGACAGTCAGGGCTACACAAAGGAACCCTGTCTCGAAGGAAAAAAAAAAAAAAAACAAAAAAAACCTGCTTTTAGACCTGTCACATATGCCTATTTTACAGATCAGTACTTCAAAAATACATTTTTTAAAAAAGATAATGCTGACATTATTGTCTACTTTTAATGTTCTCTAAGAAAATTTTGGTAAAACAAAAATTTGGCATACCAATAACCTCACTTTTAATTTTGATTAAATCCTAATGATCTTAAAGTGCTAATATTCCTATAGCAGATACTAAAAATGTTCAGCTTCACTAATAAAACTGACTTGAACTTTTAAATTTCCTTTTTGCAGAGGGGGGGGCAGGACTATAGAATTCTAGCAGTCCTGGAACTCAGTATGTAGGCAAGACTGGCCTTGAACTCACACACATCTGCCTGCTTCTGCCTCCCAAGTGCTGGGATTAAAGGTGTTCACCACTATGTACAACCTGACTTGATTTTTTTATACCCTAATGAGGTAGTAAAACACCAATGATGCCAAGTAGTGAGATTATAATAAAAACTATTCTTAGGAATCTACAATGCATTTTTTTCATATCTCCACAAATCTGAAATGAAGATGCATCTTATAATAGAGACTATCATGAGGTAGCTACTGATGGTCAAGTACTTTTAAAATACTTTTTAGATGACCATGGTGACTCAGAACTGTAATTCTACCACTTAGAGGCAAAGGCAAGAAGACATGGTCTATATAGTAATTTCCAGAGCAGCAAGGGTAACATGGTAAGACTGTCTCAAAAAAAAAAAAAAAAATTGTTTTCCCCAATATTCTTGATGTACAGTGTAGAAAATGAAGTCAACTGTGAGCATCAAAATAATTTAGAGCAATTCAAAATTAAATGCAAGACTTTAGAAGTATTCTATTCATTTTAATTGGCTGATTTTTTTTTTCCTTTTAAAATATGCACAAAAGAGTCAAGGGGTGGGAGGTGGGGGGTGGGGTGCTCAGGGAGATTTACTAAACAGAACATCAATGGCTCATGCTCTAAGATCAAGAACTGATAAATGGGACCTCATGAAATTGAAAACCTTCTGTAAGGCAAAAGACACAGTCAAAAGGACAAATCGGCAGCCTGCAGATTAAGGAAAAAACTTCACTAACCCCACATCCAATAGAGGGCTAATATCCAAAATATATAAAGAATTCAAGAAGCTAACCTCCAAAAAACTCAACAACCCAATTAAAAAAAAGGGGGGGGGGTATAGAGCTAAACAGAGAATTTACAACAGAGGAATCTCGAATGGCAGAGAAGCACTTAAAGAAATGTTCAAAATCCTTAGTCATCAGGGAAATGAAAATCAAAACAGGGGGCTGGTGAGATGGCTCAGTGGGTAAGAGCACCCGACTGCTCTTCCGAAGGTCCAGAGTTCAAATCCCAGCAACCACATGGTGGCTCATAACCATCCTTAACAAGATCTGACACCCTCTTCTGGAGAGTCTGAAGTCAGCTACAGTGTAATTACATATAATAAATAAATCTTAAAAAAAAAGAAAATCAAAACAACCTGAGATTCCACCTTACATCAATCAGAATGGCTAAGATCAAAAATTCAGGTGACAGCATATGTTGGCGAGGATGTGGANAAAGAGGAACACTCCTCCATTGCAAACTGGTACAACCATCTGGAAATCAGTCTGGAGGTTCCTCAGAAAATTGGAAATAGATCTACAAGAAAACCTAGCTATACCACTCTTGGGTATATACCCAAAAGATACCCTACTATACCACTGGGGCATGAGCTCCATGTTCATAGCAGCCTTATCTGTGATAGCCAGAAGCTGGAAACAACCCAGATGCCCCACAATTGAAGAATGGATACAGAAAATGTGGTTCATTTACACTATTCAGCTATTAAGTATGAGGACATCCTGACTTTTGCAGGCAAATGGATGGAACTATAAAATATCATCCTGAATGAGTTAATTCAGAACCAAAAGGACATGCATGGTATGTGCTCACTAATAAGTGGATATTAGCCAAAAAAGTACAGAATACCCAGGATACAACCACAGAACTCAAGAAGGTTAACAAGCAGAAGGGCCCAAGTGGGGATGCTTCAGTCCCACTTGGGAGGGAGAAGAAAAAAAAAAAATCACAGGAGGCAGAGGGAGGGAAGAAGAGAGGGAGGGACCTGGGGGAGGGGCAAGGGGAAAGGGAAACATGATCAGGTATAGGGGTGAGAAGAGACAGAAGAGAAGCCCTGAGGGCCAGCAGAATGAATGGAAATATGCAACCTTGGGGGGGGGGAGGGAAGCGGGGAACAACCCTCTAGAAAGTACCAGAGACCCGAGAGGTGAGAGACTCCAAGACCTGACACTATTACTGATGCTATGGTATGCTTACAGACAGGAGCCTAGTATAGTGGTCCACTGGGAGGCCCAATAAACAGCTGACTAAAATAGATGCAGACACTTATACCCAACCATTGGACTGAAGTTGGGGACCCCTCTGGTAGGATTAGGAAAAGGCTAGAAGAAACTGAGGAGGAGAGCAACATAGGAAGACCAACAGTCTCAACTAACCTGGACCCTTAAGATCTCTCAGACACTGAGACCAGGCAGCACACGCAAGCTAGTCTGAGGCCCCTGACACATGAACAGCAGAAGACTGCCTGGTCTGGCCTCAATGAGAGAAGATGCGCCTAACACTGAGAGACTTGATGTCCCAGGGAGTGGGGAGTCCTAGGGGAGGGAGGGCTTCCTCTTGGAGAGGGTGGGGAGGAGGAATGGGATGAGAAATTGTGGGAGGGGGGACAAGGAGGGGAGCAATGGCTGGACTGTAAAAAAATATAAGTAATAATAATATTTTTAAAATGCTCAAGAGTAACAAACTAATGGGCCAGAGAGATGCCTCAGCCAAGCCTGAAACCTGAGTTCAATCCTTGGGACCATATAGTAGAAAGAAGAGAACCAACTCCTATAAATTGTTCTGATCTCAATTGTGCACCATGGCACACATGCATCCACACAACACACAAATAAAAACGTACAATTTTAAAAAATATGATAAAAAATGTCCACCTACATCTTAAAAGACTCCTAGTGAGAGAGAAAGAGAGACAAAACCAGAGGCAGAGTGCTGTCTTCCTGCTTCCTGTGCTCAAAATGAAAAGCTCTGCTGCCACTATGATGTTCTGTCTAAGCACATGGGGCCAAATGATCATGAATTAAACTCTCTGAAATCATGAAATCTTTTCCACTTTAAGTTGCTTCTATTAGGCATTTGGTCTACAAAAAGGTATATATATGACTTACTAACACAACAACTAACCACAGAAAACTAGAAATTATTTTAACATCTGTCAAGAGACCAGGCAATTATGAAATTTTATATAATGGAACAGTACTTATATAAAAGGAAAAAATTATATATGTGACTACATAGTTAAGTTTCAAAAATAATACTAAAAAACATGTACATGTATGGTGGCACACACTTTTAATCCCAACACTGGGGAAGCAGAGGCAGACAGATCTCTTTGAGCTTGAGGCTAGCCTGATCTACATAGTGAGTTCCAGTTGAACAAGAAATACACAGAGACACTGTCTCAAATAAATAAATAAATAAATAAATAAATAAATAAATAAATAAATAAGAAAACAAGCAAATGCTAGTCACTGGGAAGCATGTTCATAATCCAGCATTCTATAAGCAAAAGAAGGATTGCAAGTTTAGGGCCAATTTGAGCTACAAAGTAAATTTAAGGCTACCCTGAGCACATGAGACCTCTTTCAAAAAAAAAATAAAAATAATAAAAAAAATTGTGGGGTTGTACCTCAATGATGAAGTCCTTCCCTAGCTTGTAGAAGGCTTTATCAACAGCCTCAGTGACTGAATACTAAGTTGAGGGTTACATAGTTGTAGTAGGTTGGCCTAATGTTATGCTAAAACAGGAAAGGAAAACAAAGGCTTTGGACTCCTTCTAAAGAAATATGAATCTGACATAACAGAGGAAGACCTGCTGCAGAAGATCTTGGCTGCAGACAGAAAGGAAAAAAAAAAATCAAGAAGACCAAACAGGCAAACAGGACAGGTAACGTGATTTGTTGATCCCTCTACATGGGAGCAGCCCTGAAACTGGCTGAGACATGAAAATGTCTCTAGCCAAAACTTCAGCCTATAATATGAATCTCATTGGTTACAGAATCCCCAAAATTCATCATGTTATCCTTTCATATGACATGAATGAAGATTTATTACAATTTGGTTATGGACCAAACTAGCTCATTAAAAAAAAAAAAAAGAGTTGTCTTTCACCTGCTCTAACAAGAAACAAAAATTCATCCTTAACTGATCTATGCACCTTGCACAATACATACAAATATCTTTATAGAACTAAATATTGGTTACAAAGTTCATATAATACAGAACAAAACACCAAAAGGACAGCTCTGACAAGATTCACCCTCAGGAATGCTAAAATGACTTGCTGTTCTAGCTCCCTGCCTGATCTTGCCTCAACTGATGCTGGTTCCAGAGACTTACTTCCTGAACAGTTTCAGAAAGGGTTGCTAATCCCCTACCATCTCAGTTCATCCAGCCTTTCAGATGGTTCCAGTCAAGACTTCAGTTAAGATGAACTTTCTCAATACACAGAGACTGGACAACAAATGCTACAGCTTGCTTCTTCAGACTAACCACTATTCCTAATTTTCTTGCCACTCCCCCAAAAAAGGAATCCTTCACCCAATTTAACAGGAAGCAATAGTAAGAAAATCATCACCCAAATCCCTTAATTTGGAGTGTCTGGTTTTGGTTATTTTATAAAATATATTGTCATTTTTAAGAGATAATTTACAAATAATTATAGTTTTGGACAGGGAAGAAACAAAATAGAGAGCTTAGACTCACATTTCTATCTTTCCTTTCCTCTTCTCTATCCTTCCTTTCTTAGGTAAAGGGAAGGGGATTGAAAAGAAAAAAAGGGGGGAAATATAGTAATAGTATAACAAATTAGATAAATGGGGATGTATTATTAAATTATATAATACATAGCCATAATCTTAAGCTGATAGAAATCTTTATATTTTGATGCACAATTGAAGTTATATTTTCTTACATTAGTACAGAATTTATATACTGATACAAGTTAAGGTTTTCATTGGCATAAATCTTTATATATTGATACAAAATTTTAAATTAATTTTGTTACTCTAAGATAGGCATTGTACATATGCAACTCATTTAAGAATACCAGGCTTAGAACCAGTCCTTTTAATAGCTGCTATTACAAACTGTTTAAAATAATTAAGCAATGCAAGTTAATAGATCATTAAACTCATGGTTTGATCATATTAGATTCTAATTTAGTTAATTACTATAAAATGTTTTCAAGGTTATTCATATAGTAAATGGCTAAAAGTAATCAATATTTAACAATTCAGTTATGCTATATATAGATGGTCTTCAAAAGTATCAGAGATCCACTGAATATTACATTTAATGTTGTTTCATTATAAAAAGATCTTTTGGCTACAAGACATGTATGCTCCTGACAGTATCCCCATTCCACTTCAAAGAAGGTGATGAATATCAGTATCTCCATGTGGAACTGCTTCAACTGTGGCAAGGTAGCCACTGGGCAAGAAATGCCCTAATTTTATCTGTAAGCAGAATACTGTCTATCCATAAGGTCTGTCAGATATTTTGGGCCAAAAGGCTAAAGATAGATGCTCCGACATTATAAGAAATGTTGGGAACTGTTCAAGCAGTTAGCTGTCTCTGTCATTTCTATAGTTTTGGAAGCTGTGTCTTTGTGCTTCCTGAATACTCAGATAATATTTAATCCCTTCTGAAACAGAGTTGAAAATTAAATAGTTATAGTCTCACAATTATACTTATGTTGTTCAACATTAAAGATGTTCTAGATTTGAAAAGATAGAATTAGGACAGTAATACAAGTTAAAACAGAAGATAATTTAGGTACAAAATCTAACTCATTCAGACAGGATAGATGGTTAAATACCTCACCTAAGTTACAAAATATAGACTGGACTTTTAAATGTAATTCATACTTAATAATTTCATAATTGTTTCAAAAATAGTTCCTAGTATGTGTATGTTTGTTACTATAGAGAAAGAGCCTTTGTAATTGGACAAAAAGGGGAAAACGTAGTGGGTTGGCCCTAATCCTGCTTGTATTCTAATGCTAATCTAGGCCCCCAAAACTGGTTGTCCCAGAGACAAGAGACCTCAAGTAAGATGCTGAGTGACCCTGCCACCTGGTTATTCTGATTGGTAAATAAAGATGCCAACAGCCAATAGCTCGACAGAAGAGACATAAGTGGGGTTTAGGTTTCTAGAGCTTGGGGTTGGAGAGGACCACAATGAAAAGGAGGAGGAAATAAAGAGGAGGAGGAGGAAAAAGGGAAAGAGGAAGAGGAGGGAGCTGTCATAAGTTAGGTGAGCCATAAGAACTTGACCCTGAGGGCTAGCCAATTAGAGTTAAGAGCAGCCTAGTGAAACATATAGTAAGTAGTAAGTAATAACTCAGGGTTATCGATTGGAAAGTAGACTCCTAACAGCACAGAGGGTAGGAAACTGCCCAGCTCTTGTGCTGTTTAAGGCCTATTGTAAATTAAAGGCTGTCAGTGTGTCTTTCAGCTAGGAACTTAAATACTAAAGGCAGGGTAGAGGCATCAGGCTGGGGTTTAAATAAATAACTATAACACAGAGTGAGAACAAACAAGATAATGAAATATCCAATTGAATACATATAAAGCCTGAAAACACAGAGAAGTTAATACACAATCTAATTTACTTATATAATAAAACTCAAAGCCAGTATTCCTCAAAGGTTGGAGAATTTCATTAGAAAAAGCATGTATTGTGCTCACTTCATCAACACACAGACTAAAACTAGACTGATACAGAGATTAGCATGGCCCTGCACAAAGATGACATGCAAATTCATGAGGTGTTTCATATTTTTAGTTTGCTTCTTCTTCTGGCACTATAATTTCTTCTGGCAACTTCCTTTCAAAACTGCGTCCAAGATTTGTTATAATATGATTTAAACCCTGTTCTGTTCAGAAATAACTGATTCAACAAAAGAATAGACATACACCATAACCCTAGAATCTAAAAAGATGCCTTTAAACTTATTTGACCTGAGCCCTAAATTGGCATTGCTCAGGTTCTAGCTCATTACAATACGACTGTTTCTTTTCCTCCTTCCATGTATTATTTATATTTGACTAGAACTTTCTCCAAAAACCTCCCTATATTTTGTTTACTGAATTACATGAATTCTTAGTATATGTATTCAATCTGCCTTGTTATATTACATATATGCTGTTATAATATTCTATGTGAAAAAAAAGAAAAAAAAGCATGTACCAGACATATAGAGATTTTAAATACAAAAAGGCAATCTTCTATTTGTTAAAATAACAAGTTTTCTTTCTTAACATAGCATCAATATTATATATCCTTTTATAGTGGCTAAAATTTTTTAAATTCTGTACATGAAACTCAAAATTATCTGAAAAATATATATATATATAAATTAGGAGTTAAAAAAAATTGTAAGTTTTTTTTGTATAATGGAATAAGCCCATAGTCCTAGTAATTCTAGTATCTGGAAGGTTTTGAGTTGGAGACCAGCATAGGCTACATAGCAAGACTATGTCTCTCAAATTTAAGTAAAAATTATATTAGTTTAATGGAATAGAATAATCTTTTCTTCACAATATTTTTTATAAGAAACATTTTTAAAGTTATTATTTTTAATTTGAATAAGTATTTTTTGTTTGCACGTATGTATGTGTACCACATGTGTGCCTGGTACCCACAAAAGCAGAGGACATTAGAAACAGAGTCACAGATGATTTTGAGCCACCATGTGCCATGTGGGTGCTAGGAATACAACAGGAATCCTCAACAGCAGCAGCAAGTGCTCTTCTTAACTTCTGAGCCAGCTCTCCAGCCCCTTACAATAAACTGAATTTTTAAAGCATTTTAAATTTCTAGGTAAACACTCACCTGATTACAAAGCAATAGCTGATTGCCTCCATGATACAAAGCATCACAAAGCATGTCCACGTCATTATTCAGTTTGGACAAAAAGGAAAAATGCTCTTGAGTAGATACTGCCAACTGATCTTGTATTAGAGAAACATCTTGTTTCAATTTCTCAGCCACTTCCTCCAGGTATTCATGGGTTATAAACAATTCTTTTTTCTTATTGTCTCCTTCTAAAAGTTGATAAAGTCTAAAATATAAAAATATTAAAGAGAATTAAAATTAATTAAAATTAAAGAGAAAAATGTTCAAGTTAATAGTTTTCAAAATTATAACCCACCAAATTGGGTAAAAGATAGTGACAGCTAATTAACAACTGAAAAGTAGTAATATATGTGTTTCTAATAGTGAACAACTGAAACCATCTCAAGAATAATATTATTTCAGAGGAGAAATATCTAAAATTTGAGTATGTTATAAAAACCCTGTCATTCTGGCACTCAGGAAGCTAAGATAGATGGATTAGAGGCTCAAGACAATATAGCAAATTCAAATCCAGTAAGACACTATCTCAAAAGATAAATAATCCTTTAAAGGAAAATCTGAATTTCCAGTTTCTCCATCTTCCATATTTTACATATAAACACCATCTTGATTCTTAACTGTTATTAGTTTACTTCAAAGTGAGCTTCAATGATATGTCCCAAGAAAACACTTCTTTTACAGAATACATCTATGATAAAGCAGCAGCAACAATGACAGGAAAAATCATTCTTTAATACTTATGTCACAAAATTGTAGTGGGATTAAAAGAGAAAAACTAAAAATGTAAGACCTATATAAATGGCTTTAACAACAAACTACCTATTTTAATTCGTTCAGTATTTGTTTGATAAAAATCCTGCTAATTAACAAAACCATTTTAACTTCGCACTTAATGGCAGAAAATCCATCAGCCTATAAGACAAAAGATAAATCTAAAGTAGCATGTTATGCCTGCCTTATAAGAAGACATGCTCTTTTTACTCATAATATACATACATCAACACATAGCTTGCTCTCTCTCGGTTCACACATACAAATCTCCCCCCTCCCCCCAAGACAGGGTTTCTCTGTGTAGCCCTGACTGTCCTGGAATCTGCTACATAGACCAGGCTGGACTGGAACTCAGAAATCTGTCTGCCTCTGCCTCTGCCTCTCAAATTCTGGGATTAAAAGCTAAAGTATGTTATTCTGATCCTACCAAAAAATGAGTAGCAGAATACAAAATGTGTGTGTGTGTGTCTCCACATGCACATGGGGAGCCCAAAGATTAATGTTGGGGGTATTCCTCAACCACTCTCTGCCTCACTTTTAAGTCTCTCATGAACCTGGAGCTCACCCATTCTGAGACTGGCTAACCAGCAAGTTCTAGGGATTCTTACTCCTCTACCTCTCCAGTGTAGATGACAGGAGTGTGCCACTGCACCTGGCTTTTTTATGTAGTTTCTGGAGGATCAAATTGAGGTTCTCAAACTTGTACACAAGCACTGCAGTGACTAAGCTATCTCGCCCACTCTCTCAGTCTCCATGCCAATTCTTTCTTTCTTTAAAATACAAAGTCCCATTGTGCAGCTCAGGCTGTCCTAGAATTCTTGCTATGTATCCTAAGCTGACCTCAAATTCAAGATTCTCCTGCCCCAGCTTCCAGAAAGTTGAAATTAAATATGTAATCCCATCACTACAAAGGATTTAAAAGACAAGTGTTTGTTCAACATTATTACATAGCCCATGAAGGCCTCAAACTTAGCTCTTCCTCAGTCTTTTAGGTGCTAGGATTACAGATATGAGCCACACATCGGGCAGAGTGCAGACTTTTGAAGTCTAATACTTTTAGCCTTCAATTCCAGTATCTTGTTATCATCAACTGCTTAGATGTCCAGGAAGGGCCAGCTTTCATTTTAGTGATCTGCCTCATTAGATAGGGAAATAAAGTCTTCCCACCCTACTACCCTCTTCCCAATACAATCAGTAGCATGCCCAGCAATACCTATGATACAAAGCTGTATTCAAATTTCCTGACCCAAATCTAGGTGTCTAAGTGGGAGTAAATTATTCTATCACTTTACTCCCTCAATTGATTGACTTCAGCTCTAAAGTGGCTACATTCAGACCTAACATGAACAGAAAGGGAACAAAAAATTTAAAGGATAAAAGAAAAGCAGAGTGCCGGGCATGGAGGTGCACACCTTTAATCCCAGCACTCGGGAGGCAGAGGCAGGTGGATTTCTGAGTTCAAGGCCAGCCTGGTCTACAAAGAGAGTTCCAGGACAGCCAGGGCTACACAGAGAAACCCTGTCTCGAAAAACCAAGAAAAAAAGGGGTTGGTGAGATGGCTCAGTGGGTAAGAGCACCTGACAGCTCTTCCGAAGGTCCGGAGTTCAAATCCCAGCAACCACATGGTGGCTCATAACCATCTGTAACAAGAGCTGATGCCCTCTTCTGGAGTGTCTGAAGACAGCTACAGTGTACTCACATATAATAAATAAATAAATCTTTAATAAAAAAAAAAAAAAGTAGAAAGGCCAAATCTGAATACAAGTAATTTTTAAATCTTTAAAATTTCTGTTCCAACTCTCTAGTATTTCACAAAAATAAAAGAAAAAATGCTAAGGAAGCAAATGACATACATACCTATGAGTGGAATGATCTTTGGTGTCGATGGGAGTCCTTGAGGTTAACTGCTCAGATGCTGGTAGGTCTGTTAACATTGCCAAGTGCTGGCAGAGCACCGTGTTTCTTTGACTGAGTTGCTGAACCAAACTCTCTAGTTGCCGATATGTCTCCCAATGTTTTCTCAACTCAATCTCATATGATAACTGGACAAGCTCAAACGATGCCTTCTGCTTTATCAACTCATTTAACACTAACTCTTGTCTTGCTGTATAATAATTTTGTTTAGCAATCTGCAGCTCAAAATCTCCCTTTACAACTGGCATGTTCAATAGCTGGGCATACTCTTTTACCACAGCAGGCAAAACTTTGTCTTTTATATGAGTGATTTGTTCTTCAAGTTTTAGAATCTCACTGTTTAAGCTAGAAATTTTTGCATCCAAATTTTCCTTACCAATAACCTACACAAAGAAAGCAGAAACATTTTAAACTGTACGTTTAAACTTTTATTTTCTAACTATTTTCATTGTTTGTTTTAGATGGTCAGATAATATATGCAATGAATAAAAACTAACTTATTGGTATAAGCCAAAACTAGTTTTAAAGAAAAATAAGGACTAACTCAAGAGAAAGGCCAGCATGAACTACTGAACTCCAGTACATTTACACTATATATGTATATAATAATGGCTAACAAACTAGAAGATCTCAACATTATCATAACTTTAATAAGTATATTACTCATTATAACAAATGAATATTTTAGATTTTCTTAAAATTATGTAGGAGGTATTTTCTTAGTCCATGAGCTGATTATAGCACACAGATTTATCAGACTAATTATTTCAAAATGTTTCTGTTGTAGTAACTAATTTAATACAAGTATTGATTCAGAAACCTCTACATTTTTATTCAACTACCTAGTGGCTATAAGGAAAGCAAGCTTCTAGAGAGTACAGATGAAAAACTGCAATATATCTACACATTCTCAACAAGTAATGAGAAATTCAGTCCACTGAATCTTAGACTTCATTAATACTATCTTCTTGTCAGAAGAAACAAGGCAGAATACCCATAGTTAAGCGAGTAGTTTCCTTGGTTTATACCATAAAACAGAAACCCCAGTTTAATCTGTATTTGAAATGACCCAATTTTCAAATTCATAATGCAAATTAAGGTTATTTTTGTCCAAAATTAGCTCAGTAATATTACTAAGGATAAAATTACTAAATTCTAGTAATATGATTAATAATACATTTGTATGAAATACATACTGCAAATATGTACTATAAAATTACATTAATTATATATAATTTTATATAAAATTAAGATTCCCCCTTTTCTAAAGTAGTAGCAATATTAAACTCTATATTCCTAACAATTACAATATGAATTCAGTCTTATTTCTTATGTTTACCTCATTGGTTAGTTTATGAAGATTCTCTTCTGCCCATTTTATACTTGACTTCATGCTCAAATTACTTGCTTTCAAGTATATGATCTGTTGCTGGGCACAGGTACATGCCATCTGCAGTCTAGCCATCTCCAGTCGTCGCTCCCTAAGGATTTTTTCATTATCACAAATAGATGGTGTTTGAATATCTAAAAGTTGAAAATTTTCTTCATTTGAACTTTCAACTACTTCATGTATGCCCTGAAAGAATTGCTTTTTTGTATATAAGGTTAACGCTGCTGTGCTCTGCTCTTCTTGGCTTATATATTTTCCCAAGGAAAACTGAGATAAAAACACCATTGGATTTGTTCTTTCACTTAAATTAGAATTTCTGAAAAATATCATCAAATTATTAATTTCCTCAGTAAGACCCTGAAGTTCATTACTGAGCTTAGTATTCACAGCATTTAGGAATCCTTGCTTCTGTTTCAGCTTCTTAGTGGTTTCCTCTTGTTTAGCATTTAATGCCAGAGATCTGTAGCTAGTTTCAGAAGCCATTAACTGGTATTTATTCCGTCGCTGAATTTTTGAATTATTTAATTTCTGCAGAGTTTGAACCTCATCCTCTAATATCTGTATCTCTTTGTCATCCATTTTACATGTCTTCAAATCAAAAGTTTTACAGGTCCTAAGAACTTCATCCAATGCTGTTCCTTCTAGGACGGGCTTGCCTGATCGCTGAAGATCACTGAAGGCTTCCAGTTCTTTTTCAGACAATACATTCTGTTCATTCACGTTCCCACAAAACCATTTCAAGAATGACTCATCTTCAACATTCTCAAAGAGCCAGTCAAAATCTTCTCCATTAAGAATATCAGCTTTGGGATAACCAATTTTTTTCAATGTTTCCACAAACTCATTTCCACAACTCATGGTTTAACTACTCCTGTTTTTTAATATTTGATATGAATTTATGATTTTTTTAAACTAAGTTCAAACAGGAAAAAAACATGTTTACACTAAGTCCATAGAAGAAGGAAAAAGAATACAATCTATAATGTGTTTTCCTAGTGGGGAAAAGAACACAAGTATTAGACCAGGAACAAGGCAAATGCATTTTAAATATACATATAATTTTATCAGATGACATCAGGAGATTACTTAAGTTAAAGGCAGATGCAGCTGCAATATCTGACAAAGACAAAGCAAAATAGAAGCAATCAGGGTGTTGCTTAGGACACTACAACAGTAATGAAGAATCTAATTAATGAAAATATAACAATAAAAAAGAAACTGATTTTTTTTCCCAATGATGAAAATTACTTAAACTACATTTTGTAAAATAGCTGTTCCCCCCTGTCATTTCTAGTTAGGAAAAAGAAATATGCCTACCTTTCTAAGGAAGAATTAACTAAATACTTACCTCAATCAGCGTTCATCAGTTTCAAAGGCCTCGATCTATAGATATAACCAGTCTAATGCAGAGAAAACCAGGACAAACCGGCAAGTTTCAAAGTAAGAGGTTTTATTTCGACCAGAGCACAATGAACCACGACTTGAACCAAACTTAGGTCAGTGACAATGGCAGGTCTTAAAATCACGATATATTTGACACTCTGGTAGCAAACTCTCTGGGTTGGTTTTTGTTTCTGAGTATCCAGCTATGACACTTAAGAGCTCTAATAAAACATGCCCACAAAAGTACCGAATTGCTGTTTTTTAAAAGCTGGGTAACACATAAGGGTATATTTCAGGTTTAACGTTTGCCTCGTATGATTGAGGCCTTGGGTCTTCTTATCCGCAGCATTCGAAAAATAAAGCTACCAACCCCAGCCGGATGACCGGCCACGTACCTCCGCCCCCGCCCCTGGCACGAAGCCTCAGCCTCGCTGCACACCCCGCGCCCGGGCCCAGCGACCTCTATCGCTGCCTCAAGCAGGCTGTAGGAAGGTAGCGGCGGCCCGGCCAGCCCCGAACTTACAAGCCCCTTACCTCAGGAAGCCGCGGTTGCTTCTCTCTGCCAGCCTCCAACCGCGCGCGCCGCAGTGCCTCACGGGAGTGCCGGAACGCGCACGCGCAGATTACAACCTCGGTAAAGTCTGCGCAGGCGGCGAGGTATCCAGGAGAAGGCGAAGGAGGACCCGCTGACCAGCCCCCTTCAAGGCGCCAGGGCAAAGTGATTGGTTTTCCTGACGGACGCACCGCCCCTTAGCACCGCCCCTGGCCCCGCTAGGCTCAAGAGGATTGGTTTTCTCACTAGAGGCTCTGCCCTCGCTCCGCCCCACCCCGCCCCCGCTCTGGAGTTGGGAGTCTGGGTCTCTTCCGGCTGCTCGCTGCCACAGCCATTAGGCTCTGTCTGGTCCAGTTAGGCCTCCTGTCCTAAGAATGGCTTGCAGTCTTTGACACCACTAAGGGACCGGAAGCTTGAGGCCGAACAGACCCCTTCTTCCCCCAACATCTCTTACCACCACCACCGGTAGGGTGAGCCAGCGTGGTGCTAATAACAAGGTCAGTAGCTGGGACCCTATCAGGTCTCTTGCAGGGTAGGATTGTTGGCTATAGAATCTTTTACAATGGTTATTTAACAAAAAAAAAAAAACAAAACACTTAACAGCCAAGGCCTCGATGACTTCCAAGCAAAAGCTGACTTCCTCCAAGATCCCATCTTCAAAATGTCAAGGTGTAAAGTACATCAGTTTTGGAATGCATTTAACTCAGAAGTACAGACATTCTAAGGATGCCCGCCATCATTCAATGAAAGACAGAATGCTGAACTAAGGCTAAGTCTAATGCAAGCCTAGTTAATGTCCTATGGTCCCAGAAAACTGATCTTTGGAGTTACAGTTGGCATTGGTAACAACTTGTCTGTATGGGTCATAATCTGTTCATTTTTTTCTACCAGATAGTATCCTCCTATTTAGCATCTCCAAGTGCTGGGGTCACAGGTATGAATCACCATGCCCAGATATTCATGTTTTCAAAGAGAGAAAAAGATCTGTTTAAAAGATCTGTTCTAAGCAGATCATTTAAATTTGAGTTGAAGACATTTACTATTAATTCTTATTTAATTTCTACCTCCTTTTGGAAGTCAATAAAACCTGAAGGTAAATAAAAACAAACAGTACAGGGGAAAAGTTCTCAGAATGCTGCCTAATGTGGTTAGGAAATCAGGGGACTGGCCCAGGAGGACCTCAGATGCCAAACTGGAGGTAGGGGCTCAGCAGGGAGCTGGCGTTGAGTGGGTTTTGGCCAGAGGAAGTGCAGGCAGTACTTTTGGGAAATTTTGCTGAGGAGGCAAAGACTGAGAGAAAAGGAGCCAAATGACACAAGATGAGGGGGTGGGAATGCAAGGCTGAGAGGATTTTTGGTGTTGTTTTGTTTTAAAGTGGGAGGAACTCTAGGATATTTATAGACTGTGCGGAAGAGCTCAGAGGAGACAGAATTAAAGATGCCAGAAAGACAAAGGGCTACTTCAGGATGAGGTTCCCCCAGGCACTGCCTGGAGCCCATGAGACCTTCTAGAAAACCCTCTGTTCTCAGTGACTCCTGGTCCCCAGCTCTCTCTCTCGAATTGCTGACCACAGCTCCTCGTTTGAGCCGTGTTTGCGAGGCCATAAGAAGCCATGAAAACGTGAAGATTAGAACAGGATCAGCCCCCTGAGTACTAACAGCAAACACAATGGGGTCAGTTATACAGAACTGGAAAGTTTTCTTGGGACTGGATTAGAAACTTAAGAAGGCAAGTCTGTTAAACTTATTTCCAAGACAAGCTTGCTTTCTTCTACTCAAAATCAGTTGTGGTTTTAGTGGGGTCAAAAGGTAAAGGGAACTGAGGAGCTAATCGTTCCCAAGCAAGCCTGTGAGAATGTAATGGGTGAAACAAACCGAAATGCAGGACCTGAGTCTTTTCCGTTGGCCTTACTCTCCTGTCATCAATATTAAAAATTATTTTGTGTTTTATACAGTATCTTTTCAGACAGTTTTAAAACTTTGTATACAACTGTGCTGTTGAAGGTTGGTTTTGGATGCAGTGTAACGGAAGTGAAGAGATCTGTTCTCCAGACAACATGGAGGAGGGAGCAACAGCCTCAGACATGTGTTAGCTTGATTCTACAAAAAAAAAAAAAAATTAAGTCACAAAAGGTCTGAGAAAGCTGGCACTGGACAATTCAGGAATGGGTAAAGGCAAGGGAGCCCAGGAGCTGGCAGAACCCTGGGGGCCGTCAGCCAGTGAGATGTGGTCTGGCAGCTTCCTCCTATTGGTCTTGTTCTTCCAGAAGAAAGTTGACTTTTCTTACGACCATGGAGTTGGGGTAGGGGATATTTGCTCTTCACTGTATTTACACTCATGTGGTGAAGGTAAAAACTCAGTACCAAACTCAGAAGCAGTCGGGTCTTCACCACTAGGAAGGGGTCACCATAGTGGAGGGTAGACAGGGGTTTTTGCAGATGGAAGTCGGTATCAAGTGGCCTAGCAGAGTTTAGGGGTCCCAGGAGTCCAAGACCTCAGGTTGCCTGAGAGGCTTGGTCAGTTGAGGAGGAACTAGGATGAGAGCCCATCTTTCCCTGCAGTTCCCTTCTCAGGCCAGTGGCCTAACTAGAACAATCCAGAGCTCTTGTCCCCTAACTTTCTGGCTAAAGATTGGGGAAAGAGGACATAAAATGTCCCACTAGCAATTAGTCCAGATTAGTCCAGCCTCTAATTTATATAGCCATCATCCCAGCAAAAGTGGACAAAGGGACAAAAGAGGAAGAGGAACAAAGGACTCAGGAACCACTTGCAGAAGAGGCTGGGCTTGAACTAACCATGAGATCCAAAATGAGCTGATAAGGACAAAGGGTTGAATAGAAGGTAGGCTGGGTTGAGGTGAAGGCCAGGAACCAGCAGGCATCTGAGTTTAACTCTAGGGAGGAAGAGGATGAGGAGCAGAAGGGCCATCTTGGAACCACTCTAGCAAGGGTTAGGATTCATGCAGGGGTCTCAGGTGGGGGCAAACATGGAAGATCAGAGAGGCTGGTGTGTGTGTGTGTGTGTGTAAGAACTAGAGTCCGGTCAGAAAAACTACGGAAGGAGAACCATATCTGAGTTTTGAGTTTCCTAACCATGAGCTATGAGCTAGACCCTGCAAGACTGTAGTAGGTGCTAATTATGCAGTGCTTAGCACAGATCCCTGGCACCCACTGCTTCCAATAGGAAGTGGTAGCAGGGAAGACTAAAAAGCATAGTATTTGGACTTTAAATGTTCACATTGATATCAGCACCTAAGCCATACCAATTCTGAGGTTCCAATTGTGTTCACATCAGAAAACTCCTTTTTCTCTCTGAGTTAATGTTGGCCTCCTCTAAGGCTTCCCATCGCTTACCCCGTACCCAACAGGAGGCAGGGAAGGCAGGAATACACATTTCAAGAATCCAGGCTGGTTGTTGCCTGCCGGGAGGACGAATCCCTCCCCCAGTTTCATGGTTCCACATTAAAACTTTCTAGCAGGTACCGCTAGGCCATCTCCAATGGGCTCTACAGAGGGTTCAGTGTGGTAACACCATCCTCTCTGGAAGTCCTGATCCACGCCTTCTGTGGTATTCAAGGTGGCAAGTCCTTGAAGGACGAGCCTCAGTGCACTCATCTGTCTGGGAGGACACTGAGTCCTCCAAGAACCAGAACCAGGATTCATGCCAATGGGCTGGAGCCTCCCTGAAGGCAGTGGAGTGTCAGCAACACTATCCTGTTTTCTCTCCAGTGTGTGTTCTAACCACCTCACAGCTGCTCTGAGGTCAGTTCCGAACCCTAAATCCCCATGCTAGCACTGAAGCACAACTGCCCACATTTCTACCTCAGCAGTGTAGGTCTTGAAGGCAGAAGCTAGGCCTGAGTCCGCTTAAGGATGCTGGGATAGACTGGAGGAGTCCTTGGAGTGTAATCTGGAGACCCAGCTACTTCTCTGCAGAGGGCATCTGGCCAGCATAGCACCCTTAAGGACTGGGGCTATCTTTGGGCCTACAATGTCCTAGTCCAACAACAAGAACACCTGGCGTAAAGCAGGCTGTGTGGTACTTCCACCCAAGCCTTCACACAGAGCTGCTCAGCTTCCCAGTAAATGGAGGTTGTGGACGTGACGGTTGCTTCCCAAGGGCCAGGATGACCCTGGCTCCCGTGAGTCAGTCCCTCTAGCTGAAGCTAGAGAGAAAGGAGCAAAGCAGAGCAGATAGAAAGAAAGAACTAGAAACCAGAAAAATGAGGTATAAAAATCTGTATTTATATTACAATGACAGAATGACACAGCACAGCCCCATCTGTTAGACAGGTGGGATGGGGTCCCATTCCAGTCTGCAGCTCAGGTCTCATAACTCACCCACTGCACTGGCACCAGGCCCCTTGTGTAGCCCCCGACTCTGGCACGGAACCTGCCCTAGTGCCCTAGTTTAGAGGCCTGAAAACTTGCTTGCTGGCCTGGGATCAAGACCCTCTGTGCAGGCACAAGGGGTGAGAGGCTAACTGACCCACCAGAGGCAGGGAAGGCTTGGGGCACACAGAAAGGTAGAGACTGCCCAGCCACAGTTTGGTGCACAATTCCATCTGCCTAGAAAGGCAAGCTCAAGCACCTGCAGGTTAGAAATACAGAGACAGGCCGAGGGCCCGTATAGAGACAAAAACCTCTGTGTCCTCTCCTGCTAGACCAGCTGGGCCTGCAGCAGGATGGTGGGTCTGGTACATCTGGACCACCTCCTAGTAAAGAGGCCCAAGCCTGAGCCTGGAGTTACAGACTCTGTTATGGCGCACCACATGGCTCGCATGGACAGGTGCAGGTGGAGGACATAGCAGCAGCTATTTTGGTCCAGCTTTCTTTCCACAGACACACAATAGCCTTGGCTGAATCCGTGGCTACCAGTAATGGCCATACTGTGCAAATGGTAGAGAGCAGGAGGAGTAATAGATATGTAACTCTTAGCACCAGCCCCCATGCCTATAGACCACCCCTCACATGCCTGCTAGCGGAAGGGGCAGCTGGCTAGCACCCCTGGGTGACTGAGGAGGCCAACTCCCAGGCTACATGGGATCCATGGCCTGAAAAGGCAAAGGGCTGAGCTGCCACAAAATTCAGCCAAGGGGACCAATCTGGTCACCAGGAGTGGGCTCTGCTGTCAGGGGTGGAAGCAGAATCTCAGGTGCTGGAGATGGAGCAGGGAGTTGATAATCTAAGAATTCAGGGCACATTAGGAGCCCTGGAGTTGTGGGTCCTTTAAACAGAGTCCTGTGCTAAGGGTAGGTGTGCTCAAGACAAATGCCTGGGGGATGTGCTCAGGCAGACAGTGAAGCCCCCAGTTGGGCAGAAAATGTTGACAGAACCAGCTTACTAGGATATTGACTACCTTTCTATTCCAGGGACGCCTACCCAGGCCTGCTGCCCACCTGTCATTTTGAGTGCCCAAAGAGCAGGTTCTATGCCAGAGTTGTCTCTGGGAACTCATTCTGCCTCTCACCCTAGGATGCTCATTGGCATGACTGAAGATAAAGAATTATTTCTCCACAGTCTGGAAATTGTTTACAAATGCACCAGAGGAGGTGGCAGGTGCTGCTGTGGGCCAGCCCGTGGCCACTACCCAAATATTGCTGTGTGGTGCCCATAGAGACAAGGTCTTCTAGTATCGAAAGGCCAACTGAAGCCTCCTGGACAGGCCTGTACTACTTCCAGAACTGTGTATTTATAAGCTGCCCATGGCTGACACTCCAGGCCCTATGCTAGCAGGCCTGCTGTCACCGAACTTTCAGGCACAGCCACCCTGCCAGTTACCATGGAGGCACCACTGGAGGCCAGGTCATAGCCCTGCAGGATACAGGAATCAGCCATAGGAGCCACACAGGCATGCATATGTCCCTCCCAGGAGGCTGCAGCTACTGGGAGGGGGGCACCTACCAGGAGGCCTGGTGCATCCCATAAACCACACGGGCATGCTGGTGGCAGTGGGTGGAGTGAGACAGGGAACACAAGGCACACTATGACATGTGCAGAGGATGGGTCCCTGAGACGCTGGGTCGCTCCCACCCCTCAGCAAACAAGGACACAACAATGGCTAGGAAAATAGAGTACAAAAATCTCATACAGGAAATAGAGGCGGCACACACTCATGTCCCTTGGCGAGTCTTCAGAGCTTTTCTCTCTTTTTAAAAATGTTTCTGTTTTGTGTTTTGGGTAAAGCCTCTGCCAGCTGAGGCTGCCCTGGGCAGGGTTCGTGAGGCCCCTTCTGGGAGCTCCCTGTTGCACTTTTTTTTTTTCTTTTTTTCTTTTCTTAAGAAAGGAAGTTGAGAAAGCTTGGAGGACCCAGTGGTTTCAGCTTGCCACACAGCTTATTCCAGTCCCCTGCCAGGAAGAAAAGCCCTATTTCCTGTGCAGACCAGGCAGAGCCGTCTGGACTGGCCCAGGTGAGCAGGGGCCTGAGTGAGAGTCAGGCACAGGTTAGGGGGCCACCATTTCCAAGTGACCTCAGGCCAACTATCTCAACACATACATTCTCTGACGTCCATGTGTATTTGTGCTTGTGGGTGTGAGCCTAGGCATGTGTGCATACATCTGATGGTCCTAAAAGAGCAGAAGCCACCCAACTTGGTTTGAGGTGGTCCAGCCAGACTCCAGGAGCATCCCCATGGCTCCTGACACCATGGAAAAGGAGGCCACCCACCAGATGCTCATCCAAGTCCTACCCCTCACAGATCCCTCTGTCCACACTATGTGGATCAACAAGTAGATGGATAGATGATTAGACGGACAGCAGCACCTTCCTTCCTTCCTTCCTTCCTTCCTTCCTTCCTTCCTTCCTTCCTTCCTTCCTTCCTTCCTTCCTTCCTTTCCTCAGTCCACTCCTCTCTCCTGGGATCCGATGTTGGGGTTCAAGCTCCCTATGGTGGTCATTAAGGCCCCTACACGGATCCTGCCGAGATGTAGAAATGATATTTAATACTTCTGGAATGATTAGGAATCTGAGAACAGATTGTGGGTGGCTACGCTGGGCTCCAGGATGTAAGAGCCTGACACTGCTTCCCTGCATGGGGTCTTGCCCGGCGGAGAAGGGGCAGGCAACTTGAGTCCTGACCGAAGGGTGGGCAGGCAGAGGCAGGCAGACCAGGCAGCAGCTGTAGCTTCGAGAATGGCACAGCAGTAGGCCCATGACGAGGCTGGCTTCAGTCAAGGGAGGATTGGAAGGCTGAGACGCTTGGCTAGGTGAGCAGGCAGGTGGGCCAAGAAGCAAAGGACATGGAGCCTACGAAAGGCCAGGGCAGCCAGGCCGCCTGCAAGGGTGCCCATAGCTGCTGTCGCTGCAGCCACTGCTCTGTAGGCTGTAGTGGTCATCGGCATCACTGCTGCTGCCAGCACTGTCCAGCTCTCCAGGGCCAAACTCCATGCCCTCTATATCCACCTCTGAGAGAACAGAGAGAGGATGGGTCAGGATGGCCTCTTCCAAGGAAGCCAGCCTGAGGCTCCCAAGTTAGAGCCCACAGTTCCCTTCTATGGAAATGGAGCCTGGGTTCGGGAGATAAAAGAGGTCCTTTGGGCTCTGAGGTGGAAGATGCGAGGATGCTTCCAGACAAAGTCTGGGATGCTGCCCAGTAGTGAGTCATCCTCTGCCTTCACATAGCCCTGTCATGGCCTCTGTGCCTCATTGTCTTCATCCCATCCCTTCTCTGTGCAAGGCTGTGAGATTACTGCAGTACCACCAGCAGTTAGCTCAGGTGGCATGGGCACCTTATCACCGTTAGCACCATCCCACCTTAGGTACTTCCTTGTTCCCCTGGAACATTGTGGATACCTGCACCAGGGGCCAGGATTGGGCTGCCCAGCTCCTACCTTGCTTGCCTGGGCACTCACCTTGCTCTGAGTCATCTGTGGAGACAGCAGAGCCAGTGCTGTCTGTGCGCACACGCTCTACACTCTGCACTGATAGCTGCTCCAAACGTCTCTTTAGGAAGCGATGTTCCCGCTGAAGCTGTTCCTTGATGCTCAGTGCCCTGCGGTCCTGCTCCTCCAGTTTCTGGGGATAGAGGGTAGTCTGTGAGCCCATAGCCAAAAAGGAGTAAGCACCTTGCACAGAAGCTGCACAGGCAGGATCCTTACATATAACATGGCCTGCTAGACAAAGCCACAGGGTGCCCAGCCAAAGGCTTATTAATATGCCCCTCCTCACCCCAGCAAGGTGACCAGTTACACCGCTTGGTCTTCCACACTCAGCCTGATGACTTGCTGTAGGATGCTGCCCAGTGCTGCTAGCCAGCCCCAGGAAGTGGAAACGCATGGGCTTTCAAGCCCTGAAACAGCATCATCCAAACTTTGGCAAGCGCCTCCCTCCAACCCTACTATGAGCTCCTACTGGGCTTTCTCTAAGACTACCTGCCGCATCTGAGAATGGAACAGCAGTGGGAAAACTGCAAGGAAAACACCAGCAAGGAGGCCTTGTGTATCCTGTAAGGCAGACCTTCCTGCCTTCCTAAACCCTTCCTGTGTGGGGACCCACCTGAGACACTGTTGTTCTATTAAAACCCAAGGGCCTTGGATCTAACCCTTTCAAGGCTACTACCACCCAACCTACAAGTCCACACCTGTGAGGCAGGAGAGCTCCTCTAAGGGAAAGAGACCTACAATGGTTGACCCAAATATCCATATTTAGTATCCCAAGAATACTAAATAAGCAGATTTCAGTCTGAAGGCCTTGAGGGATTGCCTCAGGTAATATCTCCCTCAGTGTAACCCCATAACTCCCAAGAAAAGCCTCTACCACCAACCCCCATTCTTTTTAAATGTTACCTGCTCGCAGTCAGACTGTCTATGAAGACATGCAATGACCCCTTGTTCCTCCCTCAACTCTGCCTCTTCTTCCAATAGCTGGCCTTCCATAGCCCAGTGTTATATAGAACTATCTGTAACAGTCTGGAGTCTAGCCTGTCCAGCCAATTACACCATCTCCCTGCCAATCACCCCTCAACAAAACCCAACACAAATCACATAACCTCCACCCCACCAATCAGCTCCCACTGGGCCTCCCCATAAGCTCCTGACACATACCTGCTAGGTGGCTCCACCACCCACCTCCAGGTCCTCTGAACCAGTGGTGCCCAAGGGTGAGGATGGCTGGGGGACATAAGGGTAACTGATGAGACTTACCTTGATGTGCATCTTAGCACGCTTCAGAAGGCTCAGAGTAGTGTGCCGTGTGCTGTCAGGGCCCAGGGGTACCAGCTGCTTGAGCTGCTCCAAGTAGAGCCTGAGTTTAGCTCGTCTGAAAGAGCCAGAGACAGACTATCAAGCTAGGCAGCAAATCCCACAGAACTAGGCTTATGTGTCTGGTGCAAGGTGGGAAGTGGCCAGCTGGGCCCTCCATGGGCCTCTGTGCTGCTATAGGCTTGCCTTTGGGCCTGGGATTGCCCCATACTCTACCTCAAGGCTGAAGTAGCTAGATCCCTCTCCAGGAATTCCCTCCTGACCTAGATAATACTTCCCCTCTGGAGCAGCCTGCCACAGATACCTTTATGGATATGGTGTCCATGGATCCCACAGGGCCTAAGAGCCCAGGGAACAAATACTGTATCACCTTATTTTCCCTATACAGTGTGTTCTTGTCATCACAAAAACATGAGTTGATAAGGTTAAGGGGGTGCTGAGGACCAGCTCTCTCTGCCGAGTCTGTGGTCTCATCTGAAATTGCATTATTTTAGATTTTTCTTCCTATATCCATTTGTGTGAATCTATTTTTTTCACAAAACTGGAGCCCTAGTTCCTAGTACTTGTTCATATGGCTGCAAAGCTTTGCTGCCTGGCCTAAAGGGGTCCCTAAGTTCCCCTCCAGAGGCCATCTCTGACACTACCATGAACAGCAGGCACTGCTGCTGTGTCTGCATATTTCACCTGACCACTATCTGCAGGAAACCAGTGTTCTTCCCAAGTAATGCCCAAGTATGGAGTTAGCCAGGTCCTATAGAAAGCCAAGGTGGTTTCTAAGTTAGTATGGCTTGCTTTGGACAGATTCTTAAAAGTGTAACTGGCAAGTCAGGAACAGATTTTTTTTTTTTTTTTTGAAGATTTAGCCTGCTGCCCAACTGTCCCCTCATGGTCAGTGCCCACACATACTCCTTTAACAGTGTTTTGTTTTTTAATTTGTCTGTTTGCTTTGTAAAGACAGAGAAAAAGGAGGTGTAGAGTTGGATGGGTGGGGAGGTCGGGAAGATCTGGGAGGGGACCAAGACTAGAATATATTGTATGAAAAATACTGATTTTTAATTAAAAACAAAGAGTGCCGTCATGCTGAAAGTTTCTGTCTGTGCCCTAGTCACAGAGCCCAAGCATACCCACAGATTCCATCAGTCCTAACGAGACTTTGGAAAGACAGCAGGCAGAAACAGCCATTTCTTGGACAGAGAAGGGAACAGGAAGACTGTAGAGAGATGTTAACAGTCTCACACAGAGAGGGTAGGCCATCATGCTTTTCCATCTGTACCCAGTGCTGACAAAGCACTTTCTTGTCTAGCATCCTGACCCAGCACCCTGAGGAGGCCTAAAAGTCCTTTTGATGAACTGGAGTTAGACCTTTGGAAGAACTTCTTAGACACAGGACTGGGGCTGGGCTTAGCCAGGTGGCAGGGTGTGAATGAGAGTTGTGTAAGCCCTAGATTCTGTCGAAAGGCTAGAGGATCTTCAATCTCACCATAGAGAGGCTCCTGGCTCCATGCTACTGCCTGCATGGTTACCCTCCCAGAGTCCAGATCTCAGCTTCATTGCTTCCAGCACAGTGAGCATCCAACCCTAGGAACTGAAGGGACTAGAGAATAGAGCTGGGCAAGAGAGCAGAGGTGGAGCCTCCCCGAGATAGATTCCGTTGTCTGAGGCCATCACTGGGATATGGCAGGTATAGGACAGGACTGTGAACCCTTCTCACCAGGTGTACTTATTACACAGCAATTCCTATAACCACTTAATCATGTCAGCAGCTATGGCTTTCTGCAAACTGACAGAAAGTGCAAATTGACAAGAAACAAAGTATTCCCAAGTTCCCTGTTTTAGAGATGACCACACTGTTGTTTCAGTATATCTGCCTTTCCAGTTCATGAGTGTTAAGTGGAAACATTAGGATACAGAACCACATATGTGACAAGTGACCCACTTTTGTTTAAAAAATAAAAAGAGCAGACGCACACAAGAGACTCCACAGAACACAATGAAGCACAGGAAGCGTGCATCTCCAGGGATGCGGCTGGCAACCTTTATTTCTTTAGCTTTGTGCTAGTCTGTATTTTCCAGGTTTTCTATGCTTTTAAAAGCCCCACATTTACTTTTACAATCAGAGAAAGACACATTTGTACAAGAAAGAAACACAGCTGAAAGACAAGTAACAGTAGGAACACACTTGCGATACATATAAAAGACAAAACAGTTAGTATTAGTGATATCTTGTGCTCATACACATGAAAAAAAAAAAAAAAAAACACTGCCTCTGTGTAACAATGAGCAGAGTTGCAGAAGACAAAAGGGCAAATCTAACATGAAAACAGACTCCATCCCACAGGAAATCAGGCAATGAAAACGCAAACAAATGAGCCAATGCTCACTTTCTCCTCTGTACCAAATGGAATGTAAAGAGGTGGCTGGAAGTGGCTTAGTGGCGCATGAGGACCTGTCACTGTTCCTGTGGGAGAAGCACCACCTCTTTGGCCCAGACCGCTTGACAGTACTTCTAGTCTACTTCTAGCATCTGGGTTCTATAGAACCATCCCCGAGCATCTGAAGACTCAGCTCAACAATACTCAGATCAGAGGGAACTGGGGATCCGATGGCTGTGGGCCTTTACAGGCTCCGAGGCCAGGGAGGCTGCCCGTACGTGGACACAGGTCTGGAGTACTTACATGGGGTTGAATGATTCCAAGTAGGAAGAGTGGGTAACAAAGGCCCTTTATCATCTCAGGGGCCTCCAGGTAACCAAAGATAAGGTCTCTGGGTAGGGTGCAGGAAGCACATGAGCAATATTTTAGAAAAAGGTTTTCTTCAAGAGACAAAGAAAAGTCACCTGACCATACACAAGCAATGTAAAACTAATATGTCAACCCAAGCATAGTCCTGGGCTGAGCCTGTAGCTTGTGAGGGGATGTGGGGAAGATCAATTATGAGCATCACAGTCATAGAGTCTGAGATGCTCTGGGATCTCACTATATCCTCCCTAAAGTCACTATAGCACACCAGACTCAAGACATTCATGGCTGACCCTATGCATCCCAGACTTGTCAAGCCCCTGTGCTTCTAAAGGAGGCAGAACTCCTTCTGGAATTCCTGCATTTCTATCAGCAACAGCCCCATTTCTCCTCACAGCTCAGCCATTTGACATTGCAACACCTACTGTCTCACCAAAACCCCTACTCCTCAAAAGAAGGCCCAAGAGCAGGGGTTGGAGCTCGGCTCCACGCCAGGGTCCCCTAGCACACGTGGGCTCCAGTCCTGGCTGGATGGCAGAGATAGATTCCTGACCAGGTTATTGGAGCAAAGGCAGTGGCAAATGCCACTGCAGTCAGTGGGATGGGGAAAGGGAATCCCCATTCTTTTCTATTTATTAGCATCTTCTAGCTGTTGCTAACAAACATGTCTTTTGTGTGGTTCCACATGGCTGCATCAGGCACTTGTGGGCACAAGCATGCCAAGGGTGCTATGGCAGGCCTGAAAAACTATCTCTGTGCCTGGGTTAGGGTTAGGGGCCTAGCTGAGGGCTTAGATCTGACCTCTGACATTTCATGTACCGAGACATTCCAGGAGTGCTAAGGGCCAGGAAGAACACTTGCAGCTCTCATCAATACTAACGACCACAACTTAGAGCTGAGTCTAGGAGGGCTTCCAGGCCCTTAGGTCAGCAGCAAGTGCCACCGTGGCAAATCTACCAGAAATACTGACCTACAGGGGTAGTGGGTAGGGTGGGTGGGTACTGTTCGAAGCTCCAAAAGGGGAAGTCCCACAGGCCCACCTGAGTCTCTGACAGACACTTCCGGTGAAGGCAGCATCCAGGGTCTGCCTCTTCTGGCCTTCTGGGCAGCTAGCCAGGCGTTTCCTTCCTTCCTCAGGACAACACACAGCCCTTCCTTCAGCCAGCATCCAGGAACACCTGGCATCGCTCTATAGCCAGCTGTGACTGATGTGCTTACCAGGACCCAGGCCCCAAGCATGCGGACTTCTCAGAGCTGTCTACATCTATGGCCCAGTCAGCTAGGTAGAAGGGCCTACTCTGAAGTGGGTGTCAGAGAGCCCCAGGATGCCCGGAAAATCTTACCCTGTCTTAAACTAAGAGCCTCTATGAAACCCAGTCTAACTATAGGCTTATGGAGAATGGTAAAGACCAAGACTAAGGTCAACAGGTGTCTGCAGAGGTCAGAGGTCAGCCCTTATCCTCCCTAGAGGCTGCTTCGTACTCACTCTTGCCTCCATGGCACTCCTCATCTGTCTTCCCTATCAGGGGTCCTCCCAAACACTGCTTCCAGGAAGTCCTCACACAGGCCAGGACATTGTGCCCGAGTCTGGACAAGGTGGGTTCATCTCTTCTGACCTAGGAGCAACCCTGAGCTTGCCTTACTCTGGCTTCCATCCCTGTGGCCTGGCCCCTTGGGAACCCCCCAAACACACAAGCCACTGCAGGAAATGCATCTCCTCAGGGAACATGGTGTTCTGTCCCTGCCCAGCCACCCGCCCCTACTAGAGTCCTGAATCCCGGGAGAGCGGAAGTTGGCGCTGCACTGGGCGCAGACATGGGGGAGGGGGGAGGGGAAAAGGAAAGAACTGGCTGGGCTCCAGACCTTTCCAGTGTACCCAGGAGGGATCATCTAGGATACAGAGTTAAGTACCCCACCCCCAACCCCAAACACCAAGAAGGCAAGACAGAACTCGTCCACTTTATTGATAAAAGCGGAGGTCAGGAGAGAGGTATTGCCTGCTATCCCTCAGGGGCTTTCCCTGGTTCTGGCATGGGGTCTACTGCTTATGGGGCTGGCTGCCTGGCCTAAAATACCTCTGCCTCCACTTAGGCTATTGCTGGCAGCCACAAGATCTTCACCTCCCAACTCCCAGGGTTTAGCCACACCTTGTCACCACTGACAGAGGGAAGAGGCAAATGACAAAGTGAAGTAGCCTTATGGGCCACCAGCCATACCAGGAGCTGACTAGAGCCAGGGTACAGGGATAAAGCCTGGGGCTGCTGTCCTGTGACGCTCCAGTCATGCAGAGCATCACAGCTCCTTAGAAAACAGACCCCAAAAGGCACAGAGGGAAGGGGGTAAAGGAATGAATCCCCTACCAAGGCCATGGTACTGAGAGCTGAAGCAAAGTTTCCAAAGGGGCTTAGGCATACCCAATTACACCCATGTCCTCTTCCAGGGAGCCAACTCAGATTGGTACCAGTACAAGGAGCTCCAAGTTCAAGTCCAGTT
Organism: Mus pahari; assembly: GCF_900095145.1. Taxonomy (NCBI): domain Eukaryota; kingdom Metazoa; phylum Chordata; class Mammalia; order Rodentia; family Muridae; genus Mus; species Mus pahari. The sequence continues at coordinate 27,586,199 of NC_034602.1, forward strand.
CTGACCCCACGCTAAACACCAAAGAGTATGGCCTGAGCCCAGCCTTTGCCTGCCAATCTAAAACTGCCTGAGATCAGAACCTAGTCCCCTCTAGAACTGGCCTGTCCAGAGCCTAGAGCCTAGTCCGGCAACCCCAACAGGTCAGGTCAGCAAAAGTACCCTTCAATGTGGGGGGGGGGGGGGTTGAGAAGGCAGTCAATCAAGTAGCTCACATGGGAATGGGGGTAGCACTTACCTGTGCTTTTCTAGTTCGTTGTGTGAAGACCTGTTTAGAGAGATAGAAAGACAGGGCTCACTCCGAGGCCCAACAACAGGAGCACAAATAACAGTGGCTCTTTGTGGAGAGCTAGGAGCCCTCGCAGTGGCTAGGAGGCTCTAGGTTCAGGATATTTCGGATTCTAAGAGCTAGGGCAGGTATACAGCTGCCTATCAAAGGCTAGGGTGACCTCACATGGGGCGAGGGGCAAGGCACAGAAATACAAGTAGATCTAAGGGTCTGATGACCACACAGGCCTATGGTGGCTCTGGTTGGCAGGGATACCCAGGTGCCCAGCCACCTCCCTCAGCTCCCCATTATCTGAGGCCAGCTGTGTCCTTATAAGTAATACAAGCCACACAGAGAGAACCAATGGCAGGTCAGAGCATGCAACATGAAGGTCAGGCCCTCAGAAGACAAGATGATCATGTCCTCCCATGGCCACTCTGCCATACAGACGGGAATACCCAGGACAAAGCTTTTAAAGCCAAGTCAGCTTACGGGGGCATTTGTGAGAAATGCATTCTTTCTGGGCCTGTAGGTACATAGCAGGACATAGAAGATGGCCATTCCCCCTTCTCTCAGGAGCTGCATTATGTAGAATAAGTAACCCTGAGACCAACTTTACCATCCCTGGGAACAGTGACCCCATGGGCTGCTTGAACCCCACTGGCCAAGCCCACTCACCCAGACCAGACTTCTGAACACCACAGGTGTCACTCAGGTTTCCAAGTGACTCTCAGTCTAAGGGAATGTCACAGACCAACACAGGCTTCTAGCTCCCCGGACTGCTGCACTTATGAGCAGAAAGCGCAGGACACACCCAGACCAAGGCCCTCCCTGTGCTCTGCTGCTGCCCACCTGTCCCTTCCTCTGTTGCTCTAGAGCCTGGATCTGGGATCTTTTACCAAAAAGTGTGTACACCCTGCCTGGCCCATCATCCTCTGACGCCATCAGGGTACTAGCTCACCTATCTTCCCTCAGGCCCTGGATTCCTCAGCTCTTCCAAAACCTGCTAGTCACTTGGGCTGGGCCAGAGCCTCAGAATCCCTCCACAGGTCAACCAGAGCCGAGAAGGCAATGCAGAAACTCCTTAATGGCCTCTGGAGAACCTGTCTTTCAGTTCTCTAAATGGCAGCCTGACTGGGTCTGCAGGACGGCTAGTTTATGTAGCCGGCTAGGGTCGGCAGGAGCCTTCAGAATTGAGGGGCCCCCTCACCTCCTGCACCAGAGGAGCCCCCTCACCTCCTGCACCAGAGGATACTGCTTGTCTTATCAGCTCCCAATCCCTGGACCAGAGGGCCACTCTTTAGCAGCATGTGGATTGGCCTTTCTTGGAACTCTTTCTGAGTCCAGAGATCCTGTTGGGGTGTGGGGTGTGGGGCGCTTGTCACACAAGTTCTAAAAGGTACCTGTGCCTGAGGAGAGGCCATGGTTGTATCAGATGCTGCCTGGGTACCACCTTCTGCTTATATTCTCAAAGAACTTGACCCTAAAGGCACCCTCCCACGGAGTCACTGCCATTAGAGACCTAGCCATCTCTCACCCTAGCCTGCTATACCAGGGCCTGTCCTTCAGTTTGCCAGGACACAGAAACCTTATAGGTTCAGAACTGCCCTTCCACATCTGAAATCCCAGCTTCTCAACTGAGCTGGCTGAGAATAGCCTCTGAGCAGTGACCGGGGAGGGAAGGGCTGTGTCTGCCACCCTAAGACTTTAGCTCTTGAAGGAGTACACTCCGTCCGAGGAAGCTTTAGGGGAGGTGCACCCAAGTCAAGTCAGAGGGGCCCTTTGCATCCCCTGCCCCTTGCACCCAGTTCTCCATCCCAGCAGAAGGTGGATGGCTAGGACCTCATCCAGGAACAGGGAACAGAGGTGGTTAAGCAGTCCTACACAAGTAACTGAATCTGTCTATGCCTTGGCTTCCTCGGTTGTAAAATGGAGATCAAAATAAGGCTTCATTTACAAGGCTGGGTCAGATTGCTTACTTGTGTATGGCAGAAGCATTCAAGGGCCTCAGCTCAGGAATGCTACCACCATTCCTATCAGCTGTGGGTATTCCATGCCACAGGAAGCTGAGCTCCCAAACCTGGGGTTTAGGGCAGATAGAAGCCGGGTCCAGGCCATCTCACTGTGGAAGCTTGTGGCAGTGAGGCCTCCAACACACTTAAGTACTTCTGCAAACTGCCCAAAGCAGGAGACCAGGGGCTGGGACTCAGGCAGTTGGTAATTCAACCTGTTCTTTGCCAGGCCTAGGACACCACAGAAATGGGTCCTTGTGCCAGCCTCTCTGTTTCCCAAGAACAGACAGGCCACAGGAATGAGCCGCACCCTCTGCCAAGGGGCCCTGAAGCCCCCAGCCTGCTAAGGAAGCTCTCAGACTGACCACACAGGAGTAGTTGGGCCAAAGTTAGCCCCCAGACAGTGTCAGGTGTGCCATGGCTCTACTGCAGCCAGGAGGGTGGAACCTTTAACAGTCCTAGCCATACCTAAACCTCAGCTTCAGGGCTTCCTCCAAAACACAAGGCCAAAGCAAACAGAGTGTAGTTGAGCCCTGGGACTTTTGGGAGAAATAGCTCCCTGCAGCTCTTCGCGACAAAACCAGCCCTATGCTTTTGGTTGGAGTTTCCTTGTCAATAGGCTGCGCAGGACGCTTAGGTAGTAGCCAGGGAGAGGTCTCTGTCCAGGCTCCTGGGGATACGGTGCTGGGCCTAAGAGCAAAGCCAGCTCCAAGAAGTGCAAGGGACGGAGGAGTCCCTAGTTAGGCTCAAACTAGGGAGTAGCGGTCGGCATCAACTGACAACTCCTCTCCGGTCTGGAAAAGTCCAGAACGGCCCTCGGTGAGCGCGGCCGCTGTACGCGTGGCACTGTTTACGGCGGCGGGGAGGCGCGGCCGCGGGAAGATGGCGACGCGCGGGCGGGGCCGGCACCTCCTCCAGGCCGGCCGCCCGGGTGCGCGCAGGACTGTACTGGGGACGCAGAAAGGACGGGGACACTCGGGCGGGGCCGGCCCGAGCTGGCTTGGCACAGCGCGCGGGGGTGGGAGGTGGGGGGTTGGGGGCGGTACCTGTTGTTCGGGGCCTTGCGCACCAGGCCGGCCGTCTTTGTTTTCTTCCTAGCGAAGTCGCCGTCGAAGGGCAGCACGGAGGCGTAGCCGTGCTCGGCCTCTGCGGGACAGACGGTGCGGTCAGCGGCCCCCTGCGCCCGCCCGCCGCCCGCCCACCCTGGCACAAAGGGGCGCGGGCTACCTCGGTCCCTACGCTCCAGGTACTCGGCCGCCTCCAACAGCAGCAGCAGAGAGTTCAGCTCCATCCTGCCGCCCGCGCACGGGACGGCGGCGGCGGCGGCTGCCCGGCGCGCTCCTGCCGGCTCTGCTCGCCGCACGCCCCGCGCCTGGCGGCACACCAGCCCGACTCGCGGACTCCAGTGCTGGGCCGCCACCCTCCGCCTCAGGCCCTCAAATTGACACATAAGTCGAGAAGCAGTCGACGCAGCCAATAGGTGTGGGCGCTCCGGCTTAGGGGGCGGGTTCTTGTCTAGCCTTGCCCAATAGGGCCTGGCCGAACGTCTCGGGCTGGGCTGAGAATGTTGACAGATGCGAAGCTTGGCTAGGATAGGCTGGCTCCAGTAGTAACAATTTAGAAGCCCAAGCTTAGCAACAGCACGTGGTGGCCCAGCCCCGGTGCTCGCTGACTGGAGGCCATCGTGCATGTTAAGTAGGCATTGCACGCCGATTGGGCCAGATCGGTCTATGTAAATTGGGACCGCGGACCAATGGCCGGCGACGGGGCGTGGGGCCAATGAGGACGCCCGGGTTGGACTGGTTGCCGAGAGGAAGCACAGCGCGGTGGGACTGCTGCCCGGCCTACGCTGGGGCCAGGAGGACGTGGACCGTGTCTCGGGAGACACCAGGCAGGATGCGTTGCGAACACGCGCCCCGGCGCTTTGTCGTGCCCATGCATGTCGTGCGCAACGACCTGTTGCCCGGAGTCAGCTGTACCGTAGTCTCGGTGGAGGACCGGGCTTGGGGCCTGATGGGGGTGGGAGCTGGGATCTCGCTAAAGAACAGCAAAGGACACCTGTCTCTGCAGGAATAGTGGCTTCAGGGAAGGCTAAAACGTGGAGACAGGGACGCAGGCCATTGGAATCTAAAAGCCTCTCAGATGTCAGACCCAAAGTAGGCAGTATCAGCCATCAGGAGTGAAAAGGAAGGCCACCAGGCTGAAGGGAGAGGCACCAAGATCTACTGACACTACTGAGCAAGAGGGATCCGGGAGTGTAGTCTGTTTGCGGTGCTTGGTCTGAGGGTAGAGCCGTTCCAAGAACCAGGCTATGGTGACAAGAGGGTGAACTCTTCAGCAAGCTCCTGGCCCTAATGACCCGAGCCCATCATGCTGGCCTGTAGATATATGGGGGACAGACAGCTCAAGATGCCCTAACACCATCTTCTATATCCAACCCCTCCCACCCCTTGATCCTCTCTCCGTTATTAGGTTGAGGACAAAATAGCAGGCTGGAGAGTTCTATTGGGAAATAAGGTGGCTAGATAGCTCTTAAAATGGAAGGAGGCTAATGTAGCAAACAACAAAAATTATTAGCATTGAACTTTAGGACCAAGGTGGATGCATTGTGCACACTTCCTTGTGGCTCTCCATATGCCCAATGTGCAGATAAGGAAACTTGCAGTGTCCCCTTGAAATAGAAAGATGGAGATTACTGCTCCCACACTCAGGGCTGTTAGCAATCTGGAAACGTGGAAACCAGCGCCACCTCCCTCCCAGCCTGGGCGTGAGCCACAGATGTCTGACCTGTGGAGCAGGATTAAGAATAACAGGTGCTCCGAAGGCGCCCTGAAAAAAACAAAAGAGGAACCTCATGCTGCCATAAACAGTCCTGTATAGACACTGAAAGAACTCCTTGGTATTGGTTAAAGTACCTCTCTGACCAACCCCACAGTCACTCCAGGGCCAGGGCAGATGGAACCAACTAGTCTGTAGGGCTGTTGTAAAGGAGAAGGGTGTCCATCTTTCTGGAGCATTGAGGCCCATGCTCAATGCTGGGCTTTGAGCCTCTGAGCTTAGCATGGGGGCCCAGCATTTTGAAGGGTGCACCCTTGCTTTGGCAGACTGGTGAATTGCCTCTAAGTGCTAAGACAAGCCTGACCTCCCCAGCCTGCTCTCTCCTCCTACTGGGATGGGATGTTGTGGTGTGTTGAAGTGGAGCACAAGACTAGCCTCCTAGCCTGGGAAATTTTTAATCTCAATTGGGGACACTAGCTCCCACCAGCTGCATCCAAGACAAAGCACTTTCCAGTGCCAGAAGTGCTCTCCCTCTCTGAGAACATGCAAAAGCTGGGAGGAGTGGGTAGTGGGACCTGATAAATGAAGGTCAGCTCTAGAGGAGACCCAGGGGCAGGACAGCAAGCCTGCTGCTCAAGGAGGCTGCAGAATGAGCTGGCTTCCCAGGGGAGATCTGGAAACCGCTGCTCAGAACAGGAAGTGGCTTGCAAGTACATAGGGCAAGTTTGTCTCCTGTAGACCAGAGGGGTCTCTCCACCCATGGCCTTCAGATGGGGCAGGGGCACCAGCAGTGCCTGTGTGCATCTTTGTCCCAAAGTTCCCAGGATCTGGGGAAAGAAGGCATCAGGCTGGCCAACCAGGACCACCTTGCTCATCACAGGCCACTGTGACATGCCAGGCCCATCCAGAGAAAGCCAGTGCCTTGTATAGACAGAGCCCAGACTTTCCCAATTGCCATCTTCCCTCACAAATGCTAAACTCAGCATGACCCAGGAGAAAGGACATAGGGCCTACTCAGGCTTGGGTAGATGACCTGGGATAATAAGTCTTCAATCTGCCTGGCCTTTCCCTAGCTGGCCTTCCTACCTCTGTTTCTCTGACTAGGAATGAGGCTCTAGCACCCATTTCTGGGACATTTGGAGAATTGACCAAAGAGCTTTTGGTTCAGTATGAGAAAGGGCTGCTTTATCCCCCCTCAACACATACACACACACACAGTGATGAGAAATGACTAGGTCTTTTCCCACTTACTCAGTCCTAGCATTCTTTCTCTTGGACCAGGATCAGCAGTTTCACAGTAGACAGTACCCTTATACTTTCCTGTCCAGGTACGGCAACATTCCCCCAGGCTTCTTAGGACCAGGGCATGTGCCACACAGCCAGAGTGGAAATGTTGGTGAGGCCTACTCCCCCTCCCCCTCCCATTACCTGACCTTAACCCTGCTTCTTGCCCTTGCACCTTTGGCCACTTGAGCCATTGTAGTAGACACCCAGAGCCATCAGGCCACAGCATCCTCATTTGCTTAGGTACTGAGCCACTTGTCAGAGTCCTGCAGCCAGCACCTGCCTCTCCTCAGAACCTCAGTAGATGGCTCCTCCAGGAGAGGTCTGGACCTGTAGGATGGCAGGCCCAGCACAGAAAGCCATGATGAGCTCAATCCTCCAGAAGCCTCTACTGCCTGCACACACAGGCCAGTCGTGTGCCTATAGCAGGGAAGACTAGAGAGAGGTTCCGTTTGAGTCCCTCCCTGAGAGCCATTCTGGATTCTTGTATGGCTATGACAGTTAGGCTCTCTAAGCCTCCGTTTCCCTAACTATAAAACAAGAATGACGACAACTAGCTTTTGGAGGGGCTTAGTGACACACTGAAGGATGTATGACAAGCCCTAGGCAGTGGCAGCGCCTGGGTAACAGGAGGATTATGTACAGCACTCCTAGGAAGCACTGCAAAGCCCTGGCCACGCCCATGATGAAATGGAGCCCATAGGGGCAGGCTTACCCAGCCACAACCGGTCAGAATCTGGGGTGGAGCTGAGGCTGCCAGGCTGGCCAGTCACAAGCACCAGGCCTGGTCTCCAAGCACTTGGAGGCCTTCCAGAAAGTTTGACATGCAAGAAAACACTGTGTTCAGAATACAAAAGGAAGACAAGAAAATCAAAATACATCAAGATGTAATCAACTGTCTACAGAAACTAAATTAAAAAATAAAACAGTTCATTGTATCTGTGAGTGATTTGTGGAGTGGATTCACTCACTCGCTCTCGCTGCCTTAGGGTCTGTCCCTGGACACATATGCCTATGGGGTCCTCCTTCTTGGAGGTCAGACATGAACCAGAGGGGCTGTGTTCTGCTCTGTGTGTACAGTGGATGGGAGTCATCACTACTACTATCAAACAAGGCTTCTTGTGTGCCTGGGAGGAATCACAGGCTTTGGAGGTGGAGATGGCATTCACAGGGACTTGGGGTCCTTATTACCTCCTCCAGCTTCCTCTGCACATCCTAACAGCACCTGGCCCACAGAGGCCATAGAACCTCTTAAGTGCCTCCCAAACCCTACCTGTAAAAAGTACCCAGTTCTAGCCTGGACTCTTGCTCCTGGTCTCCCAGAGCTTCCAGGACATGTCTTCCTTGCTGTGTGCTATTACTGTGCCAGCTATAGACCCCTCTGGGCCCTGCACCCATCTTCAGGATCTTGAAAACTACGGTGTGGCTACTAGATCTATCTGTGCTGGGATTCTGTCTGGAATTAGGGTGCCAGTTACAGACTCCTACATGGGAGCACCCCTCCCCCCACCTACACCCCCCCTTTCCTGAAGAGGCATGGAGTGCCCCCTGGTGGCAACTAGGGGCTGAACTAGAATTCTGGCTGGGTCAAGGACAGAGAAAGGAGAGGAAAATCAGGCTTCCAATTCATGTTTCACGTGGCCACAAGAGCTATCCTGACCACAGGACACCAAAAGTCCTTCAGAGTCCCATGTCCTGCCACATGCCAGGGTCACTATATGTCTGGCTTACGACTACTTTCTCTCCACTCAGCCTAGAATTCAGCTGAGAATGCAGTGGAAATACCATGCTGCCTTCCAGTCAGGGCTACCCTGGGCTCCTTGGAGTAGGCAGATAGGGATGGAAGACAAGTTAGCTATTCAAATGATCTGCAAGCAAGGGGGCTATGCATCAAAGCGATCTCTAAAATCTCATGTGCACAGGTCGGACCCCCTAGAAGCATTTTCTGTGGGCACTGAGTCACCCTATGGAGGTGACAAAGTGGGACTCTACAGTGATTTAAATGAGACTGTCCCCTACAGTCTCAGCTGTGTGAACACTTGGTCCCTAGATGGTGGCATTGTGTGGGAAGGTCTAGGAGGTGTGGCCTTGTATGTTACTGAGGTGGGCTTTGGAAGTTTACAGTCTTGACTCATGTCCAATTCTCTCTCTCTCTCTCTCTCTCTCTCTCTCTCTCTCTCTCTCTCTCTCTCTCATTCCTCTGGAAACTTTAAGCCCAAATCAACTGTCTTCTGTAACCCGACTCAGTCATGGTGTTTTATCACAGCAACAGAAAAGTAGCTAATACACCAGGCATGAACCTAGAGGTGGCTTCCTCGTTCATCTCCCCCATGCTATCTCCCAAGACCAGGCATAGCAACCTCTGCTCTAGACCTATCCTCTGCTTGCCAGGTTTTCCTAGGCAGAGCTGTAGGCAGTTTGATCCCTGAGTTCCTGTGGGCTCCTGCATGCCACTACAATCTGAGGTAGGAATTTTGGAGATTGCTGAGGGTGCCTCCCCAGGGCTACGAGAGTAGCTGGAGACCAGTGAGAACCCTGCTGTCAGCTGCCAAGTGTGGTGAGGTTGTCATAAGCTGGCACAACCCCCAAACTCCGAGAATGGATACCAGCACAACTAGCTTGGATCAGTTCTCAAGTTTTTCACTTCACTGGCCACTTCTGCGTCTACCTCTTGATGGATTCTCCTTGAGGCCCGCAGCTCAAGCTCGGCTGCTGTGTGACCTTCATGAGCTTCAGTTTCCCTATCCATGACAGGGGATCCTGCTTTCTTGAAGGACTGCCATGAAGAGTATCAAGGGCATATAAAAACCTGGGACAACAGTGATGGTGATAGTAGGGAAACTAAGCTCAGGAAGGCAGCCTGAAGGAGGTCCTGAGGCTAGCTCAAGAGAGCTGATTCCATACCTAGATCTCTGAGTATGCTCCGTGTCTCTAGATTTCCTAGATACAAACCATAACTATAGATGTGGCTTCTAGAGCCTTCTTCTTTGTGTGTGTGTTGTTCTTGTTGTTGTTTTCGAGACAGTGTTTTGATGTGTAGCCCTGACTATTCTATTCTGGAACTTGCTCTGTAGACCAAGTTGGCCTAGAATTCACAGTGATCCTCCTACCTCTGGATTAAAGGCACATACTACCACCATTGCCTGGCTTCTAGAGCTTTCTTGAAGTGTCTTAATCCTGGCATGGCTCTTGGTGTTAGGATAGCGCCACAGAAGAGTAGAGTGACCAGATATCAAAGTTTATCATGGAAGAGCCAAAATTCCTTCATCATAGATGAATGGGACAGTTGATCATCTTTACTGAAAGGCATCTATGGCCCCAGGCCTTACAAAAGAGCAGTTCATGGAGCAGTGCCCCTTACCCAACTCACAAAGGTAGGTCAAAGCTGCCTCAGAAGGCTATTCATGAGCAGATCACATGGGGAAAGTGCCCCCCCCCACACACATTGTTCTGACTTTCACTCCTTTCTCCCTCTGACACAGCAGAAGAGAAGGACACCACATTTCATGTCTGGAAAATAAATGCCTGTAAAGACAGAGGTGAACACTATGGTATACTCCATGTGGACTCTTGCAGGGCCCAGCTTCCTGGTCAGTAGCAGCAGAAAGCCTTCTTCCAAAGCTTATAAGGTCACTGTGGTACAGCTGTCTAGCTAGTGACACAGACACAGGATGGAGATGAGTTAGGGAAAAGTAAGTTTTCTGCATCCTGCCCAGGTTGGCAGAATGATGGAGTTCAACCTTGGGAAGTGAGAGTCACCAACCTAGCTGGGCACCAGCCTAGCTGGGCTCTCCTTTCTAATACTCCCTGGGCTTGTTCCACTCAGAGGGAACCTCACTTTAAAACACCAACCCAAAAAAGGTATGATAGTCATTGCTATCTGTCACAGTCTCTCTTCTCTACCCATTGCCACCAGTGTGGAGTGGCCAGAGGCACCTGCTGAGCCCCTCCCCCTAGCACAGGCCAGATGTCTTAGTTGCAGAGCGGGCAACAGATGGGAGCCAGGCATCTAACAGCAGCGAGGGAGCCAGACATCATTCCAAGATGGAGGATAGGCTTACAGGGGCTGCGAATAGCCAACCCCTCCTGAGTGTTGACAGGAGGACAAGTTCTGCTGTTCAACGATCTCTAAGGCACAGATGCCCCAGTCTTCCAGAAGAAAAGCCACATCAGCACCAACACCATCACCTACACAACAAAGTCAAGGACTCGGTGTTCATAGAAGACGCCAGAGCGTGTGCAATCCTTAAATAGATTTATGGAAATGGTTTTGAATTACAGCATTTAGAAAATAAAAATAATCTCAATACATAATATTCCCTCTGTTATATACTCTCCCCCCACCCCCACACAGAAGCCATTTTTGTGCATGTATATTCCACTGCTGAGCAGCGGTTGGATTTCATCCTATAAAAGAAGCAGTAGGTGTGTCATCTCTCTAAAAATAAAGCTGTAAATCATCATTGCAACGTGAAGCCTGAGATTGAAGCCTGAGGAGGTGTCTGTGCGTCTCAGCCTGTCCAGGCCGCACTGAGGTCTGAGGAGGTGGGTTAGAGTCCCAGCGAGTGCAGTGGAAGAAGGGAATGGTAGCTAAGCTGCCTGATGGGTCCAGGCCAAACACCGGAGAGCCCAGCCTATGGAATCAGTGAGTGGTCAGCCCCTGCTCCACCAGCAAGTGGCAATGGCATAGATGCCAAGAGCATGCTTACTCCCCCTGGAGACCACTGTGTCTGCTTCCTACATTCCCCCTTCAAAAGGAAATGAGATGTATATTGTTGAGGCGGGTGTGGGCCCTAGGGGATGAGGAATATGGTGAACAGGCCGGGAAAACTGCTATGATGTTGAGGCCCAACACCCCCTGGCTTCTGCTTCCAGATTCTTGTCTACAGAAGAGAACACACAGAACTGGCCCTCTCCTGCCTTGCTATGCACAGCTGGAGCAAAGTGCCATAGATGGGCAAGAGAAGAAAGTTCAACCCTGCCGAACCAGGTAACTAGACCTGGAAGCAGCAACTGGGTATCCCTGGGTCCCTCCTCTGAGTAAAGCTGACCTCTCGTTAGCCCATGCCAGGACTGGTGTCTCCACAGTGGAGAGGCCAAGGAGAGCAGTAGACAGAGACTCTCTCTCTGGACCTTCTGGAACCTGGGCAGGCCTGCAGCAGCTGTGGCATGATGAGATGCAGTGAGGCCCTCCCGCAGCACAGCCTGGACAGGGCACACAGCAGGCACAGCACCTCCTTCCCGGAGACCCTGGATAGGACTCTGGACAGCCTGCTCAGCTGGGACATGCCAGGCACAGCATCACATGCCCGTCTTGTCACTGTAGAAGGGTGTGACGTGGAACATGTAGCAGTGTGTGCACACACGGACGGGCTTCACCTGTCCATAGCGCGGAAGTGGCGCCGAGTGGGATGAGCAGCGGGAACAGAAGATCTGGAAGCCAAGGAGGGATAGAGGGCGGTGAGCAGACAGGGCCTCTGTCAGCCCCTTCACACAGCTCTCCCACCCAAAACAGGCAGGAAACTCATGGGCAGGAGTCTGCCTGGCCCATACTTTGCCGTCTGTGGAACTGGAGTTTTCAGGAAACTCTGGGCAGGGCTTGCTCAGTAGAGCAGGCTTCTTGAGAGTAACTAGGCCCTTCACCATAGCTACTGCAGACTCCTTCTCAAAGCCCTGCCCATCCCCAGTCTCACCTTGGAGAGGCCAGGATTGTGCCTGGGAACTACCTAAGAATAGCCTAAGACACGGAGTCAGAGTGGAGCTCAGAACCTAGACCCAGGCTCTAACACGAGGACCACAAAAACATGACTGAGTTCCCAGGACATCAGCTCTAACTTCTAAACCCTGTTGCTGTACTTGGGGACAGTCCCCATATACCTCCAGAGATGCAGAGGGCCAGCAGGGCCCCACCTACCTTACCACAGCTGCGACAGTGGTGCTTCCTGCGGATGACGGTGAAGGGAGCTTTACAGGAGGTGCAGAAGCCACAGGCCTCATCTGGCACCCACTCAGGGGGGTCTGTCACAACAAGAGCAGCAGAATAGCAGACATGGAAAACAGTCTGAGCTGGGGGGGGGGGTAGGGAGGGGTTGAGGCCTGGCTGGTGGATAGGCACCTCTCATCCTACTCCTCTGGTCTCGCTCTAGGCTTGTCTAGTGACAAGGCCGGTGGACAGAGTCACACCCCAGTTGCAGACCTGAGACCAGGTCGTCTGGACTCAGGATGTACAGCAGAACCAATCATTATGCCCTAAGACCTTGTCTCTGGTAACTCTGTCTAGCCGTCTAGTGAGACACTAATCTAGACTCCATGATCCAAGCAGCCATTCAATACTTCACTAGCGCCCTTTTGTGCCATCCTTGGGCCCTCTCCCATGGATGCACCGCAGTATTACCAAACAGGCCAGGATTCCTTCCTTTGATATCCAAGGGGCCCGGCTTCCAGCCCACTCTGGACAGGCTCCGTGTGATCTCTCTGAAGCTCCTTCCTCACAAGGAAGGCTTCTGCATCCCTCAAAACCCCAGTAATGTCCCAGAGTGTCCTAAGGCTGCTATGTGAGACTCTTTCAGTGCAGGTGACATACTAGGGGATTGGATATTGGCCAGATCAGTCACTTGTAATCACAGTCAGTCCTTGCTCCCCTTCCTCAAGCTTGGACCTACTGAACTGCTAACCGCCAGGCTCAAGGCTTGACAGCAGTAAAGGGGCTGTGGATGCCTAGTACTAAGGAGGAGGCAGAGTGGGTGGCCTTTGCCCGTGGGAAGCTGTGCCTCCAGATGGCCTGGATGTGCAGACGAAATGCACAGAGTGGCTCCTTCTGCTCAGCAGACAGCCTGCCAACTTCACACCACAGCTTCGCACATACCTTCAAAGTCCCCATCTCGGGTCTTGGCTGCCAGTTCTGAGGATGACACGGTCTCCTGGCACAATGCACAGTCCTCCAAGGCCGCGCTCCGCAGGGTCTGAGTTACTGAAAGAGAGAGGGGAACCACTGGGGTGTGGTAGGCAACGCAGTAGATGCAACTGATCATCTTTAGCAAGCACTTGGGTGCCCCCCGATTTTCCAGCTCCCTACAAGGCCCTCCAATCATCTCTCAGCACACAGAACAAGTCACCTCAGTAGGTAGGATGCCAATGCTGGCAAGGTTCTCCCTATCAAAGACTTCATTCTTTGTATAGTGTGGTGGACCCTCCCCTGCACTCACTGGTAAGATTTCCTAGCCCATGATTCCCAAAGCAGGGATTTAGCCTGGCATCTGAGAGCCCTACCCAGAGGATGGCCAAGGTGCCTGTCCTCATCTCCACCTTGACTCATGGGTTCCAGAAGCAGCCCTGCCTGAATTGCCAGTCAGAGTCTGGCCAGGGGGCAGAGCTGGATAATGCAGAAGTCCCTCCTCACCAACAAGGATATTCCCTGGTAAGCCAGACTTCCAGGTCTTAGCTGGGTTATTCCATACACCCAGATACCTCACAGACAGAAGCTCCTGTGTGAAGATATAGCTCTCCCCAGACAAGTACCTCAGACTAGCACCAGGGGTCAGAGACGGTGTCGAGGGGCGATTTCCTACCAGGGACCCTACAGGGACAGAGGGTAAGCTCCCTTCCTTGCCACATATCTATTTACCTGTTTGTGTCTAGGGCATGCAGGCACGTGAAAGCATGTACATGTATGTGTAAATATGAGAGCAAATGTGCGCCTTCAATGAGCTGAATGTACATGAATATGAGGCAGCTGAGAGTGGGTGTAGCTGCCCTCTCCTAGAGAGATGGGGCCATTCCCCTCTTTTTTACTTGCACTGGGCTGGGCTCTGAATATTTTGACGGGTAACTAACTCATCTAGTCATCTGTTCTAGTCGAAGATGGAAAGCAAGTTCCCAACCTCTGTCTGAAGTAAAATGTTGGATGGCCTATGCAAGAACCAGAGCCAGGGACCCAGCTGAAAAGTGGCATGGAGAGCCACTTTCCCAGGTTATACTCATCTCCCCAAGTCAACAACCCGGCATGTTTGGTTCGGCAAACCAAACTGGGATGTGTGGTTGCCTTAGTGTGGTTTTCTATACATGGTGGCTGGCATGAGCCCCAGAGCCTGTCCCGCAAGTCTACTCACCCTTCTTTAGCTTCTCTTTGTCATCTGTTTCTGGCTTGGTGGCCATGACCTCAAACAGTGTTTTGAGAATACTTCTCAGGTCACTAGCATAGTTCGTCTGTAGCTGGTCAGCTACACCTGATAGAAAAGTGGCAGGAAGACAGGAGACTGGGGTGAGCCAACCACACTGAGAGACAACACTGTCACTCGCTGTGTAGGATCAGCCAGCGTTCATGGATCAGCAAGTGCCAACCCCCAAGGAGGGGACTCCCTTGACATAAGTATAAACTTGGGGATCAAGAGATAGGAAAGGATGAAAGCTTCCTACCTAACCCCACCGTTGTTGCTCCCTGATATATAACTTATCCGGGGCTCAGAGCCACAACTAAACTGTGGTGGTTGCCAAGAGATACTCACAGAGGCCCCCATAACACTGCGCCTTGGCAGTACTGGTTGACATCATAGAAACAAGGAAATCCAGATACGTCCACGTTCTCCCAGTACCCCATACTACACTGAGTGACTTTTGACTTCAGGGTCACAAAGCAGACTCTGCATAGCCATGGATCCCAGTGTGAACCCCACTCCGAGGTGGTGTCCAGGGCCTGGCTGTTTTGCTCACCTGCCCATCACTCCAGCTCACCACTCCCAGTCACCCCTAGAGAAAACCCTTCCCCCACCCAGGACAGACCTAGCCCCACCCTAGCCTTGTTCTTCAGACCACACTGCGGCTCCACTTTAGCCAGAGAAAGCTGGCACAGCCCCATTGTTCTTTCTCTCCGGAGGCACACACACTGCTTGTCCTCCCTGTCCTAGGTCTAGATCACGCACCTGAAATGCAGACAAACAGGCGGTGGATCAGGTCATGGCTGTCATGGAACCTGGACCGGATCTTCTCTCTGGTGGCCATGGGGGTGACAGGCATAGTTGCAGTGGCCATGTCCAACCTGGTGTTGTCTAAGGAGCAGGAACCAACCGTGGAGCTGATGCAGAGAGGAGAGGCAGGGCGGGTGAGTAGGGGTAACCACTAGGGACCTGTGTCACTTAGGGTTTCCATGGCTGTGATAAACATCATGACTAAAAGCAACTCGGGGAAGAAAGGGTTTATTTCAGATTACAACTCTCAAGTCTCTCCATCACAGAGGGAAGTCAGGACAGGAATGCAAGGCAAGGACCTAGCGCCAAGGTCTGAATCAGGGACCATGGAGGAACACTGCTTGCTTTCTGTAGCCTGCTCAGCCTCCTTTCTTACACAATCCAGGCCCACCTGTCCAGGACTGGCAACACTCAGTGTTCTTGGCCCTTCCACATCAATTACTAGTTAATAAAATGCCCCCACATACTTGCCGACAGGCCAGGTTTACAGATGTGTTTTCTCAATCAAGATTTCCTCTTCCGGAACATCTAGGCTAAGTTTGGGTCAAGTTGACAAAAACCAAGTAGCAGAGGGCCTCTGAGGCCTGAGGGCAGTGGGTCAGGGCAAGTCTGTCTGCAAGTTCTCCTCCAAGGAGTTGTGTTGTCTGGATATGCCGTTTCCCATCAGTGAGTCCATTTAAAAAAACCAATCGTCTTCACAGAGCCCGATGCAGTCCTGCCTTGCTTTAGCCTTTGATTGCTACTTTGCTGCACTCGCCCTCCCGGGGGGGGGGGACGGGGGGGAGGCTGATGCGGCATTTATGATCGATTGAACTTCTCTACCTTGCATCCTTATTTAGCAGAACCCCCCAACTTCTATGAAGACCTTTCACCTCTCACGCCATCTGCGGGGACCAAACATAGACCCTGAAATGTGTGCACACCTGACCCCCTGAGTCTGTGAGAGGAACATTATTGGAAAGCAGATCTTTTCCGATGTAATCAAGTGAAGGGTCTGGTACTGAGAGTATCCTGGATTGCTCAGAAGGTCCTAAATCCAAACGCAAGTGTCCTTGTAAGACACAACAGTGGAGGCACAGGAACTCGAGATGAAGAGGGGACCGTGTACCCAGAGTCTGGGATTGGAGTGGTACAGCCAAAAGCCAAGGGGTCCCTGGAGCTCCTTGCAGTTGGGAGAGGCAGGACGGACTCTCTGCTGCTTCTGGGGGGAGAACAGTCCTTGCCAGATTTTAGATTTCTGGCCCCAAGATTATAAGAGGATACATTTTTGACAACTGAGGCCGCTCACTGTGGCACTTTGCTATAGTCGCAATGGGATGTGCAAATACTCTCCCCCTGCTAATGACCTGTCCCTTCCTCACCCCCCACAACCCTCCAGTGGCTAGTTTTATTAGATTTGTTCTTTAGAAATTCATTCTGACAGTGCACAGGGGATTCATAGCCAGATCTCTGAAAACATCAGGGCGCTAAACACTAAGTGGAGCAAAAGCTGCTAAACCTCCAGCAGGCTGGCCACGGAGCTGAGGCAGCTGAGATAACAAGTGACAGGAAAAGCAGAGAAGAGGCAAGAGAAGACAGGCCATGAGCTGAGGCCAAAGGAAGAGACAGAAGAGGCTAGTTAGGAGCAATGACTGCTCTTCCAGAGGACTGGAGTTCCCTTCCCAGAACCCTCAACTGTCTGTAACTCCAGTTCCAAGATATATGACTCCCCTTTTGGTGGCCTCCACGGGCACCAGGCATGCATACAGGGTGCAAACAGACATGTAGGCAAGACACTTACATGCATTAAATAAACACATGAAAAGCAGAAGGTTGGTAAGAACTAGAGAAGAGAATTTACAGGCCTTGGTTTCTGGAAGTTTCAGGGAGCTGCCAAACCTAAGTGCCAAGAGTCTATCACCCAAGGCTGTAATGTTACTCCCTGTGGTGCTGAGCACACTAGCACCCAAGCATTCAGTAGTTCTGCCACCAGCTAGCCACCTCTTTACACTGCCGCCAAGGGGGTGGGGCTTCTGATGTTATACCCACTGCAATAAGTCTTCAGTCAGAGTGTTTAGGGCCACAAGCCTGCAGCATCTATACCCCTGAACAATGATCCCTGCTTATAAGCTGTTAGCCTCTGGGTCTGCCACTCAAGCCCCCATGTCTCTAGCACTCAAGGGCTTAGGACTGTCACCACTGGGAGAGCTTTTTCTGTCTAGCACAGATTCTCCACAGGCAGTTGATGGAGAGCAACTCGTGACCTCTACTGTCTCTCTGTTCCTTGTGATGGAAACTGATCTATTTGTTGGTCTGTTTTCTATGCCACATGTTTGTGGGTACTTGACTAGTGAGTGTACTTTAGAGGAAAGCCCGCCCAACAGGAGTGAAAAATGTTACTGGGTCTTGTTGGAGTGTAAATGACTGCAAACTCCCTGGAAAAGTATTTTGGTGCCATTAAAATAAAACTGTATAAACTCCCAATTCTACAGCTCAATGAACCATTTTTAACATAGTCCTGAACCCTCTGTCTCTGTGTCTGCTGACACAACTGATCTTTGTGGCAGCATTCCATTTTCCAGAAGAAGACTGGGAAGGAGTTCAAACCTCCATGGTGGGGTGCAAAGTCCACTGCAAACTGACCACCCACGGCCAGGGCGACCAAGGCAGGGCTGGGCTGGCCCAGCACAGCCCATGACAGGCGTGACTTACGTTATGTACTGTGTGAGCAGGGGGAAACTCAGGGCTGTGCTCATGGCTACAACCCTGGGTACAGAAGTATTTGGGAAAGGAGAGATGCCAGCAGCACCCAACAATGGAGGGCTATACAGGAAGGAGGGGCTGGGCCTGGAAGAAGTCCTTGAGCCTCATGGGTTCCTTTGTCACTGGATGGGACACTCACAGATGAGCCTTCTGTTGACATGCTCTAACATAGCAAATGCTTACTGGTACACAGAGAAAGCCTGGGAAGCTGGAGTTAGGGCTGGGCATGCTGAACCATAGAAGCTGGGATCCTGCTGGGATCCTTAGGATGATCCTTAGGATGGATGGATCCTCCAGGCCCCCACATCTGGATGGCTCCATTTCCTAGAGGCCAATGGGTTCCTTCAATCTAATAAATTCAGAGCCCTTTACTCTGCAGGGAAAGCCCCTGACTTCACACATCTGAGGATGTGGGCCTTGTTGACTCTGGGCCGATTGGTGATGAAGAGGAAAAAATTCCCTAGCTGCAGTTGATAGCCTCACCAGCTGAGACCAAGCTGGGCTCGAACTCACAAAGCTACACCTGCCTCTGCTTTCTGGATTCTGAGATTAAAGGAACAACCACACCTGGCTCAAATGATCTTTTTTTGAGACAGGGCCTCATGTAGGCTACACTGGCCTCAAATTAGGTATTGTACTGAGGAAGGCCTTGAACTCTTGATCCTTCTGCCTCTACCTTCCAAGTGCTGGGAGTACAATCATGGCCACCATACTTGCCTAATTTTATTGTTTCATACAAGGTCTCACTATGTAACCCAGGTTAACCTCATGATTCTCCTGCTTTGGTTTCCTAAGTGATAGGATTAGAGCCACATACCACTCTGCCCAGCTCACTCAAAAGAACTGGAAATAGAGGCTCAAGCATATGTTTGGACAGAGATGTTCTGAGCATCATTTTTCACACGCCCAGAGGTAGAAACAACTCCAAAAGCCCACAAAGGGGGACGAGTATTAAAACAAGGCAGTGAAATATTGTCCAGCCTTCAAAACGGAAAGGCTCTGAGCCACACTCCACTGTCAAGGAGCCTTGAAACCTGATACATGAAAGGAAGAAGATACAAAAGACAAATCTTACAAGAAGACTTCACTATGTGAGGGCTCTAATGCTGGCGAATCCAAAGACACAGAAGATGGTGTGGGTAGACGCCAAGGCCTGGGGCAGGTACATGGAGACAGCATGCAGCTTAGAAGAGGACAACTTGCTGGAGAGGAAGTTAATGGTGGCTGACTGAGGATACAAGCGAGGTATCACAGTGCAGCTCAAACCACAAGGGGCTGATGTCATGTATTTATCAAAACTGCATTAAGTGGAAGTAAAACAAGACAAACAAGCAGGACAAGGAAGAGAGGCGGAGGCGTTGAGGACAACAGGCAGGGAGGGCAGAACAGGCAGGGCAGGAGCACACTAGAAATACTATTAAATAAAATGCCCTTAGGGCGGCTCAGCAGGTAAGGGCATTCACAGCTAAGCCTGAGGACCCAAGTCTCTCCTCCCTGGGCCCCACATAGAGGAGGGAAGAAGAGAATCCTGCAAATTGTCCTCTGGCTTCCACAGATGTGCTGTGGTATGCATCCAAGCCCCTGCCTCCAAACCACAGAGTAATAAACAACTATAGATGTTTTTAAAGCTAGAGTGCTGTCAGGCAATGGTGGTGCACACCTTTAATCCCAGCACTCGGGAGGCACTGGCAGGTGGATCTCTGTAAATGCAGGCCAACTTGGTCTAAAGAGCAAGTGCCAGGACAGCCGAGGCTACACAGAGAAACCCCGTCTCAGAAAACCAAAACCAAACCAAACCAAACAACAAAACAAACAAACAAAGAACCCTAGAGTATCCTACACAGAGAGATGAGAGATTAGGTTTTACCAAGCATCTCCTTTCTGGTCAGAGGAATAAATGAAGCATTCATTGTGGTACATTTCCATAATCCCAGCTTAGGAGAAAGGTACATTTGAGGCTAGGCATAGATAGTAAGACACAGTCTCAATAAACAAACAAACAAATAAATAGAAATTCAGTTCCGAGAAGAGAATGAAGAGGCAGCTGGCAGCAGATGGCACCCTTGGGCCTGGAGATGGTGGTGGCAGCGAGAGGCTTAAAGAAGAGAGAGGTGGTGAAATGGGTCAGGGCACAGTGGGCGCCCGGCCGTCTACCTAGGAAACACACTGCTAAAGATCTGACTCCTGAGATGAAAATAGCAGGCGACTTGGCCTGTCCAGACATTAGCCAGGAAGGTCTTGCTGCTCACACTCAGGCCCTGGACCCGGTCAGTGCCACCACCCTGGACAGCTCAGTCCCCAAGAGTAAAGCTCCAGAGAGCTGAAATGGCCACAGCATGGTCTGGCTCTGCCTTCTTCAGGAGTCAATAGGTCAGGCAACATGCTGGATGGTTTTGTCAACTTGACACCTCACTTAAGGCAATCACTACCTTATGGCTGTGCTGTAGGCTAGCTCGTAGGGCATTTTCTTAATTAGTGATGAATGCAGGAAGGCCTGGCCCTTTGTGGGTGGTGCTATCCCCGGGTGGGTGGTCCTGGGTTCTATAAGAAAGGCTGAGCAAGCCAGAGAGAGCAAGCCAGCAAGCAGCTCTATGGCCTCTGCATCAGCTCCTGCTTCCAGGTTCCTGCGTGCCTGAGTTCCTGCTCTCACACCATTTGATGGTGAACTGTTCTATGGAAATAAACCTGCCCCCCCCCCCACTCCAAGCTGCTGTAATGGTGTTCCATCACAGCAATAAGACAGGTAGGGCAGGACACCTTTCTAATAACAAGCTCTAAAAACATCTCCCTAGGTCACACCCACTTTGCAGGACAGCTGTGAACGGCAGCAGGTGGTCAGCCTGCTATGACCATCAGGCACCTTACAGTGCTGCTTGGCTCTAGCAGAGAGTTATGTATGCTGTCCTAGGATGAATGGTATCCATTCATATGGATGATGAAGTCCTACCCTGCAAACAGCATCCTAGTGGGTATTATGAACTCAGATGAGATCATACTAGAGCAGGGTAGGCCCTGATCCCACAGGACTGGTGTCTCTGAAAACAGTAAATCAACACAGATATGCATGAAGGAACAGCAGCATGTGGTGATGAAGGCACGGGTTGTGCATGATGTTTCCACAAGCCAAAAAATCCCAGGGATGCCTGGCCACCACCAGGAGCAGGAGGTAGCCTGGGACAGGGTCTCCCTCACAGCCACTGATAGAACCAGCTCTGAGACTCCCTGATCTTGACTTCCTGTCCTCAAGACCACAAGAGGGCAGTTTCCCTCTGCAGCATCTACTGCTCATTGTTAAAGAAGCTCCAAGACACTTTTTCATGAAGGAATGTCCTAGCTTTCAGGAGTGTCCCATGACTTAAATGAACCCAATATGAACCTTACCAGGCACAGGCTGCACCCAAACACTGCATAGCCCCTACCAAGAACTCCACAGATCCAGGACAGAGAAGCTCTGCATACAAAAGTCAGGTCTCTATTCAACTCACTCACGTCCCATCCCTTTAACTCCCTCCCTCCCCTCGCTCACTCCTCTCAGCCTTGCTCTGTGCTATCTGAGAAGCCAGGCATGATGTGGCCATAGGACTTTTCAGTGTCCCTGAGCCACCATGCTCTTTCCCTGAACCCCTTTAGGAGATTCTCCACTAAAAACTCAGGTCCTCAGGCTTAGTAGTGAGCGCCTTTATCTGACGAAGGAGTGTCACGTTCCAGTGTCCTATGGGAGAAGCCATCCCCAACCAGGTCACAAATAGACCCTAACACACAAATCTCTCTCAGCTCCGCCCCTGTCCACGACTGTGGACCCATTATGTATTAACACAACGAGAGTGTAACACCTGTAACAGACTTTCTTCCTGTTCTGCATCTACACCAAAAGATCCCCAACACAGTAGCCTCCATGTCTGAGGAACAGGCAAGAGAGTCCATACACAAGCAGGCTCTCCTCTCTGTGGGGACAGTCACTTTGCAGTGACTGGACACTATATGGATTAGGACAGCAGAGTAGCCTGTGGGGCTTGCAGCAGCCCCCTGCCCCTGGCCAGGCACTCTTCCTGATGTCATCGTCATGGCACCAGGAAAACACACCCAATGGCGGTTCCTCTGGGAAGGAGTGGGAGAGCAGAGTAGTCAGAAACCCCAAGATCCAAATGTCATGGTGAATGCCAATGCCCAGTGTGGCACATCTGTTGAATGCCAATGCCCAGTGTGGCACATCCACATCACAACCCCGAGGATTTGCCAGTGAGCTTTTTGGAGAGAAGGTACTATAGACTCGTCAGTGTCAGGATCTCAAGATGAGGCCAGCCTGGAGGATCAGTAATTGTCTTATGAGGGAGAGATTTCCCACAAGTCAAGGAAATGTCAGGAGCCCTAGGAACTTGAGGCAGGAAGGCTCAGAACCTTTAGCTGGAGTACACTGTGACCTCTAGCCTCTAAAACTTGAGAGTAGAGGTCTGGCTTTAGGTCTCCTCTAACACTGGTATGGATATGGAATCTCTGATCCGCTCCTGAGACCATCTCACAGCTGCTCGACAGTCCCGGCGAGTTACTGGTCCAGAGATGAGATCACTGAGCCCACGGAATGGCAGTCAGATGTCCTGATGGCTAGATAAAGATCCAGTCTGTGAAACAGCAGTGCAGCTGCCCCAGGCCACGAATGCACAGAACCGTTTGCAGGGAGGGGATATTCATGCAGTGAAGAGAAGTCCACACAGACACAGCACGCTTAAAGGGTTTGATGCCGTCAAAGGAAACAGTCATACCTAACATATAATTATAGCTTAAGTCGTTTAGGGGAGTCGGAGCTTGTAATCAATGTTTATACATCTAGGAAAGTGCTCTGCAAAGAGTGTTTACTGTTGCATTCATTCCACAAATTGAACAGCGAAGAGGTGGTCTCCATTCATGCTTCTGTGTGCAGGGTTTGAATGCCACAGCACCTGGAGACCAACTGCAGGGATCCAAGGAAGACAGCAAAGGTCTTTTTAAGAGAAACAGCATGTACACACACACACACACACACACACAGGGGATGGGGGAAGAAGGGGCTTCTGGTGACATGGCAACTGTCACTACAGATGCTAGCTGCCCCTACCCCCCCCATTACCTCTGCCAAGCCTCCCAGGGTGACTTGGAAGGAAGGTGGATCCTCACTTCCACCCCAGCATTCCAGGCTAGGGACTACAACCCTGAGGGGGTGGCTGAGGCTGAGGGCACACTGTCCCCAGCCTTCTGAAATCCCCATGACTCCCGTTCCTCCCCTCCTCGGCAATCAGAGGCTCTCTCTGAGGCAGGGAAAGGGTCAGATTTCTCATCCACATTCTACAGTTATCAAAGGATAGCGGAGAGGCAGAAGAGGCACTGTGGGACAGCAAATAGTCCTGAATGTGACAAGGCAGCCAAGTGCAAAATGAACTAGGCTCCGTTCCCTCTGGGCAGCCTGATGTCTCTGGCCTTTGAGATGGGCGGGCCATTCATCTAGACAGGAACATTCTTTACATTTTCAGTTACTGCTGACCAAGACCACACATTCAGGTTCAGCTGAGGCTAAGTACAGAGAGCCCTGCCTCAGGTATGCCTGTCTGAAGACACGGAGCCAATTAGCCTGTGAATTGCACTCACACCCATGTTGTCAATGCCATGGTGGGACCCCCATGAAGTAAAGGACTCTCAGGAAATTAGACAGTCTGAGCTAAGGTTGCCAGGACATCTGTTTATTTAATCCACAGAATGGAGAAGTGATGCCACACTGTCTGAGTTTAAGACAGGAGCCCTAGGCACACACTGTGGAGGGATGAGCCTTTGGTGCTTCCTCCTGCTGTGAGACTCTAGACATGGGGCTGAGACATCATAGATCATCAGGATAATGGCGAAGAGAGAGTTGAGGCCACCAGGAAAGCCACTGAGGTCACAGGCTGCCTCAATCTGCCATTGTCAAAGTGGGAGCCCTCTGAAGATCCAGATAGGACAACAGAATGAAGCTGCTCCAGCACGGAGTGACCAAGGGTCTACTCATGCTCTGTGGACATCGCTCTCATAGCAAGACGACTGATCCTAGACTCCCCAAGGCCTGTGCTAGAAGTATCTCCACAGCTGACTGTGAAAGGATCCAGAAGACACACAGTAAACAAGACTCCATAGCCATACACAAGGCTCTGATCACTACACTCGGCCCCTGGCTATCCCCGGGGAGGAGAGACACAGACATCAGGTGGGCCTGAGAAGCCCCGTCCTCACAGAGCCCAACCTTGATTATGACAGTGATAGCATGGCCTCTATGAGGAGGCCGAGCCTGCAACCCATCAGCGCCACCTGTGCCCACTGAAGGCCAGCGGGCTCTGACCTGAGGGACACATGTGTAGGGTCACCTGGGGAGGAAATCCTACTCATGCTGGTAACCCATTGTGCCAGAGGCGTGTGAGCCTGAGTCCACAGTCCCTCCTCTGCTGGATTGAGTGCAATAGTGCCCAATATGGAGATTGCCTCTAAGTATCCCTCCACAGATGCCACAACTACTCTTGTGGTTCTGGTCTCCTCACCAGGTCCCGAGGCCATCTGTCTATCAGCCTACAACACTGCTCACACCTTCAAGAGGCACCTAGGCTCAGAGACAGAGTCAAGACCAGGTTAGCACTCACCCCAGCTCTCAGAATTATTATGGTATGGGACTCTAACCTCCACATCACTACCTTTTAACTAAAGATGCAATATGTGTGTGCACTAAAAATGTATGGAGATGCAGATAAACAAAAAGTGTGTTTACATATGTCATACACACACATGTATATGTGTGTGCATGCAGGCACAGATAAAATACACTCAGGCACACAAACCAAACACACTACAACTCTTGTCATGAATGCCTGAGCTTCTGCTGCTTCTAAACGCCTCCTAGAAACTGTTTGGGGGCAAGTGGGTGAGCTTGGCTGTGGCCTTCCCTGGTCACCCTGCAGTTTAAACAGGGGAGGCCTCTTCTGCAGCCTGCCGTCTGAGGTTGGGCACCTTTGTATGCATGTGATCTACTTTAGCCTTCTATTCCCTCGCTCACTTACTTGTGAGTCTGTGCTCCCTCAGGAAGGAAGAAGCAAGAAGACTGCACTGGAAATGGTCTTGCTTCACGCGGATAGAACACCTGCTATATGTCTTGCTGAGAACTAAGAGCCAGGACTAGCCTGCAACCCTTTTCCAGAACAGCACAGGACATGGGGCATATACCATGTTCTCAGTTCTTCAGGCCTGGACTCTGGAGCCTCCTCCCAACACGGCACCTTACCTACATCCCCTGATACCCAGGTGAGGATCTGAGGTTCCCTAAGGAACCTCTAAAGTTGGGACTGGACCACTACCAGCAAGCACTGGGGCTACGCTGGGCAAAAGACAAGAGGGCAGACACTGGGGAGAGGATGGAGGAAGTGAGACCATTAACAATGAGACTTCAAGTCCCAACAGTGCTAGGGCTAGCGACATCTGAAGGCCTATTGCCTTCCTGCCCACGGTGCTGCATTTCCACTTGGCCTTGAGCCAGGGCATTCCCCTAAATGAGGATTCTAAGTCCTATCCAGATACAGGGGAGATGCAACAACATGCTGCATGGGACTGGTTGAGATACTGTGGATGGTTCTAGCACGTGGCCCTGCAGCTGAAATCAGTTAGAGAAGGCCACTGCAGCCATCCACCACCAGGGGGAGCCATAGAAATGCCAGCTAGAAGGCAGCCACAGATGCCCACAAGACCACGCTGGTAAAGTGCCCCATTGGCTCAACAAAGGCAGCAACTGGAACTGTGCTAAAAGCCCGGTGTAAGCTGTGTCTGAGCTGCAGCCCAGAACTGTAAGCTTGCTTAAACATTGTGAGTTTTGGTTTTTGTTGTTATTTGTTTGTTTTCTCTTTGTCTGTCTGTCTGTCTGTTTTTTTTGTTTTGTTTTGTTTTGTTTTGTTTTAAGACAGGCTTTCTCTGTAAAGTCCTAGCTGTCATGGAACTCACTGTATAGACCAGGCTGGGCTTGAACTCAAGAGATTACCTGACTCTGCCTCCTAAGGGCTGGGATTAAGGGTGTGAACTACCACCATCTGGCTGATACACACACACACACACACACACACACAGAACACAGGCTCTGGCTCCCAGGTCAGCAGGATGTGTAGTGGGTGCCTGTGTTGATAAAGATGGGCACACCTTGGAGTACATATGTTGTGTATGTGTATGTTGGGTATACGTAGGTCAGTGCTTCTCTGTGATGCTGATTCTAGACCCTGGGGTAAAGTCTAAAGAAAAAAAATGAAACTGCCCAGGACTAACCTAAAACATAAATTGAAAATATGGTGTAAATAGATTATGACCTGTGACACAATACCATTTCTTTTTTTGTTTACTTTTGTGTGTATGGGTATTCTGCCTTCATGTGTGTCTATGTATTATATGTCTATGTATTATATGTCTATGTATTATATGTCTATGTATTATATGTTTCCTTGGAGAACCACAGATGATATAGGAGGGCACTGGAGCCCCAGGATCTAGAGGTACAAAGTTGTGAGTTGTCATGTGGGTGCTGGGAACTACATCAAGGTCCTCTGGAAGGGCAGCCAGTGCTCTTAATCACGGAGCCATCTCTCCAATCCTAGAGTTCTGTTTAACAGGAACTTTGTGGAGAAATACTCACAGCATCAGTTTTCACTATGAAGAATAATCAAAACTATTCATAAAATGTGGGAAATTTTTATTTACTTCTTTTAGTCTTTTTAGTGTTTCTAAAGTTTATACAATAATCAGGGACCACACGGGGGGGAAAGGGGGCATTAGTGTAGTTTCTACAGCAAACATCCCTGCATGCCCAGGGTGCGAGACGGGCTTGAGTGGGTTTTGTCCTCTGACAAGCAGGCAGTGGAGTTGATACCAAAGAACGTTTTGAGTCAGGAAGCTAAGGCTAGGTGGGAGAAAACCAGCTTTCTAGAAATGTCAACTTTCTCCAAAAACATTCATCTCTGACCACTGAACAGATAGGAAAGAAGCTAACAGAAAGGAAAGAACATTCCAGGAAAGAAAAGGAAAGAATGTTTTAGGACATTCACTCAGTAGGGTGAGGACGTCCATGCTGACCACGCACAATGTCCCTCCACCCGTGATGCTGGGGCTGGTGGACTCAGCCAAGACCAGAAGAGCATCCACAGAGCAGCTTCTCCAGCAGGGCCTGCACTCTCAGCCGTAGGCCCCTCTGCTGCCAGCACGTGTTAGTCCCTTGGCAGGAATGACCCTTGGTCCTTAAGGAGTCCTTCTACCTGACTAGCAACACACACTCCAGGGATGTGGAGGGCTCCGGCCTCAGCTGCAGGTCTCGTGCCACAGCTCCCTGCTTTTCTTCCATTTTCACAGAGGTGGGACTCACACATGGGACAGAAGCTTGCGAGCCCAGGGCCTGCCATTGTTCATTACGCTTCCCATGCCACATGTCACAGGAGGTACAGAGGTGCCTGCCAGATGATGGGTGAAGCCCGTAATCAAATCGGAACCGCGGAGAAATGGATCCTGCTGCTTGCAAGAGTGAAGGTCGCTGTCCCCTCCAGGGACACTGGGGTGAGGCAGACATTAGCATCCGTCTCCCAGATGTAGAACTAGAGTTGAATCATAACCCACTTGTGATGGATAATCTTGGTTGTCAATTTGACTGCATACAGAAGGTAACTTTTTGTTTTGTTTTGTTGTTTTCAAGACAGGGTTTCTCACAGAAGGTAACTGAAACCCAAGATGCTGGGCACTCCTCTAAGGAATTTTCTTCATCTGATTCTTTGAGCAGGAAGACCCACACTAAATTCAGGCAGCGCCTGGCTGCAGTTCACAGAAAAGGACACAGAAGAAGGAAACCTTTGCTTTTTGCCTTGCTTGTCCTCACTCTCAGTGGCAAGTTCATCTACCCTGTCGCTGAGGAGCTCTTTCACTGGTAATGGAAACAACTTCTTCAGGATTCCAGTGCACACTGAAGATCAGCGACTCCCCGGGAATCCTTCAGGACCATAGCTCCAGATTAGGATGAAACAGCCACAGCCTGCAGACTAGACAGCTACCAGCTCTCAGCCTTACCAGCATGAGACTTTGGAGAACCCAGACTAGGTCTTATATAGATAGATCCCAATCTAATACAGGGATTTATATATATATATATATATATATATATATATATATATATATATATAATTAAAACAACATAATACATATTAATGTTATATATTTATAGAATTTATATTCACATACTTATAATGTATATGTGATATACATACATACATATACGTATACACACACACACACATACACACACACCCTGTCTTGCTCTTTCAGAGAATCCTAATATACCACCCTGTGCATGAGACTACACGTGTCATAAGAAAGCTTTGTCGCACTGCTGTCACACTAACCGGACCTCCCGATGTCTCATTCCACATTTCAGCAAATGTTCTGCCTGTGTGTGACTGGCCTCTTGCTTCTGTTTGGAAACACTCTACTGATCACCCCCTTGCAGGGCCTGAAAGACCTCCACATCCACTTGGTCCCTGGGTGGGCTCCGGCACTTGGCTTGCCCCTCCCCCCCCGAGGAATGTGCCCATGACACAGAACACTCGCCAGTACTCCTCCGATGGTTCTATCAGTGTTGGGACAGGAGTGACAGGTATTTGTAGGCAGACCTCTTCCAGCTCCCTAAAGCACAGTGCTGGGCTGGCATGCCTCTGTCCGAGGTCCTGGCCCCTTGCCAAGTGCTTCCTCTTCAAACCCTTTGCATATTCTAAACTGACTTCCAGGAAAGTGGAGGTCTTCTAGGCTACCAGGTAGGTTGTCTCGCCTTTTCATAGCTGAGTGTGTACTGAGTCGGACTGGGTTTAAATGTAGAGGCATGTATGAAGGGCCCTTCCCAGGGCAGAAGTTTTCAAATGGTAGACGTCTTCTGCTGTTACCTGGACAAATAAGAAACAGAACAGATAAATAAACAAAACAAAAACAAAACAAAACAAAAAAAGAAAACCCTATACCTCCCCTGTCAAGGAATTTACAGGGTTCTTGAGTCAGCCTTGTAGAAAAATAATTTACTCACCAGTAAAGAGAGCAGGAGGTGTCTAGGTAGCCACCAGCAGTCTTTGGGAAGTTAATTCATTCCATCTGACATGGCTATGAAGCTGGGGCTGCGTCCAAGAAAAGGCTTTATGGAATCAGGAGAGACATCTGCACCAGCTCTCCTCAGCAGCACCATCTACAACAGCGGGAGTGTGGATGTAGGCCTGAGCGAGTGCACACTGGCCCAACCATGTCTGAGCTTGGCTTTTCAGTAAAGGAAAGTGGGGACATCTCCAACAAGATAAGGTCTGGTAAGGTCTTGGCTAGAGGTCAGGGGGCAAGATGAAGAGGGTACGGAGCTCAGAGCCATCTATCTACCTGATATCAGGAGTGTGCACCCTCAAAGTCTACCTCTGAGCCTCAAAACTTTAAAGAGTAAAGTCCCTTTGGGCAGACTTCTTCACGTACATCGATCTGTTTAACTTTGTCTAGAAAGAATGCAAATATTCTATGTAGTTATAAAGCCAGGTTAAATGTAAGCGGTAGTTTCTATAAACCGTATACACGGTTAAGAGGGGACATTTTCAAGTGACTTTGGCTCTTGTTTGTTTGGTTTGGTTTTGAGACACATTCTCACTCTGTGGTCCAAGCTGGTTTCAAATTTGCCACACTTGCCTCAGCCTGCCAAGGGCTTAAATTATGGGTACTCACCCAGCAAGTCATTGACTGGCTGCATATTAATAGATTACACCCTACGGATAGAAAGTTGATTAAAAGTCATTGACAATTTGAAGGAGTTGAAACCATCATGATATGTGCGCGTGCGCACACACACACACACACACACACACACACACACACACACACACCACTTGTAGGATGTATGTAACCTTGGGTATGTGGAAAATGGTAGTTGACATACGACCTGCATGTTCTACTATTAGAGACTGAAAAATAATAAAAAACATGTCCACGCAAACCTGAAAGTAGACTTTCATACTGCATGACTCTTGACAGCCAAAAAAAAAAAAAAACCCTCTTACAGATGGATCAGCTGTGAAGGGAGAGAGACATAGCATGGCCACGCTGCCGAATGGGGTGACACAGCTGAGGAAAGGAGTGAGGTCCTACTCTAGCTGCAGGGTAGATGACCTTGGAGGACACCATTCAGGAAAAGATGAGCGCACAGAAGCCTGCACTGCATGGCTTAGTTTCAATGTCTACAGTCAGAAGATCATGTTTGCCAAAAGCAGACTAGAGGTCGCCAGGGCCTAGAAAGTAGGTGGGTTCAGAACTTCTGCCGTCACAGGCAATAGCAGAACAGAGAGCTACACAGTGAGTGGGAGAGCATTCAGAGTTATGACAGACACAGAACCTGACCATCTCTCCCTGCATGCTTCCAGGAAAAGTGGTGACCGTTTGCTGTCTAGGAAGGGGCGAGGGACAGGAAATGGGCATCTGCCCTGGACCCAGAAACTCCTGCCCCCTGGGTTGAAAGTACCCTCCTCCTCCACCTGCTCCCTATCTTGTCCTGTACCCACCCGTGTGTTAGTATCCAGGACCTCCAGGTAGAGACCCTTCCACCCCTGCCCTCCATCCTTGTCTGGCTTGCCCAGGTAAGTCTCCACAAGGCAGGGTTCTGAGGACGCCACAGCAATGTATAAAGCCACTCAGGAGAGGAGATGTCTTTGCCCCTTCCTCTTGCCCCAACATTACAGACAAAATACACAATACAGTCAACGCCAGTGATGCTTGTCAAAATCTGCAATGGACAGAACACTCGGGTGAGAGGCAAAGAGAGAAGCCTCAGCTCTAACAAGGAATGTCCCATCCCACGCTGACATCACCAGGTAATGGTAGAGAAGGGTCTCGGTGGGAAGAGCCACAGGGAACAGGGAAAGCACAGAGTTAAGGAAGGGCAGGAGGCATACGAATACTGCCCAAGAAATTGCCCAAGGGTGGCCTCAAGATCTCAGCTTGGCTCTGTACACAGCCAGGGTTTCTGTGAATCTCTTCTCATTTGTGTGAGCCCAGTAGGTATGGTGGTGACCAAAAATCAGTGGACTGTGTGTTTAGCTCCCACCTACACCCACTTACTTCTGGCCAGTCCACCATGGGCTCTGTCAGGGGTAGACTAAGCTAACAAGATGAAAGGGGGGCTGTGCCGGCATTACCTGAAAGAATCACTGGGCCCCTGGAGATCACTGATAGGTAGCTTAACTTAATGCAGGACGGGTGGTTACCCAGGCAGTCCATACCTCATCCTCTCAGGCATCGACTGCAAACCTGCCCTGGGTCCAGAGCCTGTCTGGTGGCCAAGAAACTCCAAGAAGAAGTATCTCAATGCTTTGAAAATCAGACAGGACTTGTCCTGGGTGCAAAAGAGATAAGTCTGGTCCCTAGAACAGAATCAGCCCTTACCTGGAGCCTGACAGGTGCTGGGGTTCTGACTGGACAACGTCCCCTCTTGGACTGTCCCCACTGACCACAGGGGACTTCTCAGGGTCCTGCTTTCTGGCCTCTGGCTGGCCTTTAACCTCACCCTCTCCTTGCAACCTGCTCGCTGTGTCCACCTGAGGCCCTGAGGTATGTGCCAGGCACTTGTTGGAAGCAGGGGCTTTGGGCTCCTGCCTGTTGGAGGCATCTTCTGCAGGCAGGGTGACATCAGAAGGCTGGGCCTCATCTAGTCTCTCGGGCTCTTTGTCACCACCCTTGGCTAAGCTTACAGAAGGGTTAGAGGCACTGATGACACTTCCTGGGCCACACTTCTCCCGCAGGCGCTCTACGGCATCGTCCCTGCTGTCTCCGCAGCTCCCACAGCACACACAGGAGTGGAGGAGGCAGGTGGTGGCTGTAGTGCTGAGTCTGTGTGAGTTGTCCCCTGTCCCCTCTGCCCTGGGCTCCAATGGGGAAGTACCATGGCCCGGGGCTTCTTGGGCTGCCACAGCTGAGTCCAGGGAGGTGGGAGACTTGGGGTTGAAGATGACCGTGGCTGACAGTTTCATTCCCCCGGTCCGATGTGCGATCATCTCCGCGGTCTCTGCATCCTCTGTGCTCACCTCCCAGCCATCCAGGTAGAGCTGTGAGTCGAGGCAGCTGCAGGAAGTGGAGCCCATGAGACTGGCCAGCTTTATCTTGTCACCCTCAACGTTATTGTTGCTCCAGTCTTCCTCCTGTACCAGAGCAGGTGCCCCAACCCCCACCTCTCCACTCTGGCCATTCTGTCCTCTCTGCTGAGCATTACCCTGCGTCAACTCAAATGTGTTCCCTGGGGATTCGGGCCTGGCAGGAGACTCTGTCACCTCCACATCATCCATGAAGAACACCCTTTCCTCCTCATCGCTGCCTGATTTCAGCCGGGCTCTGGCTGGAGAGGCCTCCCCTCGAGGGCTAGCCTCTGAGCCCGGCCTATGTGCGGGGGACGGGCAGGCACTGGGCGGTGAAAGCAGAGAAGACATCTCATCTCCAGCCCTGTGGACCATGCGGCTGAGCTCCTCCAGCTCCTGATCATCGTACTGCATCGAGCAGGCCAGTTCTGCCTCTGGGTTGTCGGCACTGGCCGAGAGCGTCTCCTCGGGAGGAAGGGATGCAGAAAAGGTGGGTGCCAGGGCACTGGGTGCCTGGGCATCTGCCCGGATGGGGAGTTCTACATCCTGAGAAACACAGAGGCTCCGCTCCAGTGTGTGCAGCTCCTCCTCAGTCAGCGCCTGCAGCAGATCCCTACAGGGGTCAAGACAGAAACGAGGCTGAGGGTCTCAGATGTCACAGCTGCCTCTCGTGTCATGGTGACCCCCAATCATTGCTACTTCATAACTGTAATTATGCAACTGTTGTGAATCATAATATAAATATTTGATATGCAGGATACCTGATATACAACCCCCAAAGGGGTAGCAACTAACAGGTGGAGAACCTCTGCTTTAAAGAATATAAAGTCAATACACAAGTTTATTTACCTAGGAACTTTTACCTTTTTAAAAGAACTAAATATTACTAAGAACCAGCCATAATCTTGCCAGACTCTGGACACCAATGGTTTGGCAGAGAGAAGGCATCATGGCCTTTTCAGATGAGGCAGCTTCCAGGTAAGTGAGGCAGGTTTAAGCATTTGTACAAACAATGCACATTCTACAGTGATGACAACAGTAGGAAGGAAACACAAGCCAAGGAGAGAGCAGTAGGCCCCTGGCTGAGTTTGAGATGGTTTCCTCAAGAAGGAGACACAGAGGAGGGGGTTTGGGAGGGGAGGAGGGAGGAACAACTGTGGTCAGGATATAATATAGGAAACAAAAAATAAAAGAGAGAAAGGGACACTGAAGCTGAGCCTTGAACATGAAAACTGGCTTTGTGACAGGGACTAGGATGAGCCTGAGGCAGGGCCAACAGACCAACTACATGCTGTCTGTCCTCTACCAGGGAACGCCCAGGATATACTTGAAGTCTGCATCCCATAGTGAAGATTCCAATGTATCTATGGAACGGGAGAAAGGTCCATGTATTTCTCAGAATTGCAAGGCTTATAAAAAACAACCAGTGTCAGAGATCCCTCCCCTTAGGCTGTTGGTCAGAAAGACCCCAGGGACCCTCAGGATGATTCAGGCGATCGTCATTGCTTTTGCTTGTCCACTAAAACTTAATGATACAGCCATATTGTTGACTGGACAAAGAAGCCATGGTAGGTTGACTGTGTGCCATAGTATATGGGCAGCACACTCAGTGTGTTACTAAAAACAACCCCCAAAATGAATCAAACAAAAGATATCAAAGTTAAAGGACAGACGTGTTAGGGGCTCCCAGGGGGAGGCATGAGGGAAGGTGGAGTGCATGTGATTACAATACATTGCATACAATTATGAAATTGTCAAAGAACACATTAAAGTATTATATCAAGGAAAGAACTGTAGTGCTTCTTGAGTTTCCTAATCCAAATACAATCATAAACAGTACCCATACCCCAAAGTAATCAACCAGGATCCCCAGTATACTCCCATGCCTCCAGTCTCCCTAGTTGTTGCCATCTTGACTTCACAAGCAGACACACTTTTATCTGTTGTTGTTATCTACAGGAATGAGAATCTGCAGCCTACAGGCTCTTGTGGCAGGCACTGTCCACTGATAGAAATGTGTAGGTGAGTGTCTAGAATATACTGACATAAAAGTATGCATTGTTTACCTGAAATTCAAACTTAAGTGGGCATTCTGCTGCTGAATCATTGTGTCTGGTAAGCTCAGGGCATTAGTGTGCTTTCTATTGCTATAAAACTCCCTGACTGGGGGCTGGTGAGATGGCTCAGCGGTTAAGAGCAGTGACTGCTCTTCCGAAGGTCCTGAGTTCAAATCCCAGCAACCACATGGTGGCTCACAACCATCCATAAGAAAAATCTGATGCCCTCTTCTGGAGTGTCTGAAGACAGCTACAGTGTAAACACATATAATAAATAAATAAATAAAATCTTTAAAAAAAAAAAACTCCCTGACTAAAGCAGCCTGGGAGGATAGGGTTTATCTGGCTTACACTTCCACATTACAGTCTGTCATTGAGGGTATACTTGGAGGAAGGAGCTGAACCAGAGACTAATACCTCTTTTTTTTTGGGGGGGGGGGGTTGAGACAGGTTTTCTCTGTATAGCCCTGGCTGTCCTGGAACTCACTTTGTAGACCAGGCTGGCCTTGAACTCAGAAATCTGCCTGCCTCTGCCTCCCGAGTGCTGGGATTAAAGGCGTGCGCCACCAAGCCCAGCTCAGTCTGCTTTCTTATACAACTGAGGACCACCTGCCCAGGGGTGGCCCCATTTACAGTGGGTGGTGCCTTCCCATGTCAGTCATCAGTCAAAAAAAAAAAAAAAAAAAAGCCCACACAGGTTTGCCTACAGGTCAATATGATAGAAAATTTTCTCTATTGAGGGTCCCTCTTCCCAGATGACTCTAGCTTGCGTCAAGTTGATTTAAAAAACTAACCCGCATACTCAGGAAGGAAGATTCACTCACAGCAAGGCTCACTGTGGTAGATCACTGACTCTCAAGGCTAGTCTTCTGTACACATATCACTTATTGATCCGTCTACTGATGAGATCTGGCTGCCACAGTCTGGCATTGCTGCATACCTCTCCTGTAGAATATCATGTGAATTTCCACCACACAGGAAGAGATTACTGGCTCGTAGAGTTGGTGTATGTGCTACTTTTCTCAATGCTGTGATGAAAAAAACCTGATGTGGGGAAGGGGTAGGTGGGTTTACTTTGGCTTGTGGTTTGGGGGGATACAGTTCAGCATGGCAGCTGAGATGTGAATTAGATGCTCAAAATGCACATGCAGTCAGGAACCAGAGACAGTGATATTGGCTTTCTCTCCTTTTCCTTTTTATTCAGTCCAAGAGCCCCAGCCCTGCTGGACAGTGCTACTCACATTTGGGGTGGGTCTTCTCTAGAAACTCTGTGAAAGACGTACCCAGCAACATGTATCTTAGGTGACCCTAAATCCCTTCAAGTTGACAATGAAGACCAACAACACAGTCAGTAACAGCATGGACACGCTGAGTCTGTGGCCTCAGACGGCAGCTCTGTCCTGGGCAGTACAAACATGTCCCCCTGCACACACGCAATGGCACCTCACTCAGCATCATGGAACGAAGCAGAGCACCAGCTTGCATGTATCAGTCCTTACACGTGCTACTCAAAACTTAGACTAGCTTTTCTCTTTGTTGATTTTCTTTGTGTTTGTGAGTTAAGCTCTTGATGGGTGTATTCTCCAGTTCTTCAGCCCACATTTCACTCTCTTGCAGGTGTCTACTAGTGTGACATTTTTAATATAATAAAGCCTAACGAGTCAGTTTTAGTAGTGCTGAAAATTGCCCCCAGGGACACACCCATGCTAGGTGAGTGCTCATTACTGCACTGTAGCTCCAACCACACTTCTTTTTTTTTTTTTACAGTTGGTCCTTCTGTGTCCTGTTTAGACAACAGCTGCATCCTCTACTGTTACAGTGATGATCTTAACTGTTTTCCTCCAAAAGCCCAGTCATTTCTCTTTTCACACTTATACCTCTATTCTATCTGGAATTGATCTTGTATGTGATTGCAGTAGTGATCCAGATAGCCAGAGACATCCATAAATGAGACTGTTTTCTCATATGGATACCTATTAGCTTATCCCATTTACTAGGAAAAAAAAATGCCCCACTCTTCTGCAATGCCTCATCAACGCTAGAGAACTGTATCTTGATCCATAGAATCTATTCTGTTGATATTTTATTTGTGGGAAGGCTTAAATCCTAGATTAAGTTATCTTGCTAATACTATGTTATAAAATTTTGCTTCTTCTGCCAGCTTTGATTACATTTTGTAAAATTTGTTACTTTAATTCAAATTGTTAAGTTGATCGACATAAAATTGTTCGTAGTATCCTCTTATAATTGCTTTGTCTGTAAAGTCTGTACTGATGTCTCCTGTCCATTATTTTTCTTGCTTGCTTTCATTTCCTTTCTTCCTCCTCTTCCTTTTCCTCCTCCTCCTCCCCCTCCTCCTCCTCCTTCTTCGCACTGGCTAGACTTGAACTCAAATACTGGAACTACAGGTATGTGCCACCATGCTTAGGTTTTTGTTATGTGTGTGTGTGTCTGTATGTCTGTGTGTGTATGTATGTGTCTGTCTCTATGTGCATGTGCATGTATGTGTGTGTGTGTATAAGAGGGGATCTATTTTATGCTACTTTTAAAGTAATATATTATTTCCTCCTCTCACAGTTTTAAAAAGTCTTTGTTGTTGATAATTTTATTATGACATGCACAGGAATGTTCTGTGCTCATCTTACCTGTGATCTGTGTCTCCTGAATATATGAATAGATTTCTCATCAGGTTTGGAAAGCCCTGGGCCATTGTCCTTGAATACTGCTTCTGCTCCTTGGCTCTCTTCCCCTTCTGGGATCCCAGTGAGATGTGTTAGACATCTGAGTGTGTTGCACACGTCTCCCTGACTGATGCTTGTCTACTAGCTTCCTCATCCCTTTTTGTCTTTGCGCTTCCATCAGTGCTTCCTTTGTTGATCTAGCCTCAGATCTGTTACTTCCATTCTCTTCTGGGTCTGATCTGCTTTCAGATCTATACACTGATTTTTCTTTTCAGACAGTGAAAATAATAACAGCTGCTGCTACTACTACTTTTACTACTACTACTATTATTATTATTTTGGATTTTATCAAGACAGGGTTTCTTTGTATAACTTGGCTGTCCTGGAACTAGCTCTGTAGACCAGGCTGGTCTGAAACTCAGAGAGATCTGTCTGCCTCTGCCTTCCAAGTACTGGGATTAAAAGTGTGCACCACTACCTCCCAGCTAGAATAGTTTTAATTGATTCTAAATTGATAAACTCTCCTTCCTCTTCTCCAACCCCCTCTTTATTTTATGCTCTGCAGTATAAGACTGGTAACTGTGCTCATGTCCTTGTACGTTAAGTCTACCTTATGAGTCACATGTTTTTCTCTTGACTACAAATCATTTTTTTCAACAGGTTTGAACTGCATGATGGACATCAGAAAACATTCTAACAGTGGAAAAAGTGATGCTGTGTTGTGCTAAGGGGATTCCAGCCTTTGGCAGTGGTAGTAGGAACAATCCATTATCACACTGGCCCAGACATCTAGCAGGCTTATTGCTGCTCTGAAGCTAGTAAGCCTCCATCTCCCCATACACCAGAGTCCTCAGACACTGTGCTCTGCCCTCTGAGCTCCAACTCAGCCTCTAGTTTCCCAACCCTCCATGCCATGAACTGCCAACATTTGGCAAAAATCTCCAGGGTAACTAGCAGTGAGCTTGAGGTATACATCTGTCTCCTGAGAGTCTGCAGGACGGTGAGAAACCTCCCTTGCTCCTAACGGTTTTTAGGACTCCGCCTACATCTGAACCCAGCAGCTGTGCTGTCTGGCTGCCCTCAGTGTTGAGGAGGTCTGTTGGACCACCGCACCTGAGCTCTGCAGCCCAGCCTGAACTTTGGGCAAGGAAATCTTTGCCTTGAATCTTCAGATGCTCTCTGGCCCTAGCTCTCTCCTGAGCCCAGGGAACTTCCTCTAATTACCCCAGCACCCGTCCCATCCTCCTTCTGAGAACCCCCTCAGCGAAGAAGGCCGAAGGCCAAAGGCCGGGCTGCACTTACCTTCCTGGCCTCAGCACTGTCTGCCATCGCTCCTCATTCACAGTCATCCCTCGCCTTGGAACCAGGAAGAGCAGGTCCTCAGCCTCTAAGGCTTGGGTTTACATTCCACCCATAGGGAGAGGAAAACATCCCAGAGCCATCTACTGGATAAACTGAACTGTGAAACAGACTGAGCTCCCTCCCAGTCTGCTGACTTGAAGAGGTTCCGAAACTTCAGGACTGCCCACAGGAAAAGACCACAGGAGTCTCTCCCTAAATCTGTCCTGCATAGATGCGCATTCTATGCGTCTACAAAGCAGCTCTGGCTTCACTGACTGCCTGAGGCCACCTTGTGCTAAAAGGCTCTAAGGAGACTCTGGACACACTGCCAGATGCATAGGGTACTACAAGGACCCACCCAGGACCCACCATGCAGAGCCAAAGGAGAAAGCACCCGTGAGGCACCAGAAGATGGGCAGTCATGGCCTCCACATCATTTCCATTCCATCAGGAAGCCATCCCTGGGGTATGAAACCCCAACCCACAGAACCACTGGGTGGTGCTCTCTCTGTCCAATAAGGGAAAGGTCTGGCATCGCAGAAGGGCTCCAACACATCAGAGGAGCCTAACTAACCAGGACTGACACATGAGCTTCCTGAAGGGAACCTCAGAGCTTTGATGAACTGAGAGCAAGCACTGAGGTGTATGGTACACCCACAGTAGGAAGTTTAGCATTCAAGAGCATTCACTCTGAGGCCCAGGCAGAGCAGACAAAGGCTAGCCTGATCAGGCCACTGTGGGCACAGGTATCACACAGGATGTGTGCTCAGCTCTGGTGACCCAGAGGGGGATGAACACGTGACATCAATCCCCGCCTCCCAGCCCTCATGAGTCGGGGTGGGCTGAGCATGTGATTTCAGCAGCCGTCTTCGGCCCTCACCTTATTTTCCGCAGCAACGTGTGGAAGGGCCGGAACAGCTCAGACATGTCCTCCACCTTCCGGTCCAAGTTCAGGGGTCCATCTGCATAGACCACAAGGCCACTGTATTCAAGACACACAAGCCGGTGTGGTTAGGCTCTGTAGGCCTCTGAGTGAGCCCTGTGATTTCAGTGTCAGCATGTACAAGAAGACTGACAGCCAGCTGGGACCTGGGGTACCCACGCTTAGCAAAGTCATAGTTTTACCCTTCACCTCCTATGAGTAAAGTTTCAACAAGTCAAGGAAAAGGTGATTACAATTACTATCCAGACTCTACCATCAAGTTTATTAGCTCTGTTCACAGCAGGGAGCTAACAACCATGGAGTGTATCTGTTCACCTCAGTGCTGCAGAGACGATGAGATCAACATTCATTACTAACGCCTACCTCACTGAAACTGAAAGACTACATCTGTAGAGGCTCGTGAGAATCAAGCCTAAAATTGTTGCATCAAAACCCAAGCACAAGCTAGAGACCCATGTGGTTCTCTTATCACCCTTCAGGGCAGGAAACAGCCTCTTGTCTACCCACCGGCAGGACTGACCCTTCCCTGGATGTCCCCTCTGCACGCAGGCTGGAGCTTTCCTCATTGCCCCAGTCTAGCACTTAGCATCCGGCACCCAGCTCAATGCCTGCTGAAGGCCAGCTCCCTCAGGTGCCAGCTCTGGGCAGCCCTGATTCTATCAGCTCATGCCCTTGACAGCCACCTTCACTTGCCGCCCTCTGGAAGCTCCAAGGCCTACTGCCCAGCTCTGAGAGCAACTGTGTCAGCCAAGCTTCAGCTCGTCTCTCTCTCTCTCAGGAACCCACAAAACATCCATTGCCGCAGCTCCTTCATCTGAGCGCAGATCAGGGCTACTGGGCTTTGTGCTTGGAGAGCCCTACTTGTTGCCACCACTGTGACTTGATCTCCTTGCCAACAGAGTCCCAGTTATTACTATCCCACAGAATCCCTGTCTGTGAGAGTCGTCTATTAAAAACTCAGTCTGGTTAAAAAGTGACAAGCAGAATCAAAGGCATTCTTTTCCCTTGAAAGGTTGGGTTCCGTGGGCAAAACAGGAATCCAAAGTCAGAGTAGAAAGATACTGTGCCGCCTCTGGGCTCTGTGGTCCTGCTGAGTGGTGAGCTCACACTGAACAGAAGCGGGTTTGTGGTGGGGACTGTATCCTGGAAATATGAGGCCAAACAGAGAAAGGGTGAAGACAGGGAGGCTGTGTGTGTGTGTGTGTGTGTGTGTGTGAGAGAGAGAGAGAGAGAGAGAGAGAGAGAGAGAGAGAGAGAGAGAGAGAGAGAGAGAGAGAGAGAGAGAGAGAGAGAGAGAGAGCCCAACTGCATGGGACATGGCAAGCAGACTGGAGACCTGGGGAAGGACGGTCACTATGGTCACAGGCAGAATCCCTTCTCACTTAGAGGATCTTGGCCTGTTTTCTCCTTGGATTTCAACTGATTATATGAGGTCCACTGCACTAAAGAGGGCAATATGCAGTACCCAAAACTTTATTTATTTAAATGGCAACTCATTTTTGAAATGCATTGACAACATCCAGACTGGTGTGAATGCTAACTATCTGGGTACCGTGACCAGGCCACCACCCAGATTTGGTGATGACTATTCGAGGTGTGGCAGCCACGTCCCAGCAGCATTCCCTGAAGACAGCAATCCTTCCTCCTTAAAGGAAGCTCCTGGTACCCTGGCCTAGGATTGTCTGGGCACAGATGGAAGGGCTTCTGATCTCTCGATTCCATTTCGATGGCCATCAGATCTTCATAAGTGGGCAGGGCCACCATTTTTATTTGCAGTAAGTTTGAAACAGACTGTGTGAATCGTTTTTTTCTTCGTGTTTCTTTTTAGAAGTTGGACTTTTTGTTTTGTTTTGTTTTTTTCTCTATAGGGTCCATGGAGGCTCCATGAGAATTTACAGGATGGCTTTTCTATTTCTTCCATCAAAGGGGCAAGGGGGGGATGTTGCAGAGATTGTGAATCCAAAGGTCACTTTGGAGAGCATCGATAGCCTCCCAGTCCATGAGCACAGGCTATGGGCTGCCTTTCTATCATGGTGGATTTTTTTCCTATGTTTTTTCCCCCACAAATGGTTTGCAGTCCTCAGCAGCTACGTCTTTGACCTCCTTGGCTAAATTTATTTCTAGTCATTATATTCTTTTGAATGCAGTTTCTTAAATCCTATACTTAAGGCTGGGGGGTGTGGCTTAGTAACATGGCACTTCCTGGCACGCTCGAAGCCCAGGGGTCATCCCCAGCACTGGAAAAACAAACAAACCACAAACACAAACAAACACCCAAAACTTCATGTTTCAAATAACATTTAATTACATTCAATGGACTATTAACACCCCCCCCAAAATAAGGAAAGAAAAGAAAGAAATCTTAACACATTTTAATGTGCTTAGAGAAAATAAGCACATTCTGTGTGGCTCTACTCACAGAAAATTCCTCATATTTTCATATCCATATGGGAAGAAGAGCAGTGAGTGCCAGGAGCGGGGACAGGATGGTGGCATTCCATCCAGACAGGGATTTTTAGGATGGAGGTGGGCAGTGTCTGACAACACTGAAGTGCTCACTCAGCAAGGGTTAAAATGGGGGCGAGCTGGCTCAGCAGGTAAAGTCACCTGCTGCCAAACCTCACAGCCTGAGCTCAATGCCCAGAATACATGCCATGGAAGGCGAGCTGGATCCTGCAGGCTGCCCACTGACCTACACACACACACACACACACACACACAC
>NC_034602.1:27628187-27667174 GCF_900095145.1 Mus pahari
ACACACACACACACACACACACACACACACGCAGGCTGCCCACTGACCTACACACACACACACACACACACACACATGCTCATTCATACACACACACTCACACACTCACACATACACACATGCTCACTCATACACACACACTCACACATACACACATGCATACTCATACACACACTCACACATACACACACATGTTCACTCATACAGACACACAAACACACACATGCTCACACATGCTCACATACACACACACTCACACACATGCTCACTCATACACTGACACACACACTCACATACACACTCACACACATACTCACACATACTCAGACACATGCTCACATACACACACACACACACACACACACATACACACACACATGCTCACTCATACACACAGTCACACACACACTTACACAAACTCAGACACCTGCTCACACACATACACATACACATACACCATACATATATACTACTAATAAAAAAAATTTTTTTCAGCACTCGGGAGGCAGAGGCAGGNGGATTACTGAGTTCGAGGCCAGCCTGGTCTACAGAGTGAGCTCCAGGACAGCCAGGGCTATACAGAGAAACCCTGTCTCGAAGAACCAAATAAATAAATAAATAAATAAATAAATAAATAAATAAATAAAAATTGTTAAAGGGCTAAGATGTTAAGTTTTGTGTTGTTTGTAGTTTATCATCATAGTAAAAACACTTATTTCTTTGCCTTCTGTTTACACAAGTGTTAATTTTTACAGAGAGCTGGGGCTGTAACTCAGTTGGTAT
The DNA here is from genome assembly GCF_900095145.1 of Mus pahari. NCBI lineage: Eukaryota > Metazoa > Chordata > Mammalia > Rodentia > Muridae > Mus > Mus pahari. Next base: position 27,628,971 of record NC_034602.1, read on the forward strand.
GCATGGTATGCAGGTAACTATCGTGGCATGCATGAGGCCCTGGTTCTAACCCCAGCAGTGCATGCCTGTGATCCCATCATGTGGGAGGCGGAAAGAGGAAGACCTGAAGTTTGAGGTCATTCTTCGACACATAGCAAATTCCAGGTCAGCCTGAGACATGTAAGACCCTGTCTTAAACTTAAAAATTAAAAAAAAAAAAAAAAAAAAGTAGGCTGGAGAGGAGATGGCTCAGCAGTTAAGAGCACTGGCTGCTCTTCCAGAGAACCCGGGTTTACTTCCCAGTACCCACATGGCAGCTCACACCTGCTGTAACTGCAGCTCCAGGGGACCCAATGCCCTCACACAGACATACACGCAGTAACATGAAGTAAGTAAATTACTTTTTAAAATCAATCTTGTACTGACAGCACTTGGCTATGATTCTGTATTTATCACAGTGCGGATGCTTCCTTAACACTCGTGTTTCTCATATTTTAGTGACAGGAGTATCACAGTCGGCGCCTTAGTTTTAGATATTCATCCCCTCAAATATTTTTATTACGAGTGCTACTTGATGGGTAATCTGTATAAATATGCATCTAAGTCCTGTCCATTCAAAGTGGCAAAATTCTACCAAAGCCCACCATGCTCCACCCTCCGGTCAGTGCAGGAGGGGAGCCTGCCTTCCTGTGGGGATGCACACCCACAGCACAAACCCTAGTTATACAACTGCAGGACCAGAAATCCTACAGATTCAAAAACTAGGCTTGAGAGAGAAAGAGAGAGATAGAGAGAGAATGAATGAATGAATGAATGTACTCAGACAGATGTGTGAATGTAAGCGGCGCTTGTACCACAAAGGGTACGGGGGTGCGAGGTGTCTGTGATACAAGTATTCTGAAGTTAGTGCCAACCAGTACCCAAGTTTAGCTGTGGTGAAACTATGATCTGAAAAATTCGTGGATGGGTCAGATAGTAGGAAGCTGTACTTATAGAATGTTAAAAATCAAATAGAGTGAGTATATCATTAGGTGAACCTGGAGGTAAAGAACACAGAAGGCAGAACCAGGGGGAAGGCAGATACACGGTCAGGGATCACTGAGGCAGAGGCCAGGCTGTGGCATCCATGGGTGTGGGCAGGTCTGTTATCCAGGAGGTGACGTCACAGCAAGGTCTGAACAGGTGCGGTGCCCTTCTTATCTGAATATTTCCAGGACCACTGCTACCCCAGGCTAAGAGGTGCCCCTGTTCTGACAAAGAGTAGGTGGGGCCAAGGGCCAGGCTCACACAGATGGCTCTAAGCACAAAAGTGCTGGAGCCAACTACAGGGGTTGCTGTGGTGTGTACAGGCCTTCTGTGGAAATATGGTGAATGCCAACTTGACCCAGGGAGGCCTGTGGGATCCTGGGCTGGTAGGCAATAGTGACCCTGTGACACAGGCCATGTTGGTCAATGAAATGGGCAGGCTGGAAAGTCACCACTGAATCTATAGGTTTTGATTTCTTCATTCTTTTAAGGAACTGTTTTTTTAAAGATAGATACCTTAAAATTACATGGATACCTAAAGGAGAACAGCTTTCCAGACCCTGCCCAGGCAAGGGCTGGCTTCTGGGATGCCTGCAGGGCCAGGCACAAAGTGGTTACACAGTATCAATACATGCTCACCATGTGAACACAGGGAGGACTCTCCTGGGCTGCCTCCTGGGAAGCTGCTAAGTGTGAGAATTGAGAGAGCAAGGGGTTGTGGGTTGTGTGGACCTGGTGGGCATCAAAGGTGGTGGTGTGAGAGAAGCGCCCACAGTGGGGCTCCCTGGGTGGATTCTATCAGACACTGCACCTCTGGCTCCCTCAGATCCACACCTGGCTCTGAGGTTATGGGCCTGCTCCTGAGGACCCTCTCAGTTGACTATGCAATGTCTCCTGTCGCCAGCCAAAGCCCCACGCTCTGAGTGCCATGTTCCTGTGTCTGCTCTCCTTTCCCATATACCCTGGGTGCACTCTGCCTGGTGGAGACCCCTCCAATCCTCTCAGCTCTTTTCTTAGGCCTTCCTCCCACCCTGAGGAGAAGGAACTGCATGCCTACCTCTAGGAGGAACCCCCAGAATCAAGCCCTCACCCACAGCGGTCTTACTCTGCTCCAGGACTAGTGCTCTAGGTGGGCTACTGATCCAGCGGCCAGCAGGACGGCACCCAGGATATAGGCCAGTGAGGACTAGCCACTGTTCATCAGCCACATCTGTTCAGGCACAGATGGCTGTGGAACTGGTAAAAAGTGGAATAAACATGGAAAACAGACTTCAGAATAAAAGCATGGTGGGTAACCCTGTGATCCAGTCCTCATGGGGGTCACCACTGGCCACATGATGAGTCCAAGGCCAGCTAGGGCTATAAGAAACTGTCTTAACCCACCAACCAATAAGGAGAAAAAAAAAAAAAAAAAACAGATTCCAGAGTTAAATCTGGAAACAGCGCAAGCAGGGGCTGTCTGACACCTCTGTTTATTTTAAAACTAGCGTGTTGCCTGAGATAAGCCTCAGGGTGCTCCCAAGGGCTTCTGAATCCCTTGTTCCCCAATCCCACCTGCACTTAGCCAGGAGAGCAGGGGTCAGAGCAGGGATGAAATGCACGGTCCAATATGGCAGCCGGGTCTGCAGAGCTTCCCAGGGGAGCCAGCCCTTGGGTACCCTAGGTGTTTGTTCCTGGGCTGTGGGTTAAGTGCTGGGTACTGCACTTCAAAGCACTTACAATGGTCTGTTAAAAGAGAGATGGGGTTTTCTGTGTTACGGCATCCACTCTCAGAGATGCACGGCCCATTGAGATAAGGGTCAGTGCCTGTTCTTAAACACTCTAAGACCCTTGCTGGTCAGCACTAACAAGATGTACATTGCAAAGAATTTTCTGTTTTGTTTTTCAGACAAAGACGAGAGGTGAGGACCAAACCAGTGCACCATTTCCTCTTAATGGACCAGCGACACCTGTGAGCCAGCACAGGCCCACAGGTCCACCTGGGAACAGTCACTCCTGCGCACTTTACGTGGGCTATCAGGGACGTCCAGCCCTCCAGCTCGACATGCTCAGAAGACAGGACAGCCCCAGGTTCTGCTGACTACGGGTATTTTAAAGTGGCATCCCTGGGCTGTGAGGTGACCCTTTGGATACGCTGAAGAGAAGGAAGACTCTGTAAGGAAAGGGGGACTGTATAAGGAAGGGACTGAGCGGGACTGGGCTACTACAGGGTTCTGCAAACACCAGACAGTGCTCAAATATAACCCTGAAGGCCTTTCCTGAAGACATCTAAGCCATCGAGCCAGCTCCTGGCAGGGAGTGTCTGGACTGGCACCACCCCTTGTTCTGCTTCTCCCAATACCTACCCCAGTGCTTGCCTATGCAACAGAGGAAAGTGCCCCCATTTTTGCAGGCCCAGACCATTGGCTGTTCTGAACCACCACCTTTCCACCCATGTGTTTCCACCTCCCATGGGAGGCCGCTATGTGTCTATGCTCTGGATTCCTTGAGGTCCTGCTGTGAAACCTCTCCATGGCCTGGACTTGGACGCAGCCTGGCCTCTGTTCTCTCTCCTTCTCCTACAGGGCTCTCCATCCCCACTCTTAGCTATGTTCCCGCATGCCAGGCCGTCTCCCAGATGTCATACCCAGCCGGCCATCACCAAGCCCTGCCAACCCCGTGAACACCCACCCAACAGAAAGATGGTGCACAGAGGTAGAACAAGCTCCAACTGCTGGGCTTTGCTCTTAGTCCCAGATACTCGGAATTCCTAGCAAGTGATTGAACAAAGTCTTAGAGGTACGTAAGACCCCGGATCCTACATTCTATCTTGACATCTTGAACCCTACAAGACTCTCAAGTCTGACCGGTGAGTTCCTTATTCTCCCCACATATGTTCTACCTTGCTAGTGGGAAAGGGTCCCTTGGTGGGACCAGACACACGTTAGATCACAGCTCCCCTGAACTAATGGGCTCCATCTTCCTACAGACCAGAAGCCACTCACTCAAACCATATTCTCCTTTGGGAACTAGGGCCCCTTGTCCTCTCCCAGCCCTGCACTGTATACCTAAGAGACTCTGCACTGTGTGTGTGTCCATCTCACTGTCCCAGCACGGGGCAGCAGGACTCACTGACTCAGTCTGCAATATGAGTGCCACCCTCCCCAACCGGGGAAGCAGGAAGTTCTCTGAACACTTGGCTCCTCTCTGCTGAGGAAGCCAGACTGCGCACTGCTGGGGATTGACCACAGAAGAGTCTGCAGTGTGTGAGGACCATCACCAGGACCCAGGAAGCAGAGGACACTCACCACACAATGGCCAGCCGAGGGATGGTGAACATGAGGGCGGGTTCGTAGTCGTCGATCATGTCCTGGGTCAGATACCCAAAATCCAAGGCTCTGGCAGAGGGAAAGGGGAGTGAGAGGGGGGAGGGGCAGAGTACTCTATCCTCTCTAGGATTCACACCCAGGGGACAGGTGAGGAAGGTGACCTGTGCCACCTCAGTTATACACAGAAGACAAGGCATGCTTGGCTTGGAAAGCCCCAGACAAGTGGCCACAGCTCAGTTTGATTTCCTCTTGTTCCACTTCTGTCCCAGTAAGGAATGAAAGGGCAGGAGATGTGGGAATCTGTGGGAAGATAGCTGTCATTCTGTCAGGTGTCTGTCTGTCATTACCAGTACTTTGCCTAACCTGGAAGCCAATACAACTCAAGGGCCAAGCGCAAACATGAGGCAAGAATATTCCCCCATCTAGCACCTTCTCTGAAATCTAGGTCGGTTCCCTTCCCCCACCGTAAGCAGGCGGCTTTCCCAATACAACGCACACCCCAGAAGCAGGTGCTGAGCCATCAGGGCTTCAAAGCAAAATGTACTTTCAGCCACCTTGTTTTCTGGCAATTTGAAATACTTCTGAAGGCATAGACGGCGAACGATCTGCCTCTTAAAAAATAACAACTTATGGTGTGACTTAATCAGTTTCAAAATAAGCACCACAGTTGAAAATCTCTGTAAATCTTGGCCTCAGACTATTTGGAGACTCTGCCAAAGAAGGTCTCAGGGCTGCAGTCCTAACCCACCTGTGGTGAACAGGCCCGAGCCCTCACAGGCCCACAGAGGCTCTGAGGTGAGCAGCCCTCAGACAAGTAAGGAAGTGGGGGATGAGGAAGGAGGGAAGTGGGGGGGCAGGGGGCCAGAGAAGTAGGGGACAGGGAGGGGGAGGGTCTACACAGCAGCTGCCTACTAAGACATACACTTCTGTCCTGTCTGTCACATGACTCCACTGAACTGTGGGCACCTGCCATGTGAGCCAGAGCAGAGGGAACCTGGGGTGTGAGTGCGTGTGGGATCTGCCTTCTGTGCACTGGTAGGCATGAGGAGAAGCAGCAGGCTGCTGTCTTCCCACCTGGGCATCCCTGACAAGATGCCACCCTGAGCAGCCTGCCCTTACCTCTCCACCGTCTCACAGAACAGCACGATGACCTCCTGCTGCACATAGTACTCCCTGGGGGACTTCACTGGCACCATGGCTGAGACATAGCTGCAAGGCAGAGGTGTCAGACCTTCCCTCCCCAGCTTCCCAGGCCTCCCCAAGCAAGAACACAAAGTTAAAACCCCAGCCCTCAATACTTCCACTTCCTGTGCCACTGGTTTCATAAATATACAGTTCCCAGCTTTATAGAGACCATTTAAACCAGAGTCCCCAGTCCTGCCCCAGCTCAGCCTTGACTGCCATGGAATTATCACACCCACCGAAGTGACTGTTCCCACCTTAGCCCAGCTGTGTGCCAGCAATGCATTAGTCTATACGGACCCATGATGGGGAGCAGGCTCCTGGGAGACCCCTTTCCCATGGAGTACAATCTCGGGTCCTGCGTACCTCAGCTGCCCAGGAGTGGCCCCAGATGTACACAGGGCTGAAAGGGTACTGGCTGTGCAGCTGGGGTGTTGTTTACGTGATATTTGTCAGTTTGTTTACCTGATCCCAGGTAAGGACATTTTCTCTCTCTCTTTTTTTTGTTTTGTTTTGTTTTGTTTTTTGTTTTTTCGAGACAGGGTTTCTCTGTATAGTCCTGGCTGTCCTGGAACTCACTTTGTATACCAGGCTGGCCCCGAACTCAGAAATCCACTTGCCTCTCTCTGCCTCCCAAGTGCTGGGATCAAAGGAGTGCACCACCACGCCCAGCCTGACATTTTCATGCCTTCTAAACTAGGAACTCTATTTTTTTTTCCTTGCTATGAGACACGGAAATCACCCTCATTGTCTGCACTCGGACTTCTGAGAGATTACTTCCTTCTAGAGGCCAGTCATGGTATCCTGCAATCAGCAGGCATGGGTTTCCTGTCTGCTGGTGCATAGAGCACAGTGGGCCTCTTCGGTGAGCCTGTCCTGAGCCCTGTCCCCCAGGCGCTGTGACTGCCAGAGCCCTGCTGGACTCTATACCCTGTTTTCCCTCTTCCTTTGAAGGTTCCCTTACGCCCACCCACAAAGATCCCCAGGAGCTATCCACCCAACTCCCCCCTCAACATTTTCTACATGGAAACATCAAGATGTGGCCCCAAAGAGCTGTTACCCCAAAATGATGAGCAAAAGCCATCCTTCCAAAGTCTAAAGCACATGTATAGGCCATCAAGGTCACCTCAGTTCAAACTCGGCAAACAGGACATCAAAGCGCCTCAGCGCCTCCCGCATCTTCTCCGTGTAAGTGTTGAGGTCTCGTAGTGCCTGGTCACGGAGAGAGCCCCGCACGTCCTCCAGGCTGCGTGTCAGCTCCTTGGCCAGTGGCCGCATAGCCATGCTCTCCAGCTCACGATTCATGATGATGGAGCCAGCTGCCAGGCACTGTGGGCAGGGGAGTGGGCTTCAGGGTGGCCTGGGGCTCTTAGCAGTTGCACGTCCTCAGAAGGATCCTGACCCTGTGCACCTCAAGGCCTCGGTGCTCAGTGTGCGGTTCAATACAGGGGAACCCAGTGATGTGACTCTCATTGCTTCCTGGTCCAGGGTGGCTGCTTGGAGGGAGCCAAGAGCATCTAAAGGCTACACTCAGGGAAGAGCATCTAAAGGCTACACTCAGGGTTGTGTCCTACAACAGGAGAGCAGCAAGGGTCCAGCCACCCTCTAGGCCATGACCTTTCTGGGAAGTCATAGGTGCCGAATGTGTACACACACGCACACACACACACACACACCTAAAGTTAACAGGAACATGATCTCTCTGACAACCAAATCACCTACTTAAGAAGCATCCTACAGCTGGCTGGTGAAGAGGCCTCCATGCACCCTCAACCCCCCCCCCCCCGCATCTGTGAAAGACCCCAGCCTGTGCTCAGAAACATAGGCGATTGCCTGCTACTCTCAAGGTGGGGACCAAGGAGTATGGGCAGCTCCCAGTTGGCTTCTTCCAGTGTAAATGCTCAGTCCACTAGCTAGCCTTCACCAGTTTAGGGCAGAACCAATCCGCCAGCCAATCCTGTCAGCATCAATCAGGACCAGAAGCAATTTCCTGTCAGCTGAGGGAAGGGGGTCACTGTCTTCCCAGGTGTATCCTGAAGGGGGGCACTGAACTCCAGGTGCCGCCTCACAGCAGCACTCCCCCCCACACACACACACACACCAGCTAACTAACTGAGCTGGGCCTATCTCCTTCCACAGGTCCTCACAGGAGCCTCTGCCCTGGGCCATGCTGTAACAGTGAATACTGAAGCATGATGAGGCTGTGGCTGTCAGACCCATCAGAACCTCAGGGAAGAGCCAACCAGATGGTTCATATGAGAGGCATGGGAAGGATGGGGAGAATGAGATAAAATGGAGCATGGGGCAGGGAAGGTCCACAGTTGCATGGGGGGGGGGATGTCAGGGAGGACAGCACAGAGGGATGACGGATGACAGGCTGCAGTTAGAGCCCCAGACCCCCAGTGCTTTGAGAACACAGTCAAGCGAGACACGCTGGGGGCTTCACTTTGTTGAGAGATACAGGAAGTTTCCAGACAGGGAAGACAGTGGTCCTACTACCTCCTGGGGAAGCCATTTTCCTGTGTCACTTAAGATAAGCTAAAGTGAGATGTGGTGGGGTAAGGCCCCCTGAAGATCGCCCCCTGCTGCTGTCATGGCAGTGGGTGGGTGAGAACTATGGTCACACTGGTATCTGAGGAGCAGTGACAGGATCCTGGATGCTTGGGAACCCGAGAGTCTAACAATCACATGAGAAACTTCACCTGCCCCAGCGTTGGTGGGGAGCACAGGGTTACGGCTCCCCATGATGTTCCTAGGGCTGGTGGCCAAGGAAGCTCAGGTCACGCCCTCTGGGGAGACAAAGGGAGAACAGGACCCCTAGAGGAGACACCAGGCTTCACATGGACATGGCTGGAAAAGGATGTTCAATGGTAGGGCCCAGAATCCCAGCACCTCTACCTCAGCCCCGAACCACAGCTGGCCAGCCAAGTTGTCATGCCGGATCTCCTCTGGAAACTTGACGCAGAAATCCCGAGGGGCACGGTCCTGAGGGATACATTCCTCCATGATCTGATTAATGATGTTTAACACGTTGTCCTGAAACAGAAAGAGAGGCTGCTCACCCAGACTACAGAAATGATCTAGCAGCACACCCGGCCTCACCCCTCCTGCGACAACACCCCCTAGTGGTCTGCTGCTGGCACACAGTCCTGTGACTGAGCTCATTTGATGGCTGGGTAGATTTCACTCTTTGTAACAATTGAACCATCTTCCTAGAAAAAAAAGCCTTCAACTTCCCCCTTGCCTGTCCCCCTAGATGCCTGGAGCCATGGCTACCCCGGGTGCCTCTGAACACCCATACTAGGACACTAGGTCAGTGGGCTCTTATAAAATCCTGACTTTGGGGATTGGGGAGAGAGCTGAGCACATACAATGCTTGCTATGCAAATATGAGAACCTGAGTTTGGATCCCCGGCACCTACTCTTAAAAGTGGGGTACAGGAGCTCATCCGTAACCCCAGCACAAGGGGCGGGGTGGAGACAGGACAGCCCTGGGGACTCGCTGGCTCCAGTTTCCGTAGAGACCCTATCGCACACACCTGCCACATGCACACTCACAAGCACACATACATGACTTCTGCTGTCCATTTCTTCATCACTATTATTCCCATAACAAGCCTAGGCTATCCTTCATGTGTCCATGCACTTCCAGGCAGAGACAGTGCTGAGGGCTACCATGTGAAGCCAGCCCTTTCACCACGTGAGAATCTCCTCAGAATGGCAATGTCAGTTTTTACAACAGAGTTAATATCAAGTATGAGTAAAAGGGTCCCCAAGCACCAATGATGACCAGCTGGGGACCCTTGGCTTGTCTGAACCTCGGTTTTATCACAGGGGCACAAACACACACCTTAGGACCCCATAAGGGAAGTCTGTTGGTTCAGCACTTTCAGACCCTACTCCTTCACCAAGCAGTGACCCTCCTGCCTGGTCTGGGACCAGCAGAGAGAACAGGAAAGTCCCTGCCTGTCAATACAGGGGCAGCTCCACCCCTACCCCAAAAGCAGTGTAAACTATGGCAGGACACCCGACTTTTCTGATTCTCAGCAGCAAAATGGAGAACACAGTTCCATAGTAGCCTGGAGGCTACACAAGCTAAAGTCTGTAAAACCTGGTACCTGCCATGCTCAGCTACTTGTTTGTTTTATTTGACACAATCTCTCATTTTGTAGCCTGGGGAGGGGCAGGGACTTGTAGGAATCCTATCTCTGCTTCCCAAGTATATCACACACCCACTGCGCTCTCTCTCTCTCTCTCTCTCTCTCTCTCTCTCTCTCTCTCTCTGTGTGTGTGTGTGTGTGTGTGTGTGTGAGTGTATGAGTTATATGTGTGTCCACCTGTCTACACACGCAGAGAGGCCAGAGGAGAACGTTGGGTGTCCCACTCTATCAATCTCTGAGTTACTCTCTTGTAACAGGGTCTCTCCCTGAACCTCTAGCTGGAGAGCCTCTATTCCCCACATCGCCTACAGCACTGGTATTACAGACATACACGTATATAGATCAGCCAGCTTTTTATATGATAGTTGAGAATTTGAACACAGACCTTCATATTTGTATAGCAAACACTCCTACCCACTGAGCCCTTGACTGGGAATTCTGGACCCAGACAAGGTGGAGTTGCCAGAACTAAATTTGCTCCGAACCACATAGGACAGGAAACAATGGCTCTCAGGCATGGATGTCACATTTCAGATGAGAATGGGCAGTGGCCCTGAGATGGAAGGAAACCTGGCATGCCCTGTATAGCACGGGGATGTGGCACCCAGCGGGGCCAAGGCAGCTGGACTCCAGGGACAGCAGCAGAGAACATGTAACAAGGGCCCGAGGATGGAGACAGGAGGTACCCCTCTTGTATTCAGCGGGAACCAGACAAAACAAGATTGTGAGCAGTAAAGACACTCAAGGGGCAAGCAGAGTAAAATCTCCCACATCTCAGAGCAACTAGGAGTACCCCACATCTTATCACGGTGAGTAGGGATTGGCTTGAACTAGCACAGCTCTGATCAACCTAAGCCCTTAAAACCCAAGAGGTACCTCCTGAGTGGCTGTGTGTGAAGGGCTGAATGTGAGACCTCCCACTGGGTCCCCTGGGGAGTAGGTCACTAGGGACAGGCGTGTTCTCTCTGTGGACACACACTGTAAGATAAAGAGTACCACGGAAGAGAGAATCAACAACGTTCAGCTGAGGTGATGAATAAAACTGACAAAGTTCTACCAGCACAGTCAGGGCAGCACAGCTTATGCCAGCAGAGAAGACATCACTAAACATCCTACAGATATTAAAAACTACTCCATGAGCAATCCACGCTGACAGCTTGGAAGGAATTTCTTGAACTATACAAACTACCAAAACTCTTCGAGAAGAATTTGAAAACCTGAAAAGCCTCATACGTATTCAATAAAATGAAGCTGAAGTCAAAAATATTCCCACAGAAAAGCCTCAAGATTCAAACAGAAAAATAACACCAATTTGACACAAACTCACAACCCCCTCCTTGCAAAAATGCAGAAGTGAGAATCTCTCCAACACACTGTATAGTGCACACGATATCCTGATACCAAAACAAGGCTGGATGAGTAATCTTCATGAATATAGATGCAGAACTTCTGTTGTTTTAAATTCCTATTTTGAGGCAGAAACATTTATACCAGACTGGCCTCAAACTTACTGTGCAGCCATGGTTAGTCTTAAACTCCTAATCTTTCTGTCTCTCAAGTGCTGGGTTACAGGTATGTGACAGCACACCTAACTATTACATATAAAAATTCTTAACAGAATTTGAGGAGATTAAAATAATTCAAAACAGGGCATTGTGCCATGAAAGTAGAGAGAGAAGCTCTATTCTGCACATCTTAATAGCACGTCTGACCGATTCTGCTTTGTTTTTCTATTTGTGGCTGGTCATAGGCATTGAACCCATGGCCTTACACACAATAAACAATAGTTCTTATCATGGAGCTATAGCCCAGCCATTCTACAGTTTTAAAAGTTGACTTTAGTTAAGAGTAGGGTCAAATGCTGTCTCATCTTTCTGGCTTATGTGTGATGCTGGGCTGGTTTCTCCGCCCTCTTTCTGCTGGGGTGTCAGCTTTCTTATAGGCAGCTTTCAATGGCACAGAGTTTTTGCTAGAATATATGTAATGATGCAATGTAGGAGTCACCTTCTCTGAAGATACAGAACTAGCAGGGCCAGGTGAGTTCAAGATTCCTTCCAAAGCTACACAACTGTAACCCTAAATATAGAAATGGTGAGAAGCCCGAGTGTGTACACTGGCACGGTATTCAAACTTTCAGCAGTTTAACACAGCTTACCACAACTTATGTGATGCCCTGATTAATGTCAGAAAGTGAATAAATAGATAAGGGACATCATTAAAGAAGAAAACCTCCAGGCATGGTGGTGTGCAACTATACTTAGGAGGCTGGGACAAGAAGATTATGAGTTCAAGCCCAACCCAACTAAGCAAAACCCTATCTAAAAAAAAAAAACCAAAACCAAAACAAACAAACAAAAAACAAAATACCATAGAGGCAGGGGGGAGGAAAGAGTGACAGAAGGAAGAAGAGAAAGGGACAGTATTTTAGGTTAGTCACTCATATAACTGAATGTTGATATGTACTAGGTACTGGGGGTGACCTAGTGGATGTTATAGACAGAGCCCTGCATGCAGCGGGGAGGGCAACAGAGAGAATAATAACAGCAACAGTCAGTATTTTACATGAAAGTATTCCATATCTCTTACCATAAGAAAAAACTTGATTATCCCAATAGTCACAAAGAAAAGTATTGACAAAACTCTAATATCCATTCCTGATAAGAGCCCTCAGCAAGATATAAATAGGAGGCAACTTCCTTGGCGTGATAAAGGGAGTCTGCAGAAATCCTACAGCTAACACGCTTGACAGGCAGCTGCCTCTCCCAGGGTAAGAACAAGTCTACTCAGCACATATGCCAAGCACTGCCTGGAAAGCCAGTCAGGGCCTCAGGAACCAGGGCGTGGCACACAACACAAAACCAAGACAGCCAGGGAAGCGAGAAAGAGTCCCAGGCTGGAGCTGGAGAGATGGTTCTGAGGTTCAGAGCGTGTACTGCTCTTACACAGAACCCTCATGAGACAGCTCACAGTTGTCTGTAACTCTAGCTCCAGGGGGATCGGACATCCCCTCTTCTGGCCTCCACGGGCACCTGTACTCATGTGCAACACACATGCATAGGCACCATCTAATTAAAAATAAATCTTTTTTAAAAGAAGCACAAAACTTTATTTGCAGAAAACTTTATAGAAAAAAAAGTCTAGTAGTCTCTAAAAGAATGATGTCAAAGCCAGTGAGTGAGTTAGAAAGTGATCCATGAAATACATCTGGGACCAGGCACAGTCAAGCTACTTGCTACGGCAGAAATATCACTGAACCCCAAAAATTCAGGCCAGCTTAAGCAATATACAGAGACTCCCACCTCAAAAATGTGTATGTGTTCTTCTTTCATCTTTCTTCCTTCCTTCCTTCCTTCCTTCCTTCCTTCCTTCCTTCCTTCCTTTCTTTCTTTCTTTCTTTCTTTCTTTCTTTCTTTCTTTCTTTCTTTNTTCCTTCCTTCCTTCCTTCCTTCCTTCCTTCCTTCCTTTCTTTCTTTCTTTCTTTCTTTCTTTCTTTCTTTCTTTCTTTCTTTCTTCTTTAAAAATGTATTTATTTTATGTTTGTGAGTACACTGTAGCTGTCTTCAGACACACCAGAAGAGGGCACCAGATCCCATTACAGATGGTTGTGAGCCACCATATGTGTTGTTGCTGGGAATCAAACTCAGGACCTCTGGAAGAGCAGTCAGTGCTCTTAACCACTGAGCCATCTCTCCTGCCCTTCTTTCATTTTCTTGATGTACAATTCCCAAACTCCTTGAAGTCTCTGAGGTAATAGATCTCACCTTAGAGAAGTTACAGGTAACCAGGCTCTGAGTAGCTTCAGAGCAGGACTGGCCATTACAAGACAAAGACCTAGATTTTCAACTTTTACTGTCAAACTCTGAGGGGAGGAGAGGGTATTAACCACACTTGTGCATGAAACCTCCATAAGGGAAGGACCTGCAGGGTCCAGAGGGCTTCTGGGTTGGCACGCTGATCTGAAATCTAAGATGGAGCATCTTCCAACCCCACAGAGACAGGAATGTCCTGCTCAGGCAGTGTCCAGATATCACCCTGAGTGCTCTTCACTCATGTGCACATGTGCACACATTTAGTATGACAAACATGACATGTAAAGGAAGCTCTCTCCTCAATTCTGACAGGAAGCCTCGGAGGCACTGGGCTGAGGGCGCCCATCTGGCATGGGGGAAATCTTATGTTTCTACTGACAGAAGTGGTGAGGGACCTTGTAAGAGGCTGGAGAGTGTGGAAGAAGTGACAGTGGGTGAGGGCAGACGGGCAACAGGGTCCTGTGAGCCAAGTGACAAGGAAGAGCCCTGATGGGTGTGCACAATTTCCTGTCCCGATGTTCCCTCCCAATCCCCAAGACAAGGAAAGAAATGTGTGTCCTTAGGATACAGCCTGGACCTAAGTGTTCCCCCCAGACCCTTCTTACAGTACAAGGTTCACTGTGATGAGCCCTGTCCCTTGACCTAAGAAGGGACTACCAGCTGGACAGCCCTTTCCCCAGCCTACCTAAAATAATACTTGGTTGCTGACACCAATGAACACCTAGCTCAGAGTGAGACATTAAGCTGGCCACAGCCATGTCCCACATGACCACAGCTGTCCCACTTCCCAGCAGACAGGAACAAGGGGGAAAGGAGCCTTCAGTCTCTCTGAGCATCTCTCCTGTGGAGCTCCTCATCTTTGCAGCCCTTGCAGGAACTGCTTCTAACACAAGCTCCTGGAAGCAGGGAGGCCGGCCCTGGAGGAGCCCAGGGCATCTATTGGAACATCCAAATAGACATAACTACCAGTGGGTGAAGGCTGTGATGAACAGCTCAGAGTGAAAGAACCCAAAGAAAGAAGGAGCAGATCATGACCCCCAGACAGAAGAGCCCTTACACTGGAGCTCCAAGGGAGCAGGCCGTACACAAGAACAAGAGGAGGAAATGACACCCTAGAGGCAGCCTGGAGTGTGATCAGCTTGGCCACTTTGTAGAGATCTGATGCAGCAAGGCTTTGAGGACCAGAGTAACAGTTATGGGCTGGCTCCCTGTCAGGTGAGGGAGGTGCACCAGCCCACCTCCCAGGACAGAGGACCCAGGAAGAACTTGTTGGCAAAATACACAAAGCAAGTTCCTGAACTTTCCAAAGACTGTGCTTGACAAAACTTTGTTCCTGCTGGAAACACCTCGTGAACGTTTGGTGCACTGGAAGAAAATGCTGCCGGCAAGGTATTTTTAGCAGCATCTTCCAGAGCTGCCTCTGAATTATGCAGCAAAAGCTCACAGCACCGTGAGTCAGCAGCCGAGTGCAGTGACATCCCCCACTGCTAACTCTGCACACATTACCCAGAGCAGCCAGAGCAGGGACCTCCCTCCCCAAGCCAGCTGCTCTCCACCACTTCTGCTCTTCCCTGTGCAGTTAGCATTTGCAACCCAGCTCCCCATCCCACAGGACCCTGCCCTGCCCAAGACCAATCTCCTCTTGGGTCTAATCTCTTCATTATTTCCAGGGTCCCAATTACATCCCTACAGGGTGGGAGCAGGTGGCAAAGCCACATGCTTACCAGGACAGATCACAGCATCCATCCTTGGTTACAGACACTTACCCAAGCAAGAATTTCCCCCTACGATCTCCCCAAGATGGACACATACCCCTATGCCCTCACAGTCCCACTCACCTGACAGGAGCGAAACTGACTGACAAGCAGTGTGCACCTCTGGGGCTCCTTCCGCCCATCCAGGCTGTCCAGCTCTGCAGCCACTTGGTTCAGCTCCTCATCAGCGTAGTAGAACTGGGCCAGCAGTTGTGGGTCTGACCTCTGCAGGAGAGAGAGGTGCCAGGAACATGAGGAGGTGGTAACAGCTGGAGGAACGGCACAGCTGGTGGCCTTGTTCCTACAGGGCAGGATACCCCTGTGATGACCCCCAGGGCTAAGCCTGGGGCTAACCTGGACTCTTCTACCCCAAGCAGCAGCCATCTCATCAAATTTCTCCATAAGAACCTTTAGGAAGACAACCAGAGCAAAAGCCAGGCTGTTGGGGTCATGCCCACTTAGCTCATCCTACGCCAAAGATCCTCATCCCAGAAAAGGGAAAGAGAGAGGCCCCGGAACCTGGGATGACAGAAAACCTCTTAGGGGAAATAAAAATTATATAAACAAGGCCTAGTGGCACATATCTCCCATCCCCGCACTAGAGATGCTGAGGCAGGAGGATTGTGTATTTGATATAAACCTGAGTTATGTAATGAGACTTTGTCCAAGAAAAGGTGTTTAATCCACTAGTCTACATAGAAAGGACAAAGACAATCACTGAAGGAAGGAGATTATTATTATTATTATTATTATTATTATTATTATTTCACTCCACTGAAATGAAAATGACTGGCGGAGTTTACAATCCGTCCTCCATTCCCTGTCCTCTGGAGACCTCCTGGCCCTCTCAGCCCATTTCTTAACACTGGGGAACACCAGTGTCCCCACCTCAGAGCCTCCTCCCCTCCACTAACTCATGGGTGTTCTGGTTCTGGTCTCGAAACAGCCAAACTCTGAGGAGAACCCAGGCTCCCTGCCTCTTCCATTCACCTAATATCTGCCCACTGTCTGTCTCTCTGCTGCAGCCCACTGGCTGGCTTATTTTTCTACACTACACCCACCAGTCTGGGCCTTTGGACAATGGTCCCCTAGGCTCCTAAGTATGAAGGACTCCTTCCACTAGAGCTGACAGTCCAGGGTTCAGAGAAATGAAGGAGAAGTGGCAAAGTCCCAGCATGTCTTGGTAAAGGATGCTCATGACCCCAGGAAGAAAGACATGGGAGAGGGCTGAGGAGAGATATACGGCTCGAGAGGCAGAGCATGCGCCTAGCATGCACAAGGCTCTGGCTCAGCCTGCAATACCAGAAGGAAAAAACCCAAAGACCCAAGACAGTGGAATATACACAAATGTACCAACCCAAATTTGCTATGCTGCTGCTCGCATGTGTGCACACATGCTCACACAGCACACATGCTGACACCTGCCCCACTCTCTTCCACTCAAGCATGTGGCTATGTTTATACCTCAGTGTGTTAACTTCTGGGCATTATTTGTAATTTCTCTTCTTCCCCTTTCCTTTCCTTTCCTTTCCTTTCCTTTCCTTTCCTTTCCTTTCCTTTCCTTTCCTTTCCTTTCCTTTTTCCTTTCCTTTCCCTCACAGTCCCTTTCTCTGCCCCTTGCCTAAGACTCCCAAAAGACTCAGGGAGGCTTTTCCTTAACTATAAGGCCTTGGTCACAAATATGATCCTTCCAACCAGTCAGGGATACTGGGGAGGGAAGGGAACCCCCAGATGTGGCCAAGCAGTCTTGATGGGGCTGGAGCCGGCAAAGTCACCAATCAGAATTTGTATAGCATGTCACAAAAGGCTACAGTGCCTAGTCTAGATGGGTAGCAGACCTTCCCAAGACATCCTGCAGAGAGCTGAGTAGGGACACCCAGACTTGCTTGATCTGGTTTAGATGCAGATGCAGCACCTTTCCCTTTACCTGGTTGGTGACAATCCTATAGGCAGAGAGAGAAGGGCTCCTTGTGCCACATGCTGCACCCAGTGCTGCCACCTATCCCCCGACACACACACACACACACACACACACACACACACACACACACACACACACACCTGGACTGACTTCTCAAGCTACTGCCACACTCAGGAGAGCTACAGAACACCAGAGACTGGGAGGAGATGAGATCCAGATGTATAGTTGGGGGTCTGGGAGATGGCTCAGTGGGTAGAGGCCTGCCATGCAAGCATAATGACCTGAGTTCCAATCTTCAGAGCCCACATAAGACATGGTAGTTCACATCTATAACAGCAGACCTCCTATGATAAGACAGGGGGCAGAGATAAGAGAGGCCCTAGAAGCTCGTGAGTCAGGAAGCTCACAAGCCAGTGAGCCTGTGCAGAGAATAGCAACAGAGGGACCCTGTCTCAAACAGGATCAAGGGCAAGGACCAATGTCCAAGATTGTCCTCTGACCTCCATGTGTGTAGCATGCACACCCACCCATATTCACAGACACCATCCTGTAGCTGGTCTTTCCTACTTGTGGGTCCTTCTTTTTCCTACCCTTTATCCCCCGCTCCTCCTCCCCCACCTCATCCCTCCCCAGTACTGGACAGGAGAGAAACAAGGATGGAGGGAGGGAGAGCACTAGAAAACTCCCTGAATCTAATTTCTTTCCTTTTGTTTCTTCTTTGACCATAGCTACTAACAAACTACAACCAACCTCCCTAAACAACCAACAACCACCCCTTCGACTCTCAGGCCATCTAGAAATTCTCAGGATTCCAAACGTCACACAATCACAGAAGCTATCTGCAGCTGGCAAAACCACGCCTTTGCGAGAGTACGAGGCAAATCACAGTCAGCTGCTAGTCTGAAGCAGGCCCACACCCCACACCCCAAACCCCACACCTGGGATTAAGATGGAAACACATTCTTACAATGTTGCTGTGTTGTTTTGAAAGAAACCAAAATTCCAGAATTGTCCAAAATGTCACTACACCAAGCCATGGGTGCATGAGTTCAAGTCCCTAGGCCCATGTTGTAGCAGGAAAGAACCAGATCCCACAAACTGACCTCTGCATGCATGTACAAATAAAATAAAAATCACTTTTGAAAAAGGCAGGGTGGAAGACGAGAGACGCGTTTATTCCTCTCTTCCCACCGTGGCACAGTTCTGGCCCACCCCCTGTTCTTTCCTCTAATGGCCACGTCTCTCAAAGGCCAACTCACTCTCTGACACAGCCCCCAGGATCCCAGACTGGCTTGCGTCGCCCCCTAGCTTTGCCTCCCAGGAGCCAGGGCCTGCTGACATTCCCTGAGGACAGAGGGGCAGTCATAGACACACCTATTTCCCAGTAGATGGAAATAGCTTCCTCCTGCTACCCGCTTCTAGAAGGGGTCTGGCTCCTTCTCAAGCATGGACAAACCTACTGCTCACCCAAGAGACGTGTGCTGTACACAGTATGATCCACCTTGTCAGCCAGCTAAGGGTGGTCAACCAGGTCAACAGAACCCTAGTTCCCTTCTGGCCTCAAACCCACAAGCTCCCCACCAAGAAATGCTAGAAAGGGAAGGCTTGGCAGACAAGGAGCAGAGCCG
Organism: Mus pahari; assembly: GCF_900095145.1. Classification (NCBI taxonomy): domain Eukaryota; kingdom Metazoa; phylum Chordata; class Mammalia; order Rodentia; family Muridae; genus Mus; species Mus pahari. The sequence goes on from NC_034602.1 coordinate 27,647,738, forward strand.
CTGACATTGGCCTAGGGGTGTCAGCAAAATCCCATCTGTCACAGTTTCCCAGGTTGAAACCAACCCATCACCAAGGAGGGGACCTAGCCTCAAGAGGGCAACATGTTGGCCCACCCACCTCCCTCTTGTCTGTGCTCTACAGAAACCAACAGCACCCATGTGTACATAGATTGAGTGTGCGAATGGCCTGTGTACATATGCATTGTACATGTGTATATTTGCATGCATTTCTATTAGTATGTACATGCATTTATGTGTGCACAAATGTGTGAGTTATGGGAAGGACGTAAAGTAGAAGCCGACACCCACTAGCATTTGAAATCATATTCTCTGCTAGAGTCAAGTTTCACCCTCTGCCCTATATTCTCCATTGTGACCAAAGTGGGACCAATCACACACACACACACACACACACACACACACACACAGAGGCATGCACATACCGCCTAGAGCAGAAAAAATGTAAGAGCTTTCAGAAAATGTTACAAAAACACAAAATGTCTGCTGTTTTAAATTTTAGCTGCCAATGGAGCAAGAGCACCAGGCCCCATAGGACTGCTATCTCAGACTAAAGAACCAAAGTCCTTCCGTGTCCCCCCACAAGCCAAAGTGTGGGAGCAGAACGGATTCTAAATTACTGTGCCAGTCACGCCTATCCCAGGCCCCAGGTGCTGCGCAAGAGGAAGCCTCCAGGCAGGGGTCCCAGGAAATGAGTTAACAAAACCAATGAGAGTCAATTGGTCCTGATTAAAGGATCCAAGAGGAAATTTTGGTTACTAAGTCTATAATTGTAAGTATGAAGAGTAGGGCCCAAAGAACCAACCCACCACACAGTGCTACACCAGCCTGGTGGGCACTGGCCCCACGCAGGCTGGGAGGCAGCATGCTGATTTAGTGGTTTGGGGGTTGTTGTTTTGTTTGTTGGTTGGTTTTAATTTTTTTTGTTTTTTTGTTTTGTTTTGTTTTGTTTTCCGAGACAGGGTTTCTCTGTGTAGCCCTGGCTGTCCTGGAACTCACTTTGTAGACCAGGCTGGCCTCGAACTCAGAAATCCGCCTGCCTCTGCCTCCCGAGTGCTGGAATTAAAGGCGTACGCCACCACGCCCCGGCTGGTTTTAATTTTTATTTCATGTACATTGGTGCTTTGCCTGAATGTGTATCTGTGTGAGGGTGTCAGGTCCCCTGGAACTGGAGTTACAGACAGCTGTGAGCTGCCATGTGGGTGCTGGGAATTGAACCCAGATCCTACGGAAGAGCAGTCAGTGCTCTTAACCACTGCACCATCTTTCCAGCCCAGATTTTAAGTGTTTCGATGTCCCAAAAGAAGCTGTGTACAACAGTGAGAAAGAAACCGTGTGCGATTAGGAAGAGATCGTACTTTGTGGAAAAGTGAAATGAAAACTGCAACTTTGTAAAAGCATACCCTAACTATAGGAATGCCTTTAAAACAATACTGTGTGGTTACTGTCTCAACTACACCCACAGCTGAGGAGAGGGAAAAAAGGTTAGAACGGGTCAGGGCTTTTTTTCACTAGTGATCTTTTCCCCAACAAACCTTGAGATCACCCTGGATATATATGTGTATAAAACAGGTGTATAAATCAAACATTTACTCATAAATTAATCATAAAGAATTTTGTTTTAAAACAATTCTTTGAGGATTGGGGAGTCGGTTCAGGAGATAAAAGTTCTTCTGTGCAAAGGTAAGGACCTGAGTTCAGATCTTTAGGACCCACCTTAAAAAGCCAGGCATGGTGGCACACATTTGTAATCTCAGTGCTCCTCTAGAGAAAAGAGAGGTGGGGACAGGAGAACCTCGGCAGCTCACAGGCTGGCTATCCTGGGGTGTGCAGTAGTGAACACAAACAAAGAGGAGATCCTGACTCAAACAAGGTGGGTGGCAAGGAGTGACACCTGAGGTTGTCCCCTGATCTCCCTGTGCTGTGAGCTTGCCTGTAATCATGCACATGCACACACACACACACACACAGACTCACAGATCTACCAGGCAATTATACAGAATAGACTACTGCAGCCCTAACTACAGGAAGTTGACTGCATTATTTATTCACTCAGATGCCTGGTTCCTGGTGAGTGTGGCTCTCAGTGTGGATATACTCACAGTGTGAGCTTGGGTCCTGCTCACAGGGGCCCTCTGAGTGGCCATGGGTGACTCTGAAGTGTTTCCCTATAGTTCAGAGGACTTCTGTGAACTAGGACAGAATCAGAGATCAAAGCGCCTGTGCCCTGCTCACCATGAGCCACTCCAGAGGGATCAGGCCCAGCCCTGAGTCAGACCCTGCTCATCAGAGTCCAGGCAGGGAGGCCGAGGCACATGAAAGTAGCAAATGGCCAGGTGTGCATGGTTTGCATGCTGGAAGCCGTGAAGCTGGGACTTCTGCTCAGGGCCAGAGTGAGAACTCCTAGGCCTCTCTGGTGGAAGGAAACGGTAGGCCAGTGCCAGGGCTAGACCCTGTTCACACCCCTGCTTCCTAAATATGACACGAATACTGCAGTCAGAGGACACTAAACGGATGCCCTGTATCTCTAGCGAGCAACCTCATGGTCTGGGTCAGGCTCGAGGTAAGAGAATAGCAGGCAGGCAGCAGGATGTGACATCTGCACAGATAGCAGCACAGGAAGCATGGTGGACCAGAGAGGACAGCTCCTGCCCCAGGTCAGCCCACGAGTGACACAAAGCCCAGGTGGTTCTTCCTCAAGCAGATGTTGTCAGAATGTCATACCAACTTCCGGGAGCCCTTCCACATAATCAGCTAAGGGCCACTCAGCATTCAGAACACAGAGCCCTGGGACGTTACCTTTCAGTCTCAGTCCACAGACAGTGGTCATACACGGACTTCAAGAAGAGACTGAGGAAGTCAACAAAGAGATGGTCACCCATAATGCCATCCCGGGCCCTGACTTCTCCCAGACCAGGTCTCCAGGAAAGTGCTAAACTCTGCACTCCGAGACTCCAAATCCCATAGCAGCACAGAGAAGCAAGAAAAGGCTCTGAAGGTACATTAACTAAGCTGCTCGCGACAGCAACTACCAACCGCAGCAGCCGCACAGGTCTCAGGCAACACAGCTCCAAGGCTGGAACTGCTTGTTATCTCCAAACACTGACCTAGGCTCTCCTGGGGTACCCTTACCCCACTCATTCACACAAGTACCTAGAGACAGTCAGCATCCCCCACATCCCTTCAGCCTGACCCAGATCCACAGCCGCTCTGTCCTCAGAGGTATGGGGCCGCTGGGTGCCCTGTCTCTACCTAGGTAACACCACCACCTCTCAAAGCCTTTCATAGCACTCTCTGAAGGCCAAGTGATACTTCTGGTTTTTGTTCACATTAGCAAACGCCCGACACTGTGGTAAAATACAAATAAAGCACTTCAGCGGTGTGGTTAAAGGAACAAAGGCCTGAGGGAAGAAAATAATCTGCAGCATGGACTCTAAAGGGACCAGGTGGCCTGGCTCCAAGCTCAAATCCCAAACCCACGGTCCACCCCCTGCTAAGTACCCCTGCAACACTGTGACAGGCATCATGACTGCCAGTAAGTTGCATGTACAATCCCCAGTGCCTTCATTAGTGTGCACGAGAATGACAGCAAGGAACAGCTGGCCAGGATAAGGAGCCAAATACTATATATCCTTCCCTCAGGAAGGAGCCCCACCCCCACAAGGCAGCCCTGTCCTGAACCAGGGGTGACTGGGCTGGGCTGCATAAGATGCAAAGTAAAATCAGCATCCTCTCAAGGGTGACGGCGAGAACCGTGCAGACAGCAGGAAGTACCTGTGCTCTGTGTCCACTGAGCGGCCAGGCAGGGACAAGCTGAGCTGTCCACCTACCACTGCAACAGCAACCTTGGACAGAGGCCCAGGGCACTCCTCAGGAATGGATGAGGCAGGGTAACTAGTGGGACAGAGCATCCCAGTGACAGAAAAGTAGTCTTCGAACTCCTAGGATTCACAAAGGCTGGCGTAGCCCTGAGCAGAAGTGGGCAGAGACTGGAGGGCAGCTACGTTTCCATGACATGAAGTTAGCGAGGGGTTGGTGCTATTTCCTTCTCAGGAGCAGGAAAGTAGCCGGGTGGGTCTGCCCCACACCCACAGGCTACACACGCTGTGATACCCCACGCCTCCCACGTGTGCTACCTGATGCGGGGCCTCAGGTGCAGGCAGACATGTGAGGCTTTCCTCCCCAGCAACCTAGGCTGTCACCTCACAGACTTCCCAACGCTGCCTGGTGGCTCCCAGGTCAGCCCTGTCCCACAGAAACCCCATCTCTGCTTCTGGTCCACTCAGCATCTGCAATCTATTACCTTTCAGAGCTTTGAAACTGATCTGGGGACAAGTGACCCCCAGGTGCTGTCACAGAGCTTTTCTTCCTCAGGCTCAAGGATGACCAGCACTGGCTAGCTAGGCCTTGGTTCCCATATGCCCAGTGGGGCCCTCCAGCTTTCGTCTTGGCTGGACTCTGGGTTACTGAGCTATCCAACACAAGTGGACTTCAGCCGACTCCACTGTTGGCTGAATTCCAGAAAGGAAAGATATACAAGAGACACTATATGTGTTTGTTTCTGGCCCCTGTGGTCAATAGTATTGGGGGAAGAGCACCCCTCTACTCCACAAGAGGTGCATAGGCGTACAGGCAGGAAGTAGGGGAAGGTAACCCCTCCTCAACTGAACCAAACCAAAGATCATACAGTCTCATCGACTAGTAAATAAAGATAGCCCCAGCATAGCCCCTGCCAAACACACCAGCTGAGGGTGGACAAGAAAGGGACAGCCACCAAAATATGCCACATCAGAAAGATCTGAGAATAAAGAATTCTGGCTAGTGATCCTTGCGAAACCTTATCCGTACCCAAGCCAGAATCCTACTTTACCTGAAAATCTTCTACAGCAAGTGCTGCCCAATGGGATATTCTCTGAGACAGTGCTTATGCATAGCTGCACATAGGCCTCCCTACAGGCAAGACTATGCCTCTCTGGTTTCTCCGAGATCTGGTAAGTTGTTAGGTCTAGCTTAAACACCCCAATAAGATACCCCTATACCCACTGTCTCTCCAAAATATGCTCCTTTTCCCAGTCTCATTCTTGCTTGCACCAGATGCCAAAGCCAGCTCAGAAGGCCTTGATGGTGTGGGGAGAGCCTGCAGCCTTCCCACAGCCGCTAATCGCTCAAGGACAACAGCAGTTAGTGTCCAAGTGTATCGGCCTCCACCCTGCCCGGGAACAAAGGAGCCTTTATAACCTCAATCTACTCTATGGTATGGAGACAGACCCCATCTTGGAGAGAGAGGCTACGGAGAAGATCCCAGCCCTGCCGGGTGGGTTGATCACATGAGGATAAAAAGCCCTCTTCTATCAGGATACCCCGTGCCAGGGAGCTACTGGGCAAGGACCTTGCAGCAGCAACACAAGTGATAACCCTGGCCTGGCTGTCATGCTTTTTATGCAAGCCACAACACACTGTTTAGAAAACGTGGTTCTTTGCATCCTGTTTTGTTTTGTTTTTAGGAATAGGGCTTTGTTGTATTGCCCAGGACGAACTCAAACTCCTGGGCTCAAGTGAGTGATTCACCTGTCTTAGCTTCCCTAGCCTCCCACACTATAGCTGTACATCAGTAAGCCCGGCTAAGCAAAGGGTCTTCAAAAGGAAAATTAATTTTCTAATAAAACTCCTCATCAAGTGCTGTTCATACACTAACTGCCAACAGTTCAACAAAGCAGCTATGTGGGACTGGAATGAAGCCAAAGAACCACTCACAGGGAGAGACTACAGGCAGTGAGGGGCCATGAAGGAGGATGCTATCAGCAAATGAACCGCCTGCCCGGCAGGTGGGTGTAGAAACTGGGGCGGGGGGGATCATATGTTTTAACTCCAATAGATTAAAAGACACTTAAAGTGCATTTGATGAGACTGCAGACAGTGAGTGGGTAAAAGGGCTTGCCCTGCAAGCCTGCAACTTGAATTAAGACAAGTGGATTACTAAAGCTGGTTTAGTAGCCAGCTCAGGCACCCTGGTATCTGCTCTGTGGGCTCAGGCCCAGCTGTCCAGGACTGCCCCATGCTCTCCAACTAGCAGGTCCTTAGGCCGGGGACGCAGTGGATTGGAAGAGGCCTATCCCGTACTGAAGGAAAAAGATTCTGGGATGACCCTGCCTGGGTCTTAGGCCCATGCTGCTACCCAGAGAAAACAGAATTCAGGGGGAGTCAGGGGCGTGTGACCAGAAGCCAGCACTTATAGAACCCTCACTGGCTGAGGCAGGGAGAGTTAAGGCCGGTTAGCAGACCAATGCCATAGTGAGCAAGCTAAACAGACTTACTGCTAAACTTCCCAAGTCCTGTCACCACTGAGCCCCTCCCCCCAGGAGGCCATCCTCTGCAGCATTCCCCAAGGCTACTCAATTGTCAGTCTAAGGCCAACTGGATGCCAAGCCCTGCAGCCAGTCCCCAAAAGGAAGAAATCTGCTTTGGCAAACAGCTTATTAGGATGTACCCGGGTATCCTGTAAAATTCTTCCAGTTAGAGCTTGAGGCTCGTGGCGTTCAGCATATTTCTAATTATGTAACTGTCACCAGGATCTAGTTACAGAATATTTTCATTATCCTAAAGAAACCACACTCAGCCAGGCAATGGTGACACACAGTTTTAGTCCCAGCATTTGAAAGACAGAAGCAAGTGGATATCTGTGGCTTCAAGGCTAGCCTGGGTCCACAAAGTGAGTTCCAAGTCAGCCAGGGCTGTTACAGAGAAACCCTGTCTAGGAAGGAAGGAAGGAAGGAAGAAAGAGACAAAGGTGGGGGGCAGGAAAGGAGGGGGGGAGAGAGAGAGAGACACAGAGAGAGAGAATATACACCCACACACCTGGCAGTCAGCCTCTGATCAGCTCTAAAGGGCTGTCTGTGGATTGCCTGTTCTGGGCAATAGTGTAAATAGAATCATACAATTTACGACCTCTGGGGTCTGGCTTCTTTAAAGGTTTATCCACCATGAAGCATGTCATGGTCTGAATGTCTATTGCCAGAATTCCCAGTTTGAACACAACTCCCCAAGTATTACCTTAGTGGCATTTGAAGAAAAAGCCTTTGAGAGGTAACCAGGGTTAGGTGAGGCTATGTGTGTGGGAGCCCAGAGCTGCATTAACTGCTTTATAAGACGAGGGACGGGGGAAGGGTGTGAAGAGATGGCTCGGTTGGTAAATTGCTTGCCGAGTGAACATGGGTACCTGAGTTCAGATCTGCAGCACCCACACAAAAGCCAGGAGTGATGGTGTGTACCTGTAATCTCAGTGCCTGGAGGTAGAGATGGGTGATCCCTGGAGTCTGCCCCTGGCCTAAAACTCATCAAGTAGGCTAGGTCTGCTGGCCATGAATCCCAGGGACATTCCTGTCACCATCTGTCTCCACTAGGATCACATGCACACACTACCATGCCTGTGTGTGTGTGTGTGTGTATAAATGTATAAATTCGGGATCATCTCCCATCGTGACGACATCAGTTGAAGTCAGGTGCCTCTAAGTTTTATTTTATTTATGTGATAACTTAAATAACACATAGCATGAAGGAATGCTGCGGAGCAGGCAGGTGGGGGCTGCCTCCACCATCTGCAGATGGAAGGGCTAGGAGTGGCAGGCTTCCATGTGCATGAGGGAGCCGCTCTGCTTCCTCAGGCATCCCGGCAATTACCCTCTTCCCATGACCTCATTTCCTCGCCGCAGGATGCCACGGGCCAGTTCTTTTCTCCACCCAGCTCTCAGCCTGACAGAGTTTCCTTTTTGATTTAACTTATTTTACTCATTTTAGGTTTTTGAGACAAGGTCTCTCCATGTAGCTATGACTGTCCTAGAACTTGCTCCATAAATCAGGCTGGTCTCGAACTCAGAAATTTGCCTGTCTCCCAAAAGATGTCTTAAGTCACATAGAAATCCATGAACTTTATACAAAGTGGGGGGAAAAACAGAAAATTGGACTTTATCACCATGAAAAGATCTGATTCTGAAAATTCTGTTAAGGAACAAAAAGCAACAGACTATGTACTGATCTGCCAGACCTTTTCAGAGGACTTACACTTTGAAAATACAGCCTAGTGGGGGAGGGCCCGGTGACTAAAGTCCTTGCTATGTCAGCATGAGGATCAGATTTTGAATTCCTAGAACCACATTTGCAATACAGCAAAGCATGTGTGTCCACATACATGTCAACATGCTGACATACATGCATAACACCAGCATACACAGACACAGTGGGAAATACAATTTTGTAGGAAGATGAAAATTACAAAAATTAATCTTTTGGGGGGGTTGTTGAGACAGGGGTTTCTCTGTGTAGCCCTGGCTGTCCTGGAACTTACACTGTAGTCCATGCTGGCCTCGAACTCAGAAATCCACCTGCCTCTGCCTCCCAAGTGCTGGGATTAAAGGCATGCGCCACCACTGCCTGGCAAAAATTAATCTTTTATTTATTACTTATCTTGTGTGTGTGTGTGTATGTGTTGTGACTACAGACATACAGATGCCATAGCAAACACAGGGGTCAGAGGACAACAATCAGGGTCTGTCCTCTCCTGCCACCTTGTGGAATCTGAGAATCAAACTTGGGCCATTAGGCCTGCACACAAGGACCTCTGCCAGCCATTTCACAGGCCATTATTATTATTGTTGTTGTTATTGTTGTGTGCATACATGTGCATGCACGCGCAAGTCAGAGAACTACATCGGGGAGTCAGTGCTGTCTTCTCCCCATGGGCTCTCTCTGGGGACTGAAGTCAGGTTATCTAGCTTACACTTCAAGCACTTCTCCACTGAGCCATCTCACCTGCTGAAAGTTGATCTGGATTGTCAACTTAACGAGATTTCAAATCACTGTGGAAATAAACCTCTGGGCACATCTGGGAGGGATTTTCTAGATTAGGTTAATTGTGGAGGGAAGATCTACCTTAAATACGAGTGGCATGATTCTATGGGCTGGGGTTCCACACTGCTAGCTCTCCGTCTCTCTCCCCCCCCCCCCAATTCCTGACTGTAGAAGCCTTACACTGCTGAGCCATGGCAGACTATGTGCTCTGACTGTGAGCCATGGCAAACCCTTCCTTCCTTACATTACTTCTGTCAGGTATTTTGTAGCATCAACAGGACTAGGAACTAATGAGACAACTGAATTTTATTTTTCTTTTTTCAAGATAAGGTTTCTCTGTGGAGCCCAGGCTGTCCTGGAACTCTCTCTGTAGACCAGGTTGGACTCGAACTCAGAAATCCACCTGCCTCTGCCTCTCAAGTGCTGCGTTTAAAGGCGTGCACCACCACTGCCTGGCTTTAACAACTGAATTCTAAAGTAAAAAAGACTTAAGTAACTAAATCTAACTAGTGATTCACCAGTGTGGATGTACAGAAATACAACAGCAGAGAGAATGCATTGGGAAGAGGCAAACGCCAGACATTTTCATGCCAAGAAATCCTATTTCCTTATGATTTGCCTCTCTAGAAAACCCAAGAGAATTGGATGCACATGCCCACACAAATGTTCAGAGCCATGAGGTGAGTCTGCCTAACCCACCTGGAACTCACCTGGGTTGAAACCCCCAAGCTGCCACCCCTAAGACAGATAGAACTAGACATGGAAGGTAGTGGCGATGGTGTCTTTAAAGGCTGCAGCTGATGGGAAAGGGCTCATTGAGGACTAGGCATGGTTCTGAGCACCTGTAATCCCAGCACTTGAAAAAGAGAATCAGGAGTTCAAGGTTATCCTTGGCTACACAGCAAGTTTGAGGCCATCCTGAGCTACACAAGAAAATAAAGAGAAGGGAAGTGGGGAGGCAGAGAGAAGGGCACAGTTCATCTGTTCTGTGCTTCGGCCGGTGAGGTGCAATGGAAATTCCTCAGCAGTTGAAGCACAGAGATTCCCAGAAGCAGCTCGACTCAGCTCCTCTGCCTTCTGGAAGTCTCCTTTCCAGCTCTATTACCATGTCATATAATCTTCAAGAACTGTAGCTTTGCTTTTTGTTTGTTTTGAGACAGGGTCTCACTACGTGGCCATGGTTAGCCTGGAACTCACTGTGTTCATAGAACTCCCCCCTGCTCTGCCTATGCCTCCTGAGTGCTAGGATTAAAGGTGTACACTCCCAAACCCAAGAACTGTATTTATACGCTTAAAAGTATTTTACTGATTCTCTATCAAATTTCTCAGCAACATAAATTTAAATGAAATTAAATTTCTTTTCAAAGTCTCTCATGACCCTTAGATCTTCCAGACTCAGCTATTGTGAAAGTATTAGCAGACAACTGAGCGAGCCACAACATGGGACAAGATTGGTAAACTATCGTTCCTCAGCAAAGCTTCGGTAGGAATGCTCTCAGCAGTGTGGACGCTGAGTGCCAGTCTCCAGCAGTGTGCAGATTCTGAGGCTTCAGCCCAGCACCTCAGGCTTCCTCAACACCAGCACTGCCTCCTCCAGGCCTGCCAACCTGCACGGAGGGGTTTTCAGAAGGAGATGTCAAGGTGGGAGCCATGGCCTACATCCCTGAAAAAGCAATTTTTCAAAAGATGTATTTATAATACTTTTAATTATACGTATTGTGTGTCTGTGTATGCAATACTGGGAACTGAACTTGGGTGTCTGGAAGAGCAATAAATGCCCTTAAATGCTAAGTGCTCTCTCCAGTCCATCCCTACCCCACCCCCGTCAGAGCAATTTTGAGGAGACTGGATCACAGAAGACGTAGCATCAGAGTTGGGACCCACCTAAGGTGAGATGGCTGCCAGGACTGGTAAAGGGCCTATCCCAAGAGCTGCCTTCCCTCGGCATCTCAGAGAAACTCTCAGGAGCCACAGCAGACAATGAACTTTCTAGAAGAAATCCCCCTCATCTGAGAAAAGGAAAGCAGTTTTTACAGTGTCTGAGAGCTTCTGATAGTCGGGTGCAAGTGACTACCCTGACAGGAGAAGGAACAGTGCTGGTGGTGCCCTATGCCGCCAGGATCAGGACAGGTGGAGGACAAACTGTGGGCACGGGAGTGAGGTGGAGTCTCCGGGGAAGGCCCTGAGTTAAGCCCTGCAGTGCCATGCTGGTGGGGCCTCGGGAACGGTGGGAACGGTGGGAACAGCAAGCAGCACAGGAAGCCCAGAGCAACACAAAAATGACTGTGAACAGAAAGAGGAGCAAATCACCTTTATGACTTTTTAAAAATTCTGCAGAGGCAAAGGAGACCAGGACCTAGAGCCATCTCCCTCACCCAGGATGCAAGGCACCTGCCAAGCTCTCATTGGTAAATTGTCCTGGGCTAATGGAGCTCACTGGGAGTGGGCAGGCTTTGAAAGCTGGTCTCTCCCCTCCCTGCATCAGACTCAAGCATTTTACTCTCCAAGGTCCCCAAACATTCTGTCCTGCTGGCCCCCAAAGCTTTAACAGCAGGCAGGGGGTGGGAGGATGAGTGTAGAACAGAAAAGGAGCCATTGGAAAGACTGTGGGCTTGAGAATAGTGGAGGGCATCTTCCAACTGATGCCAATAATGTTCATCCCATGATACACACACGCCTGCAGTTGGGGATAAGAAGCCATAAGTTTGCTCATCAAGAGAAGCACTGCTCTGCCTGGGACTTTCAATGGGGGTGCCAGCTGACTGTTCAAGACTTCCTCTGTCACTTCTGGTGGGTGAGCTTAAGCATGGCTCGATGGTGTTACATTTGCTAATTTCTGTCCTACTTTAAAGCCTCGCCCTAGGGACACTCTCCTCCATCCTGCACTCCCCTCCACAGGACTTCCCCAATGTCTGCTGGGTGATTTAAGACTGATTTGATGGTGTGGCTGTTTACTGCACTTGTCTCTTCTGGATACTGCAAGCACCCGCTGTCGTATTTTTTCCTATCAGCTGCTGTTCACTATATACTCTTCTGTTATGGCTGACTATCCTTAACAAACTCATTAATTGGAAACTGAAAAGCACAGATAGTGTGTATCACTCTCTGGCCTACCCAGAACAACCCTACCCTGACAAGAATCAAAACAGAATCCTGGCTTTTCAAGAAATGATGGAGGTGAGCACCGGTCCTAGAACTCCACCCTCTTGGGTAGGGACTCTATCCCAAATATTTTACATTTGTTATAAAATTGAGTGGTTCCAGCCCAATGCATGAAACAAACAGTATAACGGGCTTTCCAAAGGCCCAGCCTGGACAGCCGTACACTCCAGTCTCCAGGGAAGACCGACTGGCTTTGACTAGCCCCACAGGGACCCATGGTGCACCCCTCCTCATCTGCAGGGGCCCCAGAGACACCCCCCCTGCTATGTCATTGCTCCTTCCTTAGAAATGAAACAGATCTGAGCAGCAGGGGGAAAAATGGAAGACTGGTGGCAACTGACAGGATCTGGAGAGGCCAGAACAGAAGCAAGGAACAAAGAGACCCACCGTGGATGGGACTACTTATGCCTGCCGCCCACAGGAACATTCTACATAGTCTCTGCTCCCAGGCTTGCCCTTGCAGGGGGCAGCCCCTCCTTCACTGCCCCACAGAAGGGCAGGCCCCTCACCAGCTCTGAAGACAATGCCTGTGATGGAAGAAATGGAAAGCTTTTCTATTTCTTTTTCTAGTGCTCTTCTACCCAAGTAAAATGTGATTGACGGGCTGGAGAGATGGCTCAGCGGTTAAGAGCACTGACTGCTCTTCCAGAGGTCCTGAGTTCAATTCCCAGCAACCACATGGTGACTCACAACCATCTATAGGGAGATCTGATGCCCTCTTCTGGTGTGTCTGAAGACAGCTACAGTGGACTCATAAATAAATTAAGTAACCTAAGAAATACATTAAGATGTGATTGACACAAAATATTCTTTTAATATAAAGCAAGGATTACCCACAAGCACTGACACAGGAGAAAAAAAATGTACATCAAGAGCACAACTAGAGAATCATCTTCCGTGTACTGGGACGCGCACACTCTCTAAAATCCACCTCTCGGTCCGAGTCTCTCTGCTCTCTGGACTACATTAATACCTTGGCTGCATGAAGCTTTACTCCATAGTAATGCTGAAACTGTGTGTACGTGTATGTGCATTTCTGTGTATATACATATATGTGTAGGTAAGTGTGTGTGTGTGTGTGTGTGTGTGTGTGTGAACATCAGGCACCCTTTTCATTCACTCTCCACTTTTAAGATTTAAGTTGGGTTGTTTGTTTGTTTGATTTTTAGTTATGTGTATGTGTGTGCTACTCTAGGTAGGTATGTGCATATGTTTGTAAAAACCAGAGAATGCCAGAAGTGCTGGATCCCCAGGAGCTGGGGTTACAGGTAATTGTGAGTCTGTAACTGATGTGGGTGCTGGGAACTGAACTCAGATTCTCCGAAGAGCAGTATGTAAGCATCTCTCCAGCCCCATTCTCTCCTTTTTTCTTTTTTAAGACAGGATATCTCACTGACCCTGGGGATCACTACATAGGCTAAAGTAGCTGGGCAGCGAGCACAGGTTTTGCTTCTCGCTGCCTCCGCAGAGGTGGAATTACCGTCACAGCATCACTACAGCAGGTCTATTGGTTTGTTTCGTTTTTTAGTGTGGGTGCTGGGGATAGAACTCAGGTCCTCATGCTTACTGACTGAACCCTCGAAATTAATTTTTAACCACAGCACTAATACAGCTTTCAAAGGGAGGACTTTGCCAGCATTTTGCAATTGTGAACAGAAAGGCATTTGAATCATCTTTCCCACATCCTCCTGTATCAACACAGCCATGTCCTTAGAATAAATTTCAAGAGGGAATCAGTGACTGAGGGCGCTTGTCAGAGCTGAACTCGCTGATCCACAGTTGGTCAGCCTGCACACTGGCACCTACATCTAACAGTTTGGGTCAGTGTGCTCTCAAACACCTAAGTCTCCGGGGTGGTCCTCCTAGGAGGAGGAGGGACCTTCAGGAGGCGGGGCTTGGGGAGAGGCGTTTAGATCACTGGGGTACACCCTAGAGGGACTGTGGGATCTTAACATCCATCCTCCTCTCTTTGTTTCTCAGCTGAGGGAGTGGGGCAGTCTGCCACAATGTGCAGCCCCACTGTAAGAATCAGCCATGGGGGCCAATCGTTAAGAGTATGTACTGAGGTCTGGCATCCACTCCAGGCGACTAACAAATAACTCAGGGTTCAGCTAGATGACATTTCTAACCTCTGTGGGTACCTGCACTCACATACACATACATACATGCAGACCCACACAACTAAAAAAACAAAACAAAACACCATTATCCCTGCAGTGGTGGTGCACACCTTTAATCTCAGCACTCAGGAGGTAGGGGCAGGCATTCCAGGTCAGCCTGGTCTACAGGGCTAGTTCTAGGACATCCAGAGAAACCTTGTCTTGGAGAAAGAAAGAAAGAAAGAAAGAAAGAAAGAAAGAAAGAAAGAAAGAAAGAAAGAAAGAAAGAAAGAAAGAAAGAAAGAAAGAAAAAACAAAAACAAAAATTATGGCCTGGAGCCTTAACCATGACCCAAGCCTATTTATTCTCTTTATATGTTGGTTACCTCACGTATTTTGTTACAAGAATAGAAAGTTTACTAACATGAGCAATATCCAAACTAGAAAACAGAAATCATGTTTGGAACCTAAAACAGCAGAGATTAATAATCAGGAATAGGTAACAAAGTTGACATAGAGGTTGAAGTTGTAACAAGCCAGTGAGGTTTCTGTCAGCAGGAAATGGCCTCAGCCTCGGCCTGGGTGTGGCCTTGGATTCTGACAGCTCTCACCAGGCCTGACTTGTCTGTGTTTTCCTGCTGCAGTTCTAAGTGGCCTGTGGTAGATTTGTCATTGTGATGGTACAGGGTTTGCCTTTCTGACCCCCATCTTTGAACTATGTGGTAGTTTTTCTCCCAGTCTAAGCTGTCAGGACTCACGACATTTAATCCTCTCTCAGGCTGCCTCTCCCACTTCCAACCCCACGTGTCTACAGAGCTCCTCTGCTCCGAGAGAGAGATGCTTGTCTGTGCGTCTTTCTGTCATAATTTTGGCTTCTTTTGGTGCAGTGAGATGTTTAGCCATCTAGAGCATATTTCTCTGATAGAGCACAGTCCTGACTTGATCTTCTTTGTTTTCCTCACAGATTAAGCACTGGTGTGTGAGATACCCAAACACAAGACTTTAATATGCATCCAACCCAGAAAGACAGACACAGCTTGAGCCATGGAGAAAGCCTGTCTTGGTTTATCCCAGGGTGGTCCTACAAAAAAAAAAAATCCCTTTCAAAGCCAGGAATACATTTTTAAGACATCAAGACACATAAAACTCAGCAATTACAATGACATTAGACATAGATCCCATCGAGTGAGGAAATCGGAAACCTTTCACAAAGTCAGCTCTCCAGTTAGTTCCACAAGGTCACTCCCAATATTGCTGACTGGAAGCACGGCTACCTCATAGAATAAAATCTCAGTAGCCAAGTAAAGGTCGCAGACAGCAATGAGACGGCACAGTCTCTCAGACAGGAGTTAAAGCTCTCTTCCGAAGGATGCTCCTGCCACTGCCCACACCACAATGGAAGGGGTGCCTCTGACGAGCAAGCCCAAGTCTGTTCTCAGTGGGCCTCCTTCCTGCTCATGTGACAGCTACATTTGGAGAAAGGCTTCGGGAAAATGGAATGTCTCTTAAAATGACTTGTGTGACAGTGGTGGGTGGCACTAGATGCCCTAGATGTTAGGAGCACTGGAGGTTTCAGAGATCAGTTCCCAGGGGTCAGACTGAGAAAGCGGCAGATGACCAGGCAGTGAGGCTACTCAGCACCAGAGCCCGGACAACACAGAAAGCAAGCAGTGGCTGCTACAACTCACAGTGTGGGTGTGCTTTCTCCTTGTTTGTGTGTGGTGCTTGGAACTGAATCCAAGACCTCATACATACTAGCAAGGACTCCGTGGCTGAGCTACAACCCCTCTAAAGTATGTTCTGAAGGTAAAGATAAGCATAAAGTCCTAAGTAAGGGAGGATTTCTTTCTGGAAGAAAACAGGCCCCACCCTGCATTAGCTTAAGAGTCCCTGAATGTTGTTTCCCTGGTGGTGTCATCTTGGAATCATTTCATATGGGAAGGCTGTCTCAGAACTGGGAGCAAACCTGGGGCCATCAACAGGTGCTCAGTGCTACCCCATGTCCCCACATAACCATGTCCTGAAAGACCACTGACAGGCCCTCTCCACCCCCACCCACCCCGCCCCACCCACAGCTCCACTCTCCACTGTCCCAGCCATCCTCTGCCCTTCTCTTTCCCCACTTTCTCCACCAACAAGTGCCACATCGTTCCCACTGGCAGCTTGGTGGCAGCTCTTTCCGATGGCTGCTCTGGGGTGTAAGCCGTCTGAAGCTCCCTCAGCCCACGTTCAGATTCATCATGCCTTCCCATGCTCTGGGGTGCTCCCAGGCAGGATGAAGGCTAAAGTGCTCCTCCTGTCATTATCTCTTTAAAAGAAAAGTCTTGTATTCAGTCCCTAAAGAAGGCAAGGCCACAGCACTGTTACTGAGCATACCTCCACGTCTATGGGAGTTACAAAGCCAGAAAGTGTTACTGTTTTTGTCTAGAGTCAACTATCACTAAGTTTGACCTTCTCTTTTGTCATAGCAATGAATGCCAATAGCAAGGCCTGCCATTTAAACTATCTTTAAGCATGTTAAGCAGTTCATACCATTGTCTAACACCCTCCCCAACCTATCTCCATCCTAAAATAAAACAGTTTCATTAAAGTGACTCCTCATCCCCATGCCCCTGCCAGCCCTTCGCAACCTCTGTGCTCTGTGTCTCTATGGAATTGTCCATTTTTCCCCCTTCCCTTTCTTTCTCTCTCTTGCTCTGACCCTGCTCCCTCTGGCCTCTGCTAGCTCCAAGCCCCTCCCACTCCAGGCCCCGCCCACTCCGCCCCCACCCCCCCCACTGCAGGCCAGGAGTTGTCCATTTTAATGACTTCACAAGGCAGTAAAAACCCTGTACATTCATTCTGTTGTTCACTGACTTGAATCCAATATTCCAAAGGACTCCACAGTTATACAGGTAAGCCAGGTGTTTAGGAGCCTGCTGTGGAGTCCTGTGAACGTAGTTCAGTTGGAATGCTTGCACAATCCCTGAGTTCAAACCCCAGCACAGCATAAGCCAGGACAGACAGTGTGTGCCTAGAATCCCAACACTGGGAGGTGAAGGTAGAGCAGAAGTTCAAGATCACCCTTAGCTACATAGTGAGTTCAAGGCCAACCTACTTGCTTTAGCGTCTGTGGATGTGGCCTCCCAGGGCCCATGCTGGCTGGGTTACAGAACTGGTCATAAGAAAGGAAAGAAGGAATCGGAGGAGGGAGGGAGGGAGGGAGGGAAAGACTCTGGTATGGTTCGGATATGAAATGACATCACAGACTCCGCCACATCTTCTGCCACCACGAAACTATACCCAACCACATGGGACCAAGAAACTCTGGGACTGAATCCTCTGAAACCATGTGCCAACCAACACAAATCCCTCCTCCGACTGTCCGGCTATGTCAAGCGGCCACCACAAGGAGAAGAGCAATGAACACTAAGGTGGAATGTGCTTATCATCTGCTTTTTTCCTACCCACTTCTATGGCAACTGCTCCTCTCCCTTCTCTGCCCAGGTGAATGGGTCCGTGGGCAGTCCCCTTACGGGAAGGGCTTGCTACCCCAGGAGAATTCAGCCCATCTGTCATCCTGAATATTTTGTGTGCCAAGTAACAAACTACCATCCACCTTGCCGCTCGAAATAACCCATTTTATTAGGGCACAGCTCTGTGGGTCAGATGCCAGGTACGACACTCTCATGTTCTCTGCTCTGTGAGAACCTATGAAGAGAAACCACGTCCAGGCTCACTCACCCAGGTAGCTGGCAGAACCCAATACCAGGTGGTGGCACATGTGAGGGTCCCTCCAACATGCCTCTAATGTGCCCCTCCCTCTCTCCCTCAGCAGCGACCTAACATGCTTCCTTCCTTTCTCTGCTCTCTACCCCCCTTCTGGAGACAGTGCCAGTTCTCGGTGAATACTGACCCAGACTCACCGCATGGCTAAGAGGAGAGTACCAAACCACAACATGATGAAGCTGGCCCTAAAAAGTCATCGCATACTTCAGGGACAAGAGAGCTAGAGTGTGGAATTTCAGGGGCCAGTTTTATCATGGGGTTCTTGCACCCCATGATCTGCCCTGCCCTATGAGCTCAGCTCTCTGTGCAAGCTCAAGATGTGCAAACTGCCATAGTTTTCCCCTCCTCGGGGTGGTGTGATGTTTCCCCAGGGTCCGTCCATATCTTAGTGCAAGCAGCGGTCCTCCCACTGTATCTAAGACTCTCAAGCGTATTGTGTCTTTAGCTTGTTTACAGTCAAACAATGTGCTTTTTCTTCTATTTCCCATCACAATGCTTCGCATTTCTGGAAGCAACAGCAGATCTGCACACGTGGCTCGGTTCCCCAGGCCATGGTTCATGGTCTGAGGTGCTGAAACCGACATCACTGATGGGGTGGAAATGGAGGAACACAAAGACCAAGTTCTGGTCAAAGTTACACAGTGGCTCCTGGTACTGATGGGTCAGGTGGGACAGGTCCCGCTCCCTGCTATCCTGGGCCGTTCACCCCTGGTCCTGTGAGAAGTCATCAAACACTAACACCATCTTTCTGACTGTTCCTCACTGCAGCTCCTAGAAAACATGTTAATGAGGGACTCAGGAAGGTCCAAGGCCAGAGAGGTTGCTTAATCAATACAAAGCCTCCTTTTGGGAAGATGCAATGTGGAGAACTAGATAAAGGGGAGCAGCTACATGCTGCAACTATACTAAATGCTTGAATTGCTCACTTTATTTTTTTTAAGATTTATTTATTATTATTATATGTATGAATACTGTAGCTGCCTTTAGACACACCAGAAGATGGCATCAGATCTCATTAAGGATGGTTGTGAGCTACCATGTGGTTGCTGGGATTTGAACTCAGGACCTTTGGACTAGCAGTCAGTGCTCTTAACCGCTGAGCCATCTCACCAGTCTGAATTGCTCACTTTAAAGTGATCAATTTGAAGCTCAAGTGTAGCTCTGTGGTAGGACACTTGCCAGAGTGCATAGCACCCTGCCTCTAATTTCTAGCACAGGAAAAAGAAGAGTGAAGGAAGAAAAAAAAGGAGAAAGAAGAAAAAGAAGTAAATTTTATGATACTTGGATTTTACTTTTTAAAGATTTATTTCCTTGTTATTATTTATGCGATATGTGTATCTGTGTAATTGTATGCCACGTGTGCATGGGTGCCCATGCATGGGTGCCCACATAGCCCAGGAGAGTGCATCAGGTCCTCCGGAGCTAGAGCTGCAGGTAGCTATGAGCTGCCTGTGTGGACAGTGGGAAACTAAGCTCAGCTCAGTCCTGCAACAGCAGCAAGCGCTTTTCACCACGGAGAAACTCTCCAGCTCTGAGGGGGAGGAGG
>NC_034602.1:27667229-27674751 GCF_900095145.1 Mus pahari
GGGAGGAGGAGGAGGGGGAGGAGGAGGAGGAGGAGGTGGCGGCAAAGAGGAAACATGGCTCTTCCTGTGAGGGGCAGCCTGGAGGAGCTACCTCCTTTGCAGCCTACTCGCGGAGCTCAGTGTGCCTGCATCTGGTGCCTCCCACCTTCCCCATAAATAAGCAGCACCAGGCAATCACTTCCCAGACCCATCAAAAATCCAATAACCAAGTAAACTCCATGTTACAGCAGAAACAGACAGACAGGAACCAAGTCTCTTTTAATCCATATGTACAGTGGGTGTAACCATTGAGGAAAGAGACAATTTAAACTCAATGTTTACAAAGCTGGTCAGGGCAGGTTTGTCTCTTCCAGTAGAAGAAAATCAACTTAGGCCCTTTAAAATTGTTATTTTATGTGTATGGGTGCTTTGCCTGCTTGCATCTCTGTGCACCACACATGCAGTGCCTGAAGGGGCCAGAAGAGGGCACTAGATCCTCTGGAACTGGCGTGGTTACAGACAGTTGAGAGCAGGCACGTGGGTGCTGGGAATCCAGCCCTCTGGAAGAGCAGTCAATGCTCTTAGCCCTCCAGCCCCAAGTTTAGGGCTCTTAATGAGACCATCTTTCTATGTCTTACTGGTTCATGCACCTAAAAGGATAATAGTTTTGAGACAGGACCCTGCTCCCTAGTCCAAGCTGGCCTCAACTGGAGAATGCACCCGCCTCATCCTCCCAGTGAGCTGGGATTACAGGTGTGCCGCACCACATATCACCTAAAATTATTTAATACAGCTAAAACCCAAAGCTCACAGTGCATCATTTAGAGCTTTCTTCCCTTCCCTGAACTCTTCACATAACTTGTTATGGAGGGGAACGACATCAGGTTTCTTAATTATTTTGTCAAAACGCCCGCCTGGCATTCCTCTTACCCAGTACTTAAACTGACATCACTGGAGCTTTGACCCGTCAGCTCAATGAGAGTCACGCATCACACACCCCGGCTGGAGGAAGAACTCACGTTTGTGGATAAATAGGCCCACTAAATCGATCCTGGCGTTCCGAGAAAAGAGGTTTTATGTGTCTTTCTATATTCAGCAAAAAAAAAAAAAAAAAAAAAAAAAAAAAAAAAAAGCTTTTTTGCTTCTGCCTTGGAAGGAAGCAGATCTACAGAGCTCCCCCTAAAAGGACCACGGGCTGCGTCTTTCTCACCACCAAAGACATCTCATTGATTAGAGCCAGTCAGTTCTTTCTCATCGGCAGAGACTGGGAGTCTCTTGACACTGGGCACCCAAAGGACTCCCCAGCCACTCAGTTCAGAGCGCCCTGAGACCCACGCTGATGCTCAGCACAGCGCACCCGGGGTTCCCACAGTTCCCTGGCATTGGACATGCAGCTTGGGGAGGGACGGGGACTATCGTGTCACCTCTGCTTAGCTGACCACCAGTCAAACAACACTTGCGCCTCCGGCTAATTACAGGTAATTTTACTCTCCAAAAAGCTTGCTGTTTCTCTCACAGTGCGCTGGACAACAATTATTTTTAAATCCCTGGCCTGGGAACTCTCCGGAAGGGAGCCTGCACAGGCTGAAGACACTCTTTTTCAACTCTGCAAAAATGTTAAAGGTTGCAAAGGTTATTTCAGACCAAGGGCCTGAGTCCATCGGCCAACATACAAATGTTGGAACTCGCTCGGTCACATCCACCCCACCGTCCGAGTACCACCTCGCAACGCAGACTTCACCTGAGCCCAGCTCTTCTGGCCCCTCCAGACAGCTTGGTTGTTGCCATATGTCATCCTAAAATGTATTTTTGGTTGTTTTTAACTCTATAAAAAGGATGTCATGCGTATGCGATATTTTGAGGCTGGTGTTTTGCACTTACCACAACGCTGCTGAGATTTGTTCACACCCCGCTCCACTGTGACTCACACCACAGCCCAGCCCCAGAGTGGACACTCCATGGTCCATCAGCCATGACCTGAGAGATGCCTGGGACTTCTGGGTTCTTACTGTCCTGAGCAGGGCTTCATGAACTCGTGAACCCTAGTGTATCCCTGGAGGCGGAGCTAGCTCCAGTGGCTGCTGTTAATCAACTTCGGCAAACTCTGTGCCTGAGAACAGTGGAGCATAACATCTCCTGTGCCCCAGATCTGGGCCCAGCCCACGACAGCCTCCACTTCCACTCACAGCAGGCAACAGTGCCTCTCTGGCCCTCCACTGTCCCACCTCCCTCTGACCCCCGTCTTCTACACTCACTTCCCCCGACTACCATCTGACACTTGTAACTGCAGGACCTTCCCAATTAACTGGGGGAATCCCACTAACCGAGGGAGGGACACTGGTTAGCAGCCACAGTTCCATGACTTCGCCTTCCATACAACGTAACCTTCCATCACAGTCTCCGGGGACTGGAGGGGAGGGGAGGATCTGAGGACCACTGCTATGCCAGGTGCAGCCGCACTGCTCTGCTCAGACCCCGGGGCCTGTCAGGCCTTCTAGGACCTGGCCCAGAGGACTTCACAAGACCAGGGGGAAGGGCAGGGGTGACTCAGCTATGGTCCCAGGACCCCTCAAGCCACTGAATTTCTTGTCCGAGGTGGGTGTGAGCAGAGTCAGACACCGTTTGATGTGATGGCTCTGTGCACCTGGTGTCCTAAAGACTCCACATCCCCTAACAAAGGAGAATGCTTGCAAGCCTGCTCTTAGCCAGCTCATAGCCCCAAGACAGGAGCCTTGGTTTCTGGGTCCATGTGGTCTCCACACAGCACAGGGTTTGAGGCAGTCCCCTCATGCTGACACCCACCAAGGCACCAGGAGCTGCACACCCTGCCCTGCAGACCGCCCAGCGCCCTCCCCCATGGTGGCACAGTACAGAGACTCCGTGCCAAGGATACGGCCGGCCACCGTGACGGCTAACTTTCCCATAAACATTACAACTTCACTCAGCTGTGAAAAGCTATCTTCCTTTCAAGAAGTGGATGAAATTATGTGGCCTCTCAGTGTGAAACACCATCTGTGCAGAGCTGGGAAGAATCCAGCACTCCTAGTCAGCTTGAAACTCCCCTCTTCACTCGGATATGGTCACTCCAGCTTCGACCTGGAACCCCCCCCCCACACACACACACACTATTACATATACAGTACAAACGCAGTGGAGCTTCTGATCTGGCAGATTCTGAAGGGCTGTCATTGAGACATAATCAATAACACCAGCAATGAAGAGAAACCCAATGAATGAAGTCCTCAAGCCAGAGCCGCCATCAGAAAGATGCTGTTCTTATAGAGGGACCCGTGGGCCTGATGGAAAATAGCCACAGGAAGACAGCAAGCAAGCAATGTGGAGAGGGAGCAAGCAGGCAGATGGTGGCAGCCAGCCAGCTCCAGCACTGAAGAGGCACAGGGATGAAGGCTAGATGTCAAAAACAACAACAACAACAACAACAAATTATAAAACCCGCCACGTGTAGTCATATATCCTTAATCCATAACAGAAGTCCTGGCAGTGCTGAGAGAGGTCCCCCAAGGGCTGTAGGATCCCTGACCTGGCTCGGCTTGAGGGCCATCTGGAGAAGGCTTTGTTGGGGACACTCAAGAGCTAGGAACTCTCAGCCTTACCATTCCCACTACTGGGAAACCACTCGAAACCTCTCTGGTACCCACAAGCACATCCAAAAATTCAGGCATCAGAGGGACCGGTGTCCTCTAAGGGCTCCATCTGACCCATAAAACCCAGTCCCAGTCTACCCAGCTCAGAGCCCTGGCCGATGAGACTCAGAGAACAGCTTTAGCACAAAGCTGCCTGCTCCCAGGGGCCAGTGCCCAGCTGCTGGAGTAGAGGGCAGGCCTTTGGTCTTCTGGGAGCCTCTGTGTCTGGTTCAAAGCACAGGGGATCTTGCTGTCACCTTGTAGAGGAAGAAACTGAGACCTCGGGGCCTCCAGAACAGTTCCTGGACCCCTGCAACGAACGTAGATGTGTCTAACCTCATCTATCTTCCATAGAGCCCAAACCATGGTTTAGCCTTTAGCAAGACACCTTCACAGCCATTACAGCATCCTTGGGTGTATATCCAGAGCTGGGAAAGAAACCTGCACAGAGAAGACCGACTGTCAGAATCCCATCAGCCTTGGAGAGATGCCTGCTCACAGGGCCGAGACAGTTATCAAGACCACAAAATAACAGGCACCCAGTGGAGCAAAAAGCTCTGCGGTCACATCAGGAGTCAGCTCTGAGTACTGAGTCGCCACCAAGAGTTAGATGTGGCCATCTCTCTCCGAACACAGATTCAAACAGAAGGAAGGGACGCTTATTCGAGATCTGCATGCCGAATAGCTAATCTGATAAACTTCTGCTGGGTGTGAGGTCATCCTGGCTGTCCCAGAAGCTTCAAGCTGACGCAAGAGGCAGTGAGGCCAATGTCAGAGAAGTATTCCAGCAGTGACAAGGACGGGTGGCCCTGAAATGATTGTGCAGAGTGTGTCTACACCAAAGACCTTGTTCCCCAGAGCTTCTAATGTTATAACCAACACTACAAACTAGTGTTTCTAGTACTGTAGCCAATACCCCCATCCATCCACAGTTAGGGAAGGGCTCCTGCATGGTAGCCCCATCTGCAACCTGTCAATCAAAAGTAGAGAAGCCTGGTCCAGCTGTGGGCTACCCTGAAGAGTCATCTCAGCTTCCAGAGACTACTAGGTCAGCTTCAGCCTGCACTGAAGCCCAGCTTTCACTATTCCCAGTCTTGCCTCCTTCCCTTCCTTCCAAAACACTTCAGCAAATGTCCTGCGGGCCAACCTCCCTCCCAGAGCCAGCTCGCCCAGAAGGCCAGCGACCACACAGACACACACGCACATGTGCACCAGGCTGCCAGGCTCCGTAGCAGGCAGGCAGCTTCCCAACACTAACAAAGACTCACTCCCTCGCTTAGGGAAATGACAAGCAAGTCCTTTCCTCTCTTCCCACTGCTCTGTAGATCCCAGGGATCGGGTACAGCCTACGGCTCACAGTTGGATTTTGAAACGCCATCCAGGAGTCCGGCCAGGTGAGCTAGCTTTGCTCACATCTACGACAGCCAATGCATGCGTGGTTGGTCCACAGCACTGCTGCCGCTTCTGATTCACTGTGCTCTGATTTACTGCCCTGTCCCCTCCTCACTGCTTCAGTTGATGGCATCTTCCTGCTCTCATCTGTCTCTCCAGAAGTTACAGGACCCATTAGCCCAGTCTTTGCCCTATCTTAATTCATACAATAAAATCACGGCCTGCAGTCAGCCATCTTTGACATCCCACAGCCGCTCAAACCCATCAGGCCTTCATCTCCTTCTTGAGAGGCAGGGCTCCCATCACTCCACACAGCGACTGCCATTTGGTTGTGCCCACGTGCGCTCAGGCATCCCTGCCCACCAGCACTTCGTGCCTCCCACTCCTTCCTTCTGACTTTGATTTCTTTTGGAGACTATTTTCCAGGGCTTTTTCAGCAAGGATTTGGGGGTGGTTACTTTTTTATCTTCATCTAAAACTGTCTTCCATCCCAGTCTTCTTTCAAAACTACAGTTTAGCTGAGACCAGGACTCTAGTCCTCTAGCCCAAAAAGATCTCATCCCCAGACCTGTGGGCCCCCAGTGTTTACTCAGCCCAGCTGTTAACACAGGAGGAGACAGACTTTTGCCAGCTCAGCACTTTCCCCTCTGGCTCCTTAGATTTCTGTGTTCTGCAAGGTGAGGGTTTAGGTACGGGTAGTGTCCGCTAAGCATCCATGGCAACTGAAAACTCGGGAGATGAGGCCTTTAAGAGGAGGGACTTAGTGGGAGGTCCTTAAGTCGCCGGGACCACTGATAGGAGAGTTGAAGTAGAAATTCCTGGTTTCTTTGAAAATTCAGTTGTACCATATGATGTCTTTTGCTGGGGCAGACAGATAAAAGGATGTTTTGCTGAAGCAGACGCAGGTGAGAGGACGCATGATGGTTAGAATGAATATGCCCCCGCAGACAGTGGGACACAGCTCTGGCATTGGTTGGCCTTGTTCTGCCTCACAAGTCTTCGCTGACGAGGCTTTCGCGTTGCTTTGCCTTATGTTGTGTTGCTGATCTTCCCTTGTTGTGACTTCATAAAGAGTAACTCACCAAAGAACTTCTTGTGATATTCCAGTGACTTCCTGCTGCTTCCAAGCACTCGGGCTGACTGACAGAGCCTCATAGCTTCTTCTGGATCGAACTGCCATTGCTCTTTCGTGAGTGGTGCTTGCCTAGTGAACTGGACTGCTGACCACAAAGATTGGAATAGCCCTAGAGAACTATTTCTAAACAGGTCCACAACCCCAGTTCCTTTGTAAGCTTTCTTTTCCACTACCTCTGGTGGAGGGTGGGCTAGAAGGGAGGTTGAAGCATTTAAGAACCTTTAGTAAAGTGGTTTTTGAAAAATCTAAGCCTACAGATAGTAGCCCCTCTGACTTCATGATTGGCAATGAAAGTTCACACACACACACACACACACACACACACACACACACACACACACACACACAGTGCCTATCAGTCACAGCTCTCAGCAGCAGCTAAACTAATGGGGCTATCTGATGTTGATTTAGTCCTACATTACAACCAAAGGCAGCTTGGTAGTTTACTTCATCTTACAGCTTATAATCCACCACCCAGAGAAGTTAAGGCAGGAACTGAAAGCGAAGACGCCTTGGAGGAACGCTGCTCACTGGCCTGCTCAGATTGCTTCTTAAACAACCCAGCACCATCCACCCAGGATGACTCCGCCCACAACTGGGCTGAACCCTCTCACAACAGGAAAATACCTCCCAAGCCAACCTGACATTTTCTCATGTGAAGTTCCCTCTTCCCAGATGACCCTCGCTTGTGTCAAGCTGACAAAAACTAACCCGCACAGACTGAAACCTCCAAAACTGTAAGTCACATAAGCCTTGCCTCTGACGAAGCTGCTGAGGTTTAACCACAGTCCCACTCATGGACCTGCTTCGTACCACTTCCCCATCTGGGACTTGGGCTTCCCAAATTCCATCACTCGCCTCAAGAAACTCCCAGCCACAAGCTAAAGCACCTCCCCCTCCACTCCGAAAGCGCTGCCCAACGCTAACCCCCATCCCTCAGCCTAAGCCAACACTCCACGTGCTGCCCAGGATATTTCTGCGTGCACACATTTTGGTGACTGGCCCCCGTGAGTGCCGCCACAGTGACACTGTCATCACACAGTGACGCTAGACTGTGTGATTTCCATGCTGAGCCTGGGATGTGCAATGCCACCTTGGCTCTGCTACCCACAATCTCCCTTCAGAAGACCTCCAGTGCTTGGAGTACAGCTCTGCAGTAGACTGCGCCCCAGCTTTGCACACACAGGTCCCGGGCTCCATTCCAAGTGCTGGAGGTGGGCGGTAGGGGAATCTCAATTGAGCTTCCAGCAGAATAAGTGACCACAGAATGCTGCTCAGAAGCCATCTTACCAACCTCCTCCTCCTCCTCCTCCTCCTCCTCCTCCTCCTCCTCCTCTGATGCCTAGCTCCACTATCCTGCCCAGCCGAAGCT
>NC_034602.1:27674775-27684629 GCF_900095145.1 Mus pahari
CAGTAGACTGCGCCCCAGCTTTGCACACACAGGTCCCGGGCTCCATTCCAAGTGCTGGAGGTGGGCGGTAGGGGAATCTCAATTGAGCTTCCAGCTCAATAAGTGACCACAGAGTGCTGCTCATAAGCCTCCTTACCCACCTTCTCCTCCTCCTCCTCCTCCTCCTCCTCCTCCAGGTCCTGTGATGCCTAGCTCCACTATCCTGCCCAGCCGAAGCTTCCATAGGACACACACACCCAACCTATGTCACCAGCCTTGGGCTTTAGCTAGCTCTCATTCCTGGATCTAGAGGACGAACCTTCTCTCCTGCCAGTTCAGTACTTAGAACCTGTCTGAAGTGGAATTTTCTAGTTGTGTCATGTGATGCTCTCCTGCAGCAGACCCCCCCCCCCCCCAGGACATCTGATGTTTGGAGAGAGTATAAGCAGGACCCAGGACAGCGACGACACGCCTGCATAGCTAGCCTTGCAATGCTTTGTTGGTCTCTCCTTCCCTGATGAGAGAGGCCCAGTGGCAGAGAACTCCTCCTGGCATTCCCGCTGGTTCTGGTCACTCTGCTGACTCATGCGGATTTGGTGGAGGCCTGGCCCTGTCATCGGATGGTGCTGCCACTGCTGACTTGTGTTTGGTGACACTACAGAACTGCACTGCTGGTATCCTGACCACAGAGATTGGAATTGCCCCCCCCCCAAAAAAAAACTACTTCTAAATAAGTCTACACCCCCCCACTGTCCTGTTCACCACCTCTTCCCCCTTTCGTTTGGGTGGTGGGATAGAAATGGGGTCAAAGCATTTGAGAACTTTATTTTAAATAGATTTTGAAAGATCTACGCCTATACCTATCCTGTGCTTTTTCCTCGCATTTCAGACCTTTTGTGGTGTGGCTGTCCATCTGTAACATCTACTCCTGGCCCCTCAAACATGCCAATCCAAATCCAACTCCTGTCCTACCACCAGCTCCTCCATGCCTCCCATTCTACAGTGTCCCTAGCTCTCCCTTCCCACATGCAGACCCCACTCAGCCCTGCCCAGGCTTCCCATCCATCAGGAGCCACCAGCTGTCCCTGCACTAATGTCACCGTCCCCAACTGCCAGTCCTGCTCTTTTCACCAGCAAGGCTTGAATGATCCCCAAAAGATGAGCTGACGTCTCTGGTCCCCACTTCATCCCCAGTGCTCCGGACACAGAGAGCAATTCTGCCAGACCCACCTACATCTCAGGTGCTCCCTGCAGTAAGGCTCTGAGTCCTTTGTCTTCATTCTGCTGACTGCTGTCTGTCCTTCCACCATTCCAGCTAAAGGGCCACCTATGTGAGGCTTGCCCTGTCCCTCCAGGTCAGGCCCACAAGACCCAACAACTCCCAGATTACCTAGTGAGCCAGCACCCTCCATTGCCACCATACTCGCAGACAAACTGCCACCAAGCTAAGCTACACTCAGCTGAGCAACTTACGTGTGTGGTTGTAGAGATTTGATGGAATTAACCCACAACAATCAATCCAAGACACATCATCGGCTCACTTGCATATTTTAGAAGCACCAGGTAAAGCACCAGATCTGCCCAAGCAGAACAAGCGGATAGGCAGGATGCAAGGATCCTCCTCCGAGTTGCTACGGTGACCCGCCCCCATCAGGGATGGTAGGGATCGTTTCCAGATGAGTGGATGGCAGCTGGAAAACCAGAACAGCTAGCACTTCAAGAACCAAGACTCTGAACACCTTACCTTGGTTATCTATTAGCCTCAAAAAGTGCTACAGGGGGCTGGAGAGATGGCTCCGTGGTTAAGAGCACCTGCTGCTCTTCCAGAGGTCCTGAGTTTAATTCCCAGCAACCACATGGTGGCTCACAACCATCTGTAGTAGGATCTGATGCCCTCTTCTGGTGTGTCTGAAGACATCAACAGTGTACTCATATAAATAAAATAAATAAATCTTTAAAAAAGTTGGGCAGTGGTGGCGCACGCCTTTAGTTCCAGCACTTGGGAGGCAGAGGCAGGTGGATTTCTGAGTTCAAGGCCAGCTTAGTCTACAGAGTGAGTTCCAGGACAGCCAGGGCTACACAGAGAAACCCTGACTCAAAAAAACAAAAAAACAAACAAAACAAAACAAAACAAAAAAGTGCTGCAGGGCCAGCAAGATGGCTATATGAGAAAATGTCCTGTCCACCAACCCTGAAGACCTGAGTTTAGTCTCAGGGACCCACACTTACCTGTTGACAGACACCTGACCTGTCCCTACCTTTTGGCTATTTACTATTCGTAATACTGCTAAGAACATGGCTGTAGTTTGTATAAGAGTCTAACTGGCATTTGTGTAGTTAATCACGATCATAGATGGTTTCTTTGTCGTAATATCCTTAAAAATAACCGGAACACTCTCACTCTCACAGGCTGACGGTTACTGCCTCCCAACTCCCTGAGAAGACAGTGCAGCACCCTGTCTGGTTGGAGAGTGGAGCGGGGGCTCAGCTAGAGAAACTCACCATGGCAGAGACACAGCACTGGCCACGTGGAGCTGGGAGAGCCTCCACTCCCTGCCACCCCCCTGCCTCCACCCTGCAGGAAAACAATGAGAAACGGAAGGGCTTCAAATACAGTAAGGGGAAAAACCACCCATTCATCAGATCACACGGCTCTACATAAATCACCATAACAGAAAATGCTCCATTCTATTCCTCCTTAATCTATTCAGATCACTTGAAAAAAAAAACCTATTCATTTTTGTCTTTCCCCTTTAAACACTTGGACTGCCCATTAATATCTAAGTTTCTTTGCAACCCAACTGTAGAAAGCACAAAAGTAAATGTCTCGTCAAATGGGATCCATTTAAGAGCTGACAACAGCCACACTTCCTTCCTGCAGAAAATGGGACTCTGCTGTCGTGCAAAGGACGTGATGGTTTCTGTTTCTGCTCTGAGGTCTGACAGGCCTCAGCTCTGTCTCAGCCTGGCTGCTAGGCTGCATCAAGCTCACCTGCCCTGTCCACGACATCATTTGTAAATATGAAGTCCACTGGGGTAGTCTAGATGTTAACAACAACAACAATATCCCAAACCTCTGTGTTTCATCAACAGAAGTCTGTCTCTCCCACACACCTAGCACGGCCAACCAGAGATGGGTGGAATGGAAAGACACCAAGTCCCAAGCTATCACTTATACCTGACTCCTCCCCCTTGAGACCTGCCACCCTGTGGCTCTGGGGTCCTACCCTGGACCCTGAGCCTCCAGCCACCAAGCAAGGGACACAAGCCATCGGAGGATGACTTAAGAGACTTGGGGCCAAGCTTGACAAGACGGCCCCATTGCTGCCTTGGTGGCTGTCCTAGCCACCCCAGTGCCAGGACAGTGGTGCCTGGCTAGGACAATGCTTGGCAGCCAGCACCCTCACCCTCAGAGAAAGGATGGGCAGTATGGCTCTCATGTGCCACAGGCCCCTATGGCTAAGTCCTTCAGGATCCCTGCCTTCGCCTGCACCAAGGTCTGCTCTCAGCACTAAGCAAAAAAGAGCAGGGCTGTGTGCAACTGTGGAGACTCTGTCAGCCCCACAAGGAACTGACAGAAGCAGCTGAAGGAGGCCCTCAGAGCCTCTGGGGCTGCTGCAATGAGGCCACACCCTCTTATCCTGCCCATGAATTCTACTGACACTGGCAGCAATTGGGGCTGAGCTGCCCTTATCATGGGCCTTTACTCCCAACAACTCTGCATGGCAGGTCCCAACACCTCCAACTAACAGCTAGGGAAACTAAGGCACAGAGCTGGGAGGGACAGGTAAAGGATCCCCACTCAGGCCCTAGTGGGGAAAGCCCTGTCGCCTTGTCTCTGGAACCAGTGCTATTATTACAGTCACAGAAGCCTTGGCCAGAACAAAGACTCGGGACAACTTAAAATGAGAGAAAAGTCTTATAATTCCCAGAATCCTAAGCCTCTGTTTCTCTTTGAGCTGGGGTTAGCTCACTGTCACTCACCCCTGCAGGGCACAGAACACACCTGCTCCACGTAGCTGTCAGTTCCAACAAGGCAGAAGTATGCTGCACTGGTGGGCTCTTAGGTGTACATCTCTGTTCTCTTATGAGAAGCATCGTTGCTATCCTAGTAGTTCTCAGTGCAGGCACTAAAGCCATCTTAAACACCATCTCTCCTCTACAGGCTAAACCACTGCCCCACACAGTGCAGGGCAGTGTGCACACCCCTGCCTCCTCCCTTCCCCCACACGACCTTCCTGGACGCCAACTCCAAATATCAATTAAGTGGAGCTTAGGACTTCCAGCTATGACTCGCCCATTTAACAGAAATCGTATCACACATTTCCAGTAAGCTGCTCTGCTGGGCAATGGAGCCCGGGCACTGACAAAGTCCCTCAGAAACCAATACTGGTCCTGCCTGCCCTGCTGTCTCCCCTCGGCCCTGCAGAGTCACAGGAGCTGTGAGGTCCCACACTCCCCACTACAGAAACCACAGGAAAGCCTGGGAAGTGAGAACAGCTTCCTGCTGGGAGCCCTGCTCAGGAGGCCTAAAAAGCCACTTTAAGTTCCCTAGCCCACCCTACAAGGGTCTGAGAATGCTGAGCCTGAAGAAAGGCTCTGGAAGGGGTAGGAGATGAAGGCAGGTGATGGGAACCACTACCCTCTACCCCAACTCCAGGCTTGCCCCCACCTACCCCTGCGCTTCCAGGTAACACACAGGTTGGCCTTTAGTCAAGAAGCATGGGGTGGGGTGGGGCATGTAAGGAGGAAGCTGGTGAATGAAAGGCAGCCAATAGGATGGTAGGTAAAGAGTTTGTTGTGCAACCATGAAGTCCTAAGTTTGTTTTCCCAGCACCACATAACAGCCAGGTACAGCACTGAACATATGGAACTGCACTGCTGGGAAGAGGGGGCCAAGAGGGTTCCCAGAGTTCCTCAGACAGAAAGTCTAGCCAAAATATCTGAGTCCAGGTTCACTGAGATACAGATCTCGAAAGATCCGTAATTAATAGAAAAGAGCTGGCAAGATGGCTCAGTGTGAAAAGGTGCTTGCCACTAATCCTGAAGACCTGAATTCTATCTGTGTATATGTCCATGGAGAAAGGAGAGAACCAAGTCCTGAAAGTTGTCCTTTGACCTCCATGTGTGCACCATGACAAGCACAGACCCCTGCACAATAAATAAATAAATAAATAAATAAATAATTTAAAACACTGTTAGAGAAAAGACACCCAGTGAGTCTCACGGGCTTCCCTTGGTGAGGGCCATCTTGTCTGCAACCTGAACCCTAAGTGTTTGCAAACAGCATCTCCACATCACACAGTGAAGGACTGCAAGGAGACTCCACAGCAAAGGAGCGGCATGCAGGTCAATAGCCACGCCCCTGGTAGTGGTTTGGAGCTGAGACAAGAAGGCTGTCTGTGGGGCGCATGTCTAAGTGCAGAAACTAGACACCACATCCATTCCCATACCCCTGACAAACAGCAGCAGCAGCTGCCAATCAATTCCTCCTTAAAGATAGAAAGTACAAATGCATCCTCCATGTGCATCAATAGGCTCATCCAGGACAGCCAGGAATTGCAGCTTAGGCAGGGTCTCAGCCTCGGGTTCTTATCCTCTTAGGCCAACTTCCTCCCTTGGTAACCAGCAATGTCACCCAGGTCAGTCAGAGAAATGCCAAGCTTAGACCTTTGTTTCAGAGAAGGTCACCACCTGCCTGGACTTTCGAACGCTGACATCCTTTCTGAGAAAGTTTGCCTGCACTCTCTAAGCAATATGGACAGCTCAGCCTCTGAGCCTTAACCACATGCCTTTCTCTCACAGATGCCAAACAAACCCGGAATAGCTGGAGTCTAATAGTACTTCATCAAGGAAAAGAAAAAGAAGCTGTTCAAAGGCTGACTTTAAGAAAATCAAAGAAGCCGGGCGTGGTGGCGCACGCCTTTAATCCCAGCACTCGGGAGGCAGAGGCAGGTGGATTTCTGAGTTCGAGGCCAGCCTGGTATACAAAGTGAGTTCCAGGACAGCCAGGGCTATACAGAGAAACCCTGCCTTGAAAAAAAAGAAAAAAGAAAAAAAAAGAAAATATAATGCCTTGACATGTCATTTTAACAGAAACTATTATTCACCGGGTATGTTTTTCCTCCAACTCAAACAGTTTTTAGTACTTTGGAAACCAAAATTTTTGTCATGTAGAAAATAGTCTAAGCATTGCCCATTGCGTCTCTGAACTGTAGAAATAACAACATTTTTCAAAATATTTCCACCACAAGCTATGAACATGGTCTGTATGTGTTCAGTTTTAAACCAAAGCAGCAGTTACATTTAAATGTTGTTTAAATAGTGTATCTAAATAGGAAGTAAAAGGGGATCACGGCTGAAGCAATCTCCTCGAGACAAACCCCCCACCCCCACCTTGCTAACATCTAACTCTCCCAGGCCCAAAATCATCTCAGGCCCAACTCCCAATTCACTTGTGCCAAAATATGTTCAAATATAGGAAGGAGAAACATAATCGCTTCATAACTGGAGGGAAAAAAAAAATCTAAGCTTTGGTTTAAAAACTTTAAAACTACTAGGATGACCTAACACAACCCAGATGCTTCAAACAATCAAGACACTAACATTCAGCAATGAATCTCAAACAAGAGACGCCTCACGATGAGACTGACCACAGGGCATCAGCTCTGGGGACAGTCATGGCCAGAGCAAGATCTCACGACAGAGATATGGCTCAAGTACAGAGGTCAAGGACAGTATCAGACAGCTTACTGAGAAATGACAATGAGGAAGAGGACAGCTGCGGGGGGCGGGGTGGAGGTGGGGGTGGGCGGTGGGAATCTAACCTATCTCTTCCCTTCTAAAAAGTACATGGCTTCGGGCTGAATCACCCAAAGTTACTAACTCGGCTCTCCACTTGCCATGGTCTGCACCTAGAAAGCTGAACAGGGAACGCTATGGACATGATACTTGACAGAGGAAGGCCACTGTGAATTAGCTGTGAGTGATAACCAATGGGTACGTAGGCACTGCTCCTTCCTTTCCAACAGCTGGGGAGGGTCACAGAACGCACCTTTCCTACTGTGGCACTGCTCAGAAATGGCACCTGGACGCCCCAGCGCTCCACAAGCATTCTGAGAGACAGCGATGTAGCTCGGCATGCAAACACTCCCACCTGCTCCCCTGACATTTGTTATTGAAAAAGTAAATCCCACCCCTGCAATGACTTTTTCAGTACTGAACTTGTTGTGTTGTTGTTGTTGTTGTTGTTGTTGTTTGGTTTTGTTTTTCTTGCGCTAAAAATTCTCTCAACGGGCGGGGGGAACCACTCCTTGTGCAAAGAGGCAGACCAGGAGCTGCTGCAGCCGCTAACAGACCCACTAATCATCATCAGGCAGGATTGAGCACATTGAAGGGAATGCAGCAAAGAGAGGACCAGACGCCTAGGGCGTGGCTAAGGGCAAGCAAGACTCAAACCACACCCATCGAAAGGATTGCAAGGGCTCCCCACACACAACCCCCAGTATATTTGCCCACAACCAGGAAGACAGGAGCACGAGCTGCTGCTGCACCAGCGTTCAAGAATCCAGAATATCTTCTGGCCAGTCCAAGGCTGATCAAGGGCGGGCCCCATGCTTTGTAAACCTTCACCCCAACACTCTCTAACCTACGGAAAAACTTCCCGACCCCGGCAGACAAAAACCATAAGAGTTTCAGGTCCCTGAAAGTCCCCCAAACCTCAAATGCCAGTCTTCCAAACAGACCAGCTGGCTCTCCAGAACACTCGCCCCACCCGGAGAGACCATTCATAGAGTCTGGGACAGAAACCCTAAACCAAGAAATGTGGCCAGTCACGGCGGGAGAGCGGTCAGTTCCTTGGGTGGGCCAAAGAGAAGGAGGCCTCTGACATCGGAGACACCAGCACGCAGCCGCTGCACTGCTCCCGCCCTTAGTCTTTGCAGTGACCCCACCCAGGTCGTGACCCTCTGAAGACCTCCAGCGTTGGCGTCCCCAGACTCCGCCAACCCCCAACACGCAGCTTTGGACGCCGCAGCTGTGTCCTGGATCTTCGCTGGATCCTAGCTTTGCACCGCCCAGCCGCGAGCAGAGCGCACCGGGTCCGGCTCCCGGCTGCTAGCCCCAGGCAGGCAACGGGACGCAGCGCCCGCAGTGCGACTGGCGCGGCTGCCCCGGCGCGGGGCGCGCCGCCCGGACCCGAACTGGTTGGTGAATCGCACCTCCGGCCCGCAGAAGCTGCAAGTTCCAGGAGCCTCACCCCGCGACTGGGCAGAGGACTGGTCGGAGATCCAAAACGGTGCAGGAGGCTACCGGACCAGGATAGGGATGCGAACTGGACCAAGATCCAATTACTCCGGTTTGGGATAAAGGACCAAACCGCTGCGTGACCTCAAAGATAAAGGAAGAAAGGGTCTGACCAAAGCCTAGGATTGGAGAAAGGGGGATGAAAAGGTCGGTTCCCAAGTGCGAAGGGAGGGTGGGAGACCCACTATCCTAGGCCAGAATAATTGCTGTGCAAAAAGATGAAGGAGCATCAGCAGTGAGGCAAGAGGGAACCAAGAGAAGTAGGGGCTCTGAGCACGCAGGCTGGGACCGCTGGGTGCGAGCTGGGGCCCATCTAGTACCCAGATGAGGAGAAACATGACAGTACACCCAGGCCCGAAAGAAAGAGCCCCGTCTGGTACTGGGAAAGAGCAGTCAACACGCGCCAGGTACATGGTCTGTCCAAGTCGCGGAATGCAGGGAAAGGGCATCGCATGAACCCGAGAGAGGGATTTATACAGGGCCAAGGAAACGAGGTCTATCTTATCAAGGAGGAACCTTCAGGATAAGGGAACTGGAGTGGGGAAAGCGCGACGCCGGGACATGGTCCGCAGCTGGAGCCGCTCACCTTGGGTTTGTACAGCCACTTTCGGAATCTGTTCATCATCGCCGCGCCGGCCCGGGCCACGCTCCGGACGGCCCTCGCCCTCTGCAGCGCTGCGCCCGGGTCCGGCTGCGGCGCGGGGCGGCCACGCAGACAGGGCCGGGACCTGCCTGAGCAAGCAGATCGTGAGCGCGGCGCCGAGCGCCGAGCAGCTGGCTGCAGGTGCGCGGGGCAGGTGCGCGGCCGGAAGGATGCTCAGCGAGCGGCGCGCGGCCGACCCAAACCCGCGAGCGGGCGGGCGCGCGGAAAGGCGCGGGCACAGGGCGCGCGGTGCTTCACGGCTTGCGAGCACCCAGTGCCTCCGCCGGTCACGATCGCACATGCGCCGGAGGCGCCGCACGCCCCCGGCCCGCCGCAAGTGGTGGATGGGGCGAGCCGGGCGAGGCCGCCAATCCCCGCCCAACGCCACGCCGTACCCCACCCGGGACGCGCACCAAGGGAGGGAGGCTCAGGACTACAGGTCCCGGCGCCCACCGCGGGCAGGGCCTGCGCGGCGTTGCTAGGTGACGGCGCCTAAACGACGCCTAGGCGATCTGCGGGTACCGGAGCTGGCCAGTGTACGCTCCCGCCAGCGGCGCCTGGAGAGACGACGCGGGGGCAGGTGGAAGCCTAAGCAGGTTAAGGTGAGGGGCCGCCACAGGGAGCCAGGCACAGCCCATCCTCTTCTCGCTAACTCCTTTTCTCCAGTTCTCCAATCTTTGCCGATTTTCTGACCTTAGCGAGCTACCTTTGCGCTTTTCTTCCCACCTTCTAAAATACAAGTAGAGTGTTTTCCACCACCTCTGATCTCTCTCTCTCTCTCTCTCTCTCTCTCTCTCTCTCTCTCTCTCTCTCTCTCAACAGGTGACCTCTGTATAATACAGTGTGTTCCCTAGCAGCTCCTGCATCTTCCCTTAGCCCCTCAGCCCTGGACCTGCTTTGTGGCCCCCTTGTTACTCCTTGTAAGCTG
>NC_034602.1:27685359-27696205 GCF_900095145.1 Mus pahari
GAGGCCAGCCTGGTCTACAGAGTGAGTTCCAGGACAGCCAGGGCTATACAGAGAAACCCTGTCTTGAAAAATAAAAAAATAAAAAATAAAAAATAAAAAAAAAAAGGCCAGGCATGATAACAAACATTTACAATCGCTGCACTTCAGAGGCTAAGAAGATGGACCTGTGGGACTCACTGGTCGATGTAGCCTATTTGGTGAGCACCACGCTAGTGGGAAACTCTGTCTGAAAACACAAGGTGGATGGTTCCTAAGGAATGACACTACGGTCGTTCTCTGGCCACCCCATGGAAGTGCACACACTTGCATATGCACCCATATATACGCGCACATAAAAATAAGTAAAAATTTTTAAAAGAAAACTAAAAAGCAGCTCTTCCCAAAGCCATCATCTTCTCCAAGTGAAGACTTTGAGCAGACACGTGAATTCATGTCCAGTAATAAGTAGATCGATAAATTATCTGGGGTCTATCCACCCTTGGCCAACTTCAAAGCCTGGGGCTATTCCTGTGCAGAAGTGGTTTCTGTGCTTCATAGTTGGAAGTTGTGCCCAGGATAAAGGCTGAGCCCAAGGAGGTAGGTATATCAGGATCAGGCTTAACTATAGGCAGAAAGATCTCAGCATGACAGATTTGTTCCCATTCAAGAGATGTGTGCAGAGGTAATTCTGGACATGCAGCAGGAACCAGCTTTCTGGCTACCATCCTTGACCTGTTTACTCAGGATTCAGGATGGCTGCACTGGTTCTAGCCATCACCTCCTAAGCCCATGAACCTACTGGACAAGAGAAGAAAGGGATGCCCTACACCTCAGGCTAACGCGCCCACAGTTTATTCTCTAGTACTTCTCAGAGGCGGAAGAACTTGTACACACGACCATAGCCAGCTTTCACGGAGGCTGAGAAGTGTCACCAGCCAGTTGGGTAACAATGGGCCCAAGTGAGAGTCAGGGTTTGTAGCTCAGGAGGGAAGCGAAAGCTGCAAGGAGTGGCTTTGCAGCCTGTTGTAGAAATGGTTTATTCCAACCTGGGGTTTCTTCATGGACTTTAGTTCATGGATAAAAGACACAACCTTTATATTTACAATAAGCCTTAAACAGCACAAGAGCCGGGCAGATGCCTACCTTATATGCAGTTAGAATCTACTTTCCTGTTGATAACTCCAAATTATTACATACTACTTACCGTGTTTCATCTGGCTGCCCTTAACTCCAGCTCATCTAAACCCATGGTGGCTTCTCCTTCCTCCTGCATCTTCTTCTTCTCATGGTTCTTCTCCAATCCCAAGCCCAGAAAAACCTAAACCCCACCCATGACTCTTCTGCTCAGCTATTAGCTATTGGCGTCTTTATTTACCAATCAGAAATAACCTGGGGGCAGGGTCACTTAGGTCTCTGTGCTGACTCCAGGTCTTGCCCCTCCCCCAACACTTAACATTGTGATACTACACACAGTAAAAGACAAAAAAAAACCTCAACAGTAGCCACTCTTAGCAGAGCAGCTTTAGTTGTGGGGAAAGAGGGTGTTTTCACTAACATACATTTGCTATGGCCTGACTAAGACTGTTGAAGCAGATTGCATCTGATAGAAATGCTAGAAACGAACCCTCCTTGCTTGCTTCAGCCTGCCTTCCAGGTTACCTCAAGTGCCAGACCATTGAGCCCTGATTCGAGAATGGAGTTAAAGAGCCAAAAATAAAGGAAATCAATCCACTTAGGAATCAGTTCTCAATTCTCACCTGTAAACTAAATATACTGAAGTACTTGAGATGTGGCTCAGTATTGGACCAATTACCCAGTGCAGGAGATGCTGTGGGTTCTGTCGCTCGCACTGAAAGCAAGTAAACAGGCAAATTATTTTAAGTAAAGCTGAGTCTGGCTGTGGATATGTGGACCTTCGATCCCTGCACTGAGGAAGCAAAGGCAGGAGGGTGGAGATTTTGAGGCCAGATTCTACTACATATCAAGACCACCTTCCCCGAAACAAAAATAAACAAGAAAAAAATTAAACCAAATTAAAAATTAAACCAAAAATCAATTGGAAGTGTAGAGCTGAGGTGCTCGAATCATGCTTCAGAGTTGGCCGAGCCCATGCCTGTCCTCCAGCCACAGACATGATTGTTTTGATCAAACCTTCGTTGAATTTCAGACGGGATTCAGAGTCTACCCACCCTCACAGGGTACCTGCTCTTTGCCCCAGGTGGTGTGCAGATCCCTGCAAGGCAGCCTCCACCACACAGTGAGCAGACGGGTCAGGCTGGCTCCTGGGAGTTCCCTCCCACCTTCCGGCTGGTTCTTTGGTCCATTCCATTTGGATCCTCCTACCAATGTCAACTCTGGACCGGGAAGGGCTTGGATTCCTTCCATACTCCCTCACTCGGGAGTGGGAAGCAGTCTTTGCTCTCTGGCACCCTAGGCAACCCATCCACGTCAATTCAGCCCAAGACCTTGGCTTCCAGATTGGAAACTTACTGAAAACGGGAAAATCTAATATTCCCATCGGAGTATCTAATGATAGTTAGCATGTCAATAGGACCTAGACTACCTGAAAGACCAATGGACACGCCTGCCTGAAAGACCAACGGACATACCTTAGCCCTGCAGAAAGACTCACCCACCCTAACTGTGAGCAGGACCAATCCACGGACTGGGTGTCCCACCAGGGATCCTGGGCTGTACACAGTGATTACGATTACTATGGAGAAGGGGAACCGAGCCTTAGGATGCAGCCACTCCTCTGTTTTCCTTTGTGCGTTTGGTGTATTTCGTTTCCTTTCACATTCTGCATGCAATGTGGTCATTGGCCGAGCGCTCCTGCTGCCTTGGCTCCCACGGTGGAGAAGAGCAGCCGCTCCTCAGCACGTGTCCAGGACATTTGCTCTGTGTTCTGTTCTGGTTTTGTTTTCCTCGGTGCTGAGGTTAGAGTCCAAGGCCTGGCTTTTTAGGCTAGTGCTTCCTGGCTGAGCCCTACCCCTAGGTCTCTAACTGGGAGTCTATACAAACGCGCTCTTTGCCCGCCTGTGTTCTTCCCTCTGGGTCCTGGGCTATGTGTGTACTGGTCTCCTTTACCTCACATCTCTGACTGAGCAAGTGAGACTTTTCAGGCCAAGCCCCAGGCTCTCACAGAAAGGAAATCTCTTTGGGGATGGGAAACCAGATTCCCCACTCCAAACTCCACAACATGGGTTTGCTCTCTTGTTTCCTTAGAAAATTCTATCAGAGAATCTATCCCCCAGTGAAATGAAACAATAAAACTGAAATGTATTATATAAAGGACTCATGTTAGTAAAAGTTTAGGAAAGCAGACAATTTATAAAGTCATTGTGTGCCGGGCAGTGGTGGCACACGCCTTTAATCCCAGCACTTGGGAGGCAGAGGCAGGCAGATTTCTGAGTTCAAGGCCAGCCTGGACTACAGAGTACATTCCAGGACAGCCAGGGCTACACAGAGAAACTGTCTGGAAAAAAAGAAAAAAAATAATAAAGTTATTGTGTGGGATGAGTGAAGTCAGAGCATATTGTCCACATGTACGAAACTGTCTAATCATAAAGACTTGTTTTTAAAGATTTATTTATTTATTTATTTTAGATACATGAGTGCTCTATCTGCATAGACACCTGTGTGCCAGAAGAGGGCATCAGATAACATTATAGATGGCTGTGAGCCACCATGTGGTTGGGTTGTTGGGGATTGAACTCAGGACCTCTGGAAAAGCAGTCAGTGCTCTTAACCACTGAGCCATCTCACCAACCCTAACATTTTTTTTTTAAGTCAATCTGGGCCTGGATGAAACTCGGTGACAGAAACCTGATGTCGGAGGTCCTCGATTTAGTCGGTGTGTTCTTGTCGGTTTTATCCTGGCCACCTGTGACTGCAGACAAGGAGCCCCCCTTTGCTACTTACACCTTTTTCTATTTTTGTATTCATCCCCCATAGATCACGCTAGGCCTAGGCCAGGTTTAGGTGAGAGGCAGGGACCTGCTCACCACACTTACCAAGGCTTAATGAACATTTAATTGACTTCGAGGTTTCCTCGAGGGACTCCCAGGCAAAGAAGGCAGTGTGAGCATGTAACTCGATGTTGAGAGATCCCCTAAGCTTATGGGTAGAGAAAGGGTGGAGAATTTGCGGTTCAGGGGTCATAAGAAAAAAGCTTCCAAGCCACTGAAAGACCCCAGTGAAGGAGGGGACTTTGGACTGAAGCTTGTCACAAGCTGAGAGACCCCTCTGGGTCCCACAGCAACAGAACCTGGGAACAGACTCTTGAGACCTCATCTCTCCACTTCTCCCACAACAGCCAGAGCCAAAGCCCTGGGGTCCACTGCTGTTCCCACCTCACCCAGTGCCCTCAGGAACCTCGGCCCAGTCTTGGTGCTTTGGGAGGGGCCAGGCTGGGAGACTAGGAGAATGTAATTAAGACTTCACACAGACAGACACATCCTCTATCTCAAAGGTGAGGACAGGGGAAAAGGATTCCCTACACACAAGTAACCGACACTGATAGAGTTGGCAGCCTGCACCCTACCACCTCCAGCAAGGACTCATCCTGTCAGAGGCCTGGGCAGTGAGAGCCAGTGCTTGCTCTGCCTAGACATGTCTTTTGTCCACTAGCTGCACCTGGCTGGGAAAACTGTTTTGCTGGGGCGCTGAGAACTATAGAGATGGATAATCTTTTCAGAACTAATGTTCTCTCTAGAGCTACCTGACAGTGCCATGTTTGCCACCAGGACACTAATAACTAGGAGTTGGAGAACTTGGTAAATGCTTCCAGGAGTCCAGCTATCCTCCCTCCTCACCCTCACCCTCACCCCCACCCCCCAAGCCCCCAAAACACACACACATACAAACACACAAAGGAGGAAGGACCTCCCCACACCCACAGGCTGCCTTTAGCCAAGATTCCTGGAGTGTCTGAGATTGTTTTCTACTTAGGAGAGATCCAGAGTGGAACAAAGGGCCCCAAGAACTGTTCCAGATAAAGAGGGCAAAGGTCCTGCATAGCCAATGACATCAGGGCTTGCAGAACTGGCCAGACAAGGGGTAGAGCCAGGACAGGAACAGACCTCCAGGGTACTGCCTGGCAGGTATAGTCTCAGGGAGGGGCTCTAGCTCCAACTTCCTGAATAACACCCGATCACCAGGCTCACTCAGCATGGAGCCCTCCCCCCCCACAGACAGACAGACAGACAGACACACACACACACACAGAGAGAGAGAGAGAGAGAGAGAGAGAGAGAGACAGGGGGAAGCCACAGGTCTCCCAGTCTATGAAGCAATGTCTCAGAAAATGATCCTGGCCTCTTGTGCTTGAATCTAACCACGTCAGCATAGCTAAATGTCTGGCCTCTGCTGTCCCTCCTAAGAGAAGCCACATTCAGAGAGAGGGTGAAATGGCCACTGGGCATGAAGCCCATCTATTGCTCATTCAGAATGATCATGCAGAGGGGGGCAGAGTAGGCAGGAGTTCCCAGAAGCCTCCTCTCAGCATTCAAGTCTCTCACCAGGAAGCTCAGTAGAGGTAACTTGAGTGACCAGAGAGGGAAAGGACCCTAGGAGCCCTCGGAGTCTTTCTCCTACCCTCCAGCCCTCCAACAGTAAATGGTCCTTGTAGGGTAGAGTGGCTCCGGTGGACAGTCTCCAGGGAGGCGGTTTCACAGGGTGCAGGTCAGCCCTAGACCTCTCACTACATCCAGTGCCATACCTGGCTGCATTTGGCAGGTGTGGATCTGTGTGTGGTAGATTGAATCCCTGGCATTGTCTAAGACAGACGGCGAATGTCTCCTCCTGCCTTTTATCATCAAAGCCCCCACTGACCCATGAGGAATCTACCATGAGGTGGCCCTGAGAGTTTCTAGGCATAAGAAAAGGTGCCCTGTTACCTGTCATCATGGGCCGAGCAGGGATGGAGTCCTAGCTGTGCCTTTCCTGGGTGCCTATGGAGTTTCCTTGTTACGCCCCTAGAGCCTATTCATGGTACCAGGGCTTCAAACGAGTTTCCAGACTCCATGAGGTCTTTGTCAGTGAGGCTGGTGGTACCTGTGTGTCCACAGCCCTGTCGAGCCCTAGTTGTGATTGTGCTGGCCCAGAATGCAGCCAGGGTGCATGGGGACTCTGGCCCTCAGTGATCCCAGCCTTTCCCCCCTAACTAGTCAGTGAAGCTTCCCAGGCAGCTCCTCCACAGAGAGGCTTCCCCCAAAGATGTCAGAAAACCCCCATCCTCTTCCTCTGGCTTCCTTGTCTTGGCACCCACTAGCTGTTACCCTAGAGCGGCAATTCTCAATCTGTGTGTCTCGACCCCTTTGGAGGTTGAACAGCTCTTTCACAGAGTCACACATCAGGTATCCTGATATTTACCTTACGATTCACAGCAGTAACAAAACTGCAGCTATGGAATAGCAATGAAAATAGTTTTATGGTTAGGGCTCACCACAACACAAGGAAACTGTATTAAAGGGTCACAGCATTAAGAAGGTTAAGAACGGGGCTGGGCGTGGTGGCGCACGCCTTTTAGTCCTAGCACTTGGGAGGCAGAGGCAGGTGGATTTCTGAGTTTTAAGGAGGAGGAGGAGGAGGAAGAGGAGGAGGAGGAGGAGGAGGAGGAGGAGGAGGTTAAGAATGCTGACATAGAGCCATCTGCATTTCCTCCACAACCACTTTCCCTTGGGTTCAACCTCAGCTTTCCAGACGCCTGCCTGTTCCTCTCTGGATTGCTCAGGGGTCAAGCAGGACCTTTGACAGATAACCCTCTGGGTCTAATCCTGATCCCTGCTGAGAGCATTGGAGTACCCCCCTAACTTAGACAGTGTGAGTTCTGCAGAGGCCTCGCCCTTCTGGAAAGCTGCATCCTTCAGTTCTGAGCACATTCCTGTCCTCTTTCTCTCTTCTGTCTTTCTTAAATTCTCATTGGTACTTTGACCACTTAGAATAGCTCCTTGATCTTCAAAGATAAGCTACTAGTCCTGGCATGGCTGGCCAGGACTGGCCTTCACACCGGGGACCTTGCTTTCTTGTCCTGTTTCTATGATGAATACTAACAAAAGCAACTTCAGGGAGAAAAGGTTTTATTTAATCTCACAGTTCAAGTCATGGCCCATCCTGATGGGGACGTCAAAGCAGCAGGACCCGCAGCAGCTGGTCGCATCACGTGCACAGTTAGGAAGCAGAGGGGTGAAAGTGTATTAGTGCTCATCTCTCTCCATTTATTTATTTTTCATCTTAATCGAATGTTTCTTACTGTTTCTATTTATTGGATGTGTGAGCATGGGGCATGCTATTCCCATGCCACAGCACCTGGGAACTCCTCAGCCTTTCCCGATTCTGTCATCTTCACCTGCTCTGGGTAGAACCTGCTGAGAAACCAGCCACCCACCTGGACTGAGGAGTGTTCAGAGCCCTGCTTTCTGACCTGAGCCCATCCTTGGGGGTCGCCCTACCCTCCCCCAGCCTGCCTATGAGGCTTTGGTGGCTGCCTTGAAGCCTAGGGCAGAGAGGGCTGAGGCTGGGGCTAAGTGGTGACCTA
Organism: Mus pahari; assembly: GCF_900095145.1. NCBI lineage: Eukaryota > Metazoa > Chordata > Mammalia > Rodentia > Muridae > Mus > Mus pahari. The sequence goes on from NC_034602.1 coordinate 27,692,876, forward strand.
ACAGTGAGCCCACCAAGGCCAAACAGACCCTCTGTGCAGCAGAGGCCTAAAATGAACTGACCAAATAGTGGGTTTGAATTTACCTGAGCCCAAACCCCTACCTCCAAAATCTCACTGTTGAACCCAGAACCCTCGTGGACTTCCTGTTGGTGCGGGTAAGGGTCCTGCAACTACTACTACCAACAGCTAAACTGGCAACTCAGAGGCTGTGGATAACGTGACTTGTGTTGGTGTGTTTTAGGACCCTGCCCCAAAGATGGCCTACTATGAAAAATGCATTGAGATTGTGATAAAGCAGCTTGACAAATTTAAGCCTGAGAAGGACAATCCTGAGCAGTTTGTGGAGACAGCATTCACCTCCTTACAGCAGGTACGGTCAGGGGAGCTGCTTGGGTTCCTGGGGACCACATCAGTGATGTGTGTTGTCTACATTTCACCTTCCAGCAAGCAGCATGAGATCCATTCCTTCCTTTGGGGAGAAGTGTGATGCAAGGCTCTCTAAAAGGCCGGTGGTCCTTCCGTAGATAGTAAACCTTTTGCCATGAGAAGGATGCCAGCATCCAGGATGCACGTCAGACCTGGCTCTACCCTGAGCTACAAAACCTCCATGGTGCACTATGGCAGGCAGCCCCTCACAGGAAGAACTGTGACTGTGTACACAGCCTCAGTGAGAGAGGCAGGGACCTACCCAAGGCCTCAGTTCAGGGTGGGTTGTGTCTAGCTGAAGAGGCCGCCACTAGAGAGTCTGGGTCCTACTAAATGCTCCCACCCCAGTCTGTGAGCGTTGCTATAACAGGCCTGAGGCAGGGAAAACTGTACAGAATGTAGCTCTCAAAAATGTACAGAATGTAGCTCTCAAGATTCTGGAAGCTGAGACATCCAAGACAGCAGCAGCGTGTCCCACTGCAGAAGGTGAGAGAGAAGCAGACAGGCAGAGCATATGTCTCTGGACTATTCCACCTGAACCTGTCACAGTGGCAGCTACACTACACTTCCAAGTGAGTTTTGGATGGTTAAATCTCCAAAGCACATCCATACCCCTCCCCCGCCATCAGACTTGCCACCCTCTCTATTGGCAGCTCCAGACTCTGCCCAGATTGCCATCCTATACAGCAGCTCTGTAGCATTCTGATTGGCTCTCTGAACACTACCTATTCTGAGTCTCCTTCCACTAGGGGCTTCGGCCTCTCCTTGTCAGGGTACTCAGGAGAGTCACCCTACCTGCTGGTAGGTCCAGTTCATCCATCCAGCACAGACCTCTCTCCCCAGCCCTAGGCTCTTTCATCCAATGGTAAGCATGTGTGTCCGGTCTAGAGCATATATGTTCTCTCCGTCCCAGTGGGCCCCCACAAACAGCTCACCTCAGCAGCCCAAGCTCAGTCATCAAGAGCTGTGTCCCTTCCTTACCCAGGTGAGGCAAGCACCTATCCCCACACCCACCTCAGCCCTGGAATATCCCTTGTCCTGGTCATTGCAAAAGCTCCCTCTTGCCTCTCTGTTGGAGCACGGTCTCCTCTGCTCTCGCCTCCCCACACACATGACACAGAGGCGTCCTCTCTGCAGAGTCTCTCTGCTCTGCTGTGTCCCCCCCGCCATCTCATCTACCCATCCTCATGTCCACGCCACTGGCCATACCGCCTTCTGGTCCTTTTTGGTCCATCCATTTGTTCCTCCACTGTCCTTGCCACCCCTCCCCACTCCCACTTGGAATACCCAGCATGCTCCCTGGACTGCTAAGTCATTCGGGGCTCTGATAGAAGGGCCCTTTCTTTCAAGCAAGACAGAAGTTAGTGTCATTAGTCCCTGATGGCCATTGCAGAAAACTGAGTTCTAGCGGATCATAATGAGTTTGAGGCACTTTCTCTGTTAACAGCCAATGAACATAAATGAGTCGTCCTGGCTGTCACTCGGCAAATGGCAAAGTCGTGGCCATCTGTGTGCCTTTCCCTGAGAAGCCTCAGCACCATGATGCCATCCAGAGAGCTGGCGGCAGCAGATGAAGCTGATCTCTACCTCAGGCACAGAAGCAGCTCCTGCTTCAGATGTTGGTCCTTTCAGGTTCTGCCAAAGTCCTTCTGAAGCCAACATGGTTTGGGGCCCTGGGTACTGACCCAGTTTGAACAACACTTTCATCTCCAGCTGTCGGAAACCTGCTGTAATATACTGACTGTCAGGTCAAGGCCAGAGATGCCACCTGCCAGAAAGTTACACAACCCCTAGACCGCTGGGCAGAGGCTGACAGAAGGCTTCAGGACAGGGCACATGATAGGCAGACTGTACACCTTAAGTGCATGGCAGCCCTGGGAGCTTCTTACTGTGGACGTGACCTTATCTGAATGCACCGTCTAAGTAAATGGAGCTGAGTTATAGCTGGCAGCACAGAGTGTGGGTCCAGGGACAGTAGCCTGGATCCACCTGGGCCAGCTTGGCTGGCAGCACAGAGCGTGGCAGCCAGGCAGTGGCGAAGAGTCTGACTTGGAGAAAGAGCGGATCCCTGGAAGCAGGGTAGGGCTTCCTGGGCAGAGGGACCTAGCACCAAGATGAGGAGACCCCCAGAGCCCAAGGTCCTGACCTGAGACTGAGTGGACAGGAAGGCCAGCAGGGTCTGTGTGTCTAACCTTCAGACCTGGCTTCTAAGTCTGTGTGGCTAGCCCATGGGGAGGTTGGCTGTGAGCAGAAAAATGTCATGTCAGAGCCCAGACTGTGGACAAGTGGGTATTAGCATAAAAAGATGCTGTAGGGCTGGACTGACAAGAACATAAGCAGCCAGAGAGCTCTGGGGTTCACAGCCATATGAGAAAGGGAGAGGTTTAAAGGGGCGGCCAACTGTGGGGAAACAGTTGTAATTTTGAGAAGAGTCAGTGAACTGTGGGTGCAGAAATGCAGAGAGAAGGGGCAGATGAATTCGATGGCCACAGAGCCATAGCCCGTGGTTTCATTGTGGTTTGTGCTATTTTGTCGTCGTGTAAATCTTAGCATAGTGCTGTCTTAATGGCCACATCATCCTGGTCTGTGGGATGGAGCAATGATGCTTCACCCTTTGGTCACCCTGCTCTCAGACTCTGGTTCCTGTTCCCCGTATGTGTGCATATGGATGCCTCCTGTGTCGTGGAAGCTTCCCTTACCTTCCCAGAAGTACAGTAGCTCTATTAAAGGGTCGTGATATAAATAAAGCTCTTGAAACTTATTTTCCAAATTGCTTTATGGAAAGGCTCAGCATCGAGTGTCCGTGTTGTACTGGCACTAGCAGATACCCTCATCTTCCTTGTCTTCCAAAACTTAATTACTTTTCAAACCTTAATTTGAAAACCTTAATTTTTTTTTTTTTTT
>NC_034602.1:27696275-27710258 GCF_900095145.1 Mus pahari
GTCAGATCTTGTTACGGACGGTTGTGAGCCACCATGTGGTTGCTGGGATTTGAACTCTGGACCTTCGGAATCACACATGGGTCATCTCATCATTTGGGTCTGAATTGTCCCCCAAAGGCTCCTGTGGTAAAGGTCTTGCTCCCAGGGCAGGGCTTAGAGGTGGACCTCGACGGTTCTGATTCCCGGGACAGGGTCTTCCTTTGTACTCCTGCTTGGCCTTGAAGTCAGCCTGCCTCCACCCAAAGCGCTGGGGTTAAAGGTGTGTACCAACCACTGCTACCTACTAGCACTTCCCATCCTGCTTTTTATTCAGGACAAGTTCTCGCAGACTTCCCTTAATCGTGCAGATTTCTTCTGGATAATGTTTCTTCACGTAAAAGCCTTTATATGAACATTTTTTTTGTTGCTGTTGTTTGTTTTGTTTGTTTGTGTGTGTGTGTGTGTGTGTGTGTGTGTGGTTTTTTGTTTTTTTTGTTTTTTTTTGAGACAGAAATCCACCTGCCTCTGCCTCCCGAGTGCTGGGATTAAAGGCATGCGCCACCACGCCCGGCTGGCAGGCAGATTTCTGAGTTCGAGGCCAGCCTGGTCTACAAAGTGAGTTCCAGGACAGCCAGGTCTATACAGAGAAACCCTGTCTCAAAAAAACAAAAAAACAAAAAAACAAAAAAAAAAAGAAAAGAAATCTGCCTGCCTCTCCTTCCCAAGTGCTGGGATTAAAGGTGTGCACCACCACCGCCCGGCTATGAACTCATTTTCAAGTTGTGGTGAAATGCACTTGGCATAACTTTTGACCATCTTAACTATGTTGAGTGACACAAAGCACACTCCCAGGTCTGTACAGCCAGAGTCCATCCATCTCCATAACCTCTAATGTTCCTGACCTGAAACTCTATGCCTACAAAATTCCAGCTGCCTGGCTCCCTGCGCCCTCCCCTGCCACCTGCTTGCCATTCTTTCTGTCGCTATAGATTCACCCATCCTCATATAGGAGAATATTTGCATAACACTTGTCCTTCTGTGTCTCATTGCTTTCCATGTTTATTTTGTCCCACAAAACCCACATTCTCTTCATTCACCCTGGAGGTCCTGCCTTCCCAATCACTGTGGTCATCGCCCACTATAGAGAGCTGAACTATCTGGCCTCTGTTCAGCCATGTGGGAGTATCTGTCCCCAAGGAGTATCTGTCCTTGTTCTCCTGGCCCTGGAGAGCTCTCTCTTGGCTTTCCTTTTCAGACTCTGAGCCCGCAGAAGCTTGGGTTTATTTCGGAGGTTCTGTCTGGCTGCCTTGAATACCACAAGTTACTGACCATCGTGGTGGATGCCTTCTACGCACGGGATGGCCAGACCTGCCTGTGGTCCGACTACAACCTCTTTGAGGGTGCGTGCATCCACTATCCACATGTCCATGAGGCCCAGGCCTGCTGCCCACTCCAGATGGGGATTCGAAAGGAAGCTAGCCACAGACGCTTGACAGGTTGACTTGAAAGAGGCCAACCAAGCTTCAGGACACAGAAAGTGGCTCTTCCTGCTTCGGCCTCAGCTCTTTCTCTCATTTGATTCCCAGGTGCCCATAAATGTATAGCCCAGGTTAGGTGTATTTTTGCACTTCTCAGATGGGGAAACTTGGACCTGGGTGGGGAGCAGACATGGATCCTACTGCCCCATGCAAACTCTGGACCCCCTTATCTGAAAGAGAATGCCCCTAAGGGCAGCTTGGGCCAAAATACATACCTCTTATAGTCTGTCCATGACCCTAATCCTGTCACCTAAGAAGAGAATAAGCCTATGCTAGTCTGGATCATCCAGGAAAAGATTAAATATGAGAGCCGCCCTGACTACTGTCCATATTTACAGAACACAGTGTCTGTGGTCAGTGGTAGTGCTACCCGTAGGGCAGAGAGGGATCTAGCCCTAGGACCTACTGTTGGCCTTGCTGCTGTCCCAGGGAGGTGGAGAGGTAAGGGCTACAGTGTACAGGTGGGCTAAGACAGGTAGCTGGTTCCAAATGCCAAGCTGGGCTGACCCTAACTGCCTGCCTTAGATGTAGAATGAGCAACCTCATCCGAGAAGCCTCCATACCCAAAGGCCTAAAGTGACTCAGCTCACAAAAATCGACAAAACTGGAGATGAAATCACTTTAGCCTGGAGAGATCCTGGGGTTTCTGAGAATTGATCAAATGCAGTGTAATGTGTGTGGAAGCTGAAAGCCCCGCCCGAGTGACCAGTGTCTACGATCACTGAGCATGAAGTGGTAGTTGCCAGAGGGACCTGTCCTTATGTGCCCCGACAGAATGAGGTGCCAGCAAAGACTCTCAGCAGCTCCAGAATTCTCCCAAGGTCACCCAGAGCCCCTCTGCAGGGCAGCTGGGTGCTCCTCACACCATCTCTCTCCTCAGTGATCTGCTACCTGGCCACCTTCCAGCTGGAGGATCTTGGCTTCCAGCTTTTCTGCAGCATCATCAAGTCTCAGCCTGTTCGTAAGATGTGCAAGGTGAGCCCCGCTGTCCCCACCACGGTGATTTGGTTGAGGCTGCCAGCCAGGAGAGACAAGAACCAGAGCTAGATGCGGGAGCGTCTGATCAGCCCCACCTTTCATCCTTCAGCTAGAGAAACTGGTGGGCTCACCTTTTCTCTGCTTAATACCAGCTGACACCTTCTGTATAGGATAATGTTCCCTGTCTCTGGGAAGTCTGTCTCGTTGGTTTGTGAACAACATAAGTACCCTGTGACAGATAAGCAATCAGAATTATCTTAAGCAAGGACTTCATGTTTATGAACAAGAAGTAATATCAATGGCATCTTTGGAGAGATGCTTTGGGACTGCCCTGGCCAGTGCCACACTCAGCATGATCTGTACTTGGCTCAGGCTCGGCTGCCTTGTGCTGGAATCCAAAATGACTATGGAGCAAACTTCCACCCTGCCTCCTACCCTGGTCCTGCAGTGCTGACTCACCAAATGCTCAGGGGTATAGATCACATACTGTTCTCAGAATATGCAGTGACCATTTGCAGTAATTTCTTACCCCAATAAGCCCACATAAAAACACACACAACCCAGTTATTATAATTATAAACTATATGCCTAGATTGGGCAAATCTATCACTATACTAACTTATTCCCCAGGTATGAGACCCCTTGTTACTTGCAATTCCTCCTGGCCAAGTGGTTCTGCTCCATATTGGCTTCCACCTTCTCTTCCTCCCTCCTCTCTCCTCCTGCTCCCCCCCCCCCAAGACCTCCAGTCCCACCTCTCCATTCTACTGCTCAATCACAGGCTCTAACCTTGTTTGACCAGTTAGAATGAGGAGAAGGATCACATGAGATCACCTGAGTGTGTGATCTACCCCTTCTTGTGGATAGCACCTCTTGAGGAAGCAGAATTAACATCAGAATACAAACATCACCAGGGCAAGCCATAATAGTGACCCCGGGTCAGTACCTGGTCACTGACCACTCTAGGGAGCTCTGAAGACTCATGACAGTAGCCCACAAAACCTTCATGAGAGCCAGGCCTTGTGGCCTGTAACCCCAGCTGCTTGGGAGGCCGGGAGAGGAGGGCTAGCCTGAGTCACTGTGTCAAAGTTAAAAGTGAGAGAAAAGAAAGACTGAAGCTAAAGCTCAGCTGCATAATAATTCCTTAGCCTGTGTGAGGTCCAGGGAACAAGGCTGCTGCCGTGATTGACTGGTGACCAGTACAAGGCCTTCCCCTTCCCTTTCCCCATTCCATACTCCATGCCCCACTGGGTGACTCTGACCCCATTAGGGACCCTCAACCTGTTTCAGAGATCTAGAAAGAAGCCAGGTGAAGATGGAGACCCAGCTGTCGGCAACAGTGTGGCCTGTCTTAAGTGCTTCTGCTGTGTTCAGGAGTGGCAGAGCTCTAAGCATGTCGGGCCTAGGCCATTTGGAAGGCAGTTTCTTGGTCCAAGATCGCAGCTGGAAAAGCTAGAAGTTCTAGCACCCAGGAACCCCACACCCATGCACCAAAAACCTGCCAGAAGGTCAAAGCCTTTTTTTTTTTTCCTTTTTTTTTTTTTTTTTTTTTATAGAGTCTCATTATGTAGTTTGGCTGCTCTGGAACTCAATATATAAACAATGCTGGCCTCAGATTTACAGAGGTCCTTCTCCCTCTGCCTCCCAATTGCTGGGATTAAAGATATATGCCACAGGTGCATGCCTTGGGAGGCAGAGGCAAGTGGGTTTCTGAGTTTGAGGCCAGCCTGGGCTATAGAGTGAGTTCCAGGATAGCCAGGGGCTACACAGAGAAACCCTGTCTTGAACCCCCCCCCAAAGATACAAGCCACAATGCCAGCCATAAATCTACTTTTATGATTTATAATTGTATATATGTATCCCTGCATAGATATGTTCACATTCGGGAGCCCTCAGAGTCTCCTGAGCAATGGTACCACTGGGGTTGGAGTAACAGGCCATTGTGAACCACTTGACAAGGGTTCTGGGAACTGAACTCTGGTCTTTTGTAAAAGTGGAACATGCTCTAGGAGAACCATCTCCTAACCCTCCTCCCAAATCAGAGGGCTTTTTTTTTAGACCCACAGAAAGCCCTATTCCCCACTCTCACAGGGTCTCTAATAGCACTGTTCCACCACATCCCAGTGAGAAAGGTGGCTTTGACCCTGCTAAGATGCTGATGTGAATGTGTGGGGAGGAATGAGAGAATAGGAAGAAAAAAAAAAAAAAGATAAGATGTGCCTAAATTGGATTGAGCCAGCATGAAGGAGGTGGGGACCCCAGAGGGCAGATGTAGAGGCCAGTTTCACCTTCAGGGGCCAAGGCTGACAGCTGAGAGATTAAAAAAGGGTGAAAGGACACTGGCCATGGGCAAGGGATGAGTAGCAGGGAGAGGCCACATGGATACGTGAGGACAGTGCGCAGGCTGCCACGTGGGGAGCTGTAGAAAGCTCTAGAAGGAGGCCTTAGTAGCCTCTGTGAAGAATCGTGTTTCAGGCCACAAGGAAGCTAGAGGCTGGTAAGGATGAAGCTGGTGATGACAGTGCTTACCCTGGGTGGCACGGGATGGGACGGTCATGGCCTCGCTCAGCACTGCCCTCTCGGTGGTCATGCACTTCCGAAGTCATCCCCCAAGTACACCTCCTGCTTCTAAGCATGAGCGGCAAGTTGTGTGTCACTACAAAGCTGTCCCAGGCTCAGACATGTGGTCCTTGGTCCTGCAAACAGGAGAATGGCATAAATGCAACCCTAGCTTTTGGCTGTCCCTTCTGATTGCTTTTAGAAGGTCTGTATCAAAGAGTCTTCAGGAGTCCTCTAAACTGGACAAGACCCTCCAGGCTAGGGTATGTTTACAGCTTCTCAGGTCCCTCTAAGAGCAGCTGCAGGCAATTCAAGCCTCATTATTCCTCAGTTAGGGACTGAAGACCTGAGACTGTCCCAAACAGCAGGGCTACCTCATAGGACCCTTGCCCCTCCTGACCAGTTGACAGCTCTGTCCTGTGTAAATGCACTTCTGGCTCCCTACAGCAGCTGACTCCACTAAAAAGCTGGAAGGCACCGGCCCCAAGCCTTTCGGAGCCAAAGCTTCGGATTTGGGGACCAGAAGCTGGGAAGCTACCAGCAGAAGCTTGTAGCACTGGTAATCTCCCAGGACTGGCTCTGCGCCCTCTGAGGGCATCGTAGGCTTCACTGTGCAGCCCCTGACTAGGGATGCAGGCTCCATCTTGGTACTGAGATCAAGTTGCAGGGTTACTGGGCATGGGAAATAGCACTCCCAAAATTATAGATTCCCCTGTGATGGGGCAGGGTGGGTGGCAGGCAGGCAACCCTCCATGTCTCCCTGCAACATATTGCCCAGGAGTGAGAACAGGGCCTTCCAGGCCTAGAAGCTGGATGGATATCCATCTGCAGTAGGCATGACAATAGTATCAAGTCTGTTCTGGCCCCTGTGAGGGGCTGGAGCAGCAGTGGGTGGTGGTAGAGCTACCATGGAGCTGCTAAGGGTTTTCCTGCCTCAGTTCCTCAGATTCTTCTTTAACCCCTTGAACCTGAGCTCATGGATCAAAGACGAGTGGAGCCTCATCTACGAAACGGCCCATGTGATGGAGAACTGGATTGACCCTCTACTGAGGTGGGTCAGCTGTGGCATTTGGGTCTCTGAAAATCGCCCATTCCAGGTGCCTCAGAGCATGGCGGGGTGTGTCTCCTCATTCCTCTCCTACTCACAGAAGCTCTGTGAGAGTCTAGTTCATGCCCCAGGTTAGGGTGAAAGATCAGAGATGCCGTGAATGAATCTCCTGAGGCTGCATCAGGAACAGCAAGGTGACATGGGGATCTCCCAGATCACTGTCTTCTGAGGGAACAAGGGGAGGAACATCATCATGTCTTCCTGGGGACAGGCAGACAGATAAGCTGGACTCAAGTAGACTGACTGTTTATGTACTAGTGCTTAAGAGGCTGTGGCCCCACAGTGGAGGTCCTTAGAGCTAATTCTTCACCAAAAGAGGGTCGTCCTGTCCCAACTGACCCCCCATTGTCAGCAGTTAGGACAAACTCCAAAAAGGGGGAACATCTGTGTGCTAGTTCCACACTTATCACAGGCCTCCCAGCCCTCTCTGGGACCAGCCCTGTTCTAAGCCTACCACTGTGTCCCCATACCTACCCTAAAGTAGGAGGCCTGGTCCATCCATGGCCTTAGGAGAGCCCCTTGCTGGTAGCCCTCATAGCAGCCTCATTCTCGCTGGGTTGTCCTCATTCTGGGGATGAGGCAGAAAGCATTTCAAGTCATACATCCACCCTTGATAAGCCCCATAGGAGAAAACATTGAGCAGGCTGGTGATGATGGGCTGGATCCACTCAAGGCATAGAGAGGGAGAGAGGGTTCATAGACCTCTGGACAAACTATTAAGACCCTTCTGAGCTTCTGCTCCATAGGACCCAAGGACAGTTGGCTGTCCCTCCCCTCAGCACACACAGTTCCCTCCCCCTGCCATCAACGGTGCAGCTCCTGGACAACCCTCTCCCGTTCCCTACTGCTTTCCCCTGCTTCCAGCTCCCTCCATCATATGCACTGCCCAGTTTCGCTCCACACCCTAATTCCTGCTCACTCTCAGAGATTCTGGCATCCCTGCAGTGGGGATGTTTTAGCCTCCCAGCTCCTCTGTCCCATGGGCCTCAGTTTCCACATTTGTATAAAAGGGAGACTTAATGCAGGTACTGAAGTGTGGTCGGACTGCCCCCACAAGCTAGTCAGTGGAAAAGTCACCTGTCCATTATCACCTCACCCTTAGGGACAACCACGCACTTGCGGTCCTTCAGATCCCAGGGGCCAGCTCCTTGGTGACCTGCTTGGGATGTGACTCTATAGCCTTCTCCACTTTTCCCTTCCAGATGGCAGCCAGAGGTCCAGGAGCTGATCAAACAACTGGAGGGAGTACCAACCGATCAAATTCCTGTCTTGAAGACCAAGGCCAAAGTCACGGTGCCCAAGGAATTCAACCTGACTGTCCCAAGGCCCCGCGCCATTACAATGCCTGAGCCTGTCCCCACCATGGACAAGCCGAGACCTGTGAGTTGGGCATTTCTTCCTGCTCCTCCAGGATGTTAAGACTAGGAGGACAGGCTGTGAAAGTCACTGGGTGGCTGGGCTTCTCCAGGGTCAAGGGTGTACTGGACCAGAGAGGAACATTCAGTAACCCACAGTCCACCCAAATCCCGCACACACACAGAGGGAAGTTGGCGGAGGCCAGAGCCCACCACATTTTGGACCCAAACAGGAGGTGCTAAGGGATACTGTCTGGCCATGGGTTCAGACATGTCTGGATTGTGCTTAGAGTTTACCATTAGCCATGGTGCCCACCCTCCCCATAAGACAGTCCACTTGAAAGTCACACTGTAGATGCTTTTCAGGGCTGTTTGTTTCTGAGTTGACAGTCAGGGTGTAAGGAACAGAAAAGCACAGCTCAAACTGGCCTAGACAGTAGAGCACAGGCTTCAGGTATAGGTTAATCAGGGTTCCAGCTCTATTTCTCTGTGACTGCTTGCAGCCTAGTCTCCTCTGTAAGTAAATTTCATCTTTAGACTAACTTAGTCTCATTTTTGTTTTAAAGAAATTAATCCAGGCCTTGTGTCTACACTGTCCATTGTCCAGGGCAAGACAGAATATATAGGGACAGGAACTATTTAGAAAAGTCTGATTGGTCCAGCTCAGGCCTCATGCCTACTTGAACCATCTTCCTTGGTGCCAAGTCCTGATTAGGCTGTGGATTCTCACAAGCACTGACCTCCTAGGTCCGTCTGATCCTCATAGGATGAAGGACTAGAGGGGCATGAGGGCTGGCACTGGAGGACCCACCTCTCATCCTGGCTCTACTATCTTTCAAGTCTCAGTGAACTTCTCTCATTCCACAAGTTTTTCACGAGGCCTCAGCTCTGCTGGGTACCCCGCTCAGTTTTCCTCCTCCTCCTCCTCCTCTTCTTCCTCCTCCTCCTCTTCTTTTTTTTTTTCTAGTTTTTTTGTTTGTTTGTTTTTGTTTGTTTGTTTTGGTTTTTTTTTGTTTTTGTTTTTGGTTTCTTTTGAGACAGGGTTTCTCTGTGTAGCTCTGGCTGTCCTGGAACTCACTCTGTAGGCCAGGCTGCCCAGCACTTGGGAGGCAGAGGCAGGTGAATTTCTGAGTTTTCTTCTTCTTGACCCATCTTTTCCCCATAGCTTCGGCAACTGTTTACAGTGTGCGGGTCCGCTCATCGTCTGGCTCTGCATCCATTTTATTTGTACCACACACCCAGCACAGGTGGGGAAGTCATGGCTTAGAGATGATGTTCAGTAAATACTTGTGGGATGGAGAGAGAGATGAGTAGAGAGATGAATAAATGGCTATCTGGGTAGTGGACAGATGATGAGTAATCAGATGGATGGATGGGTAGGTAGGTCACCAGGGCTTTGTTGCTAAGCAACTCCACAGTCACCCCATCTGCAGGGTCTCTGATGTTTCTACTGCCAATTCCTCAAGAACCAGTTCTGCCAGCCGCCTGTCTCTGTTCTGCTTGGCTGAGGGACAGTTCTTCTTGTCCCCTCACTATGACATAGCTTCTCACTTCTGTATTTGCTAAGCCTATACCCAACACCCTCTGACCTATGGCCAGGACTCCCTTTCCCCTCCTGAATATGAGCCAAGAATATGCGCTAACCCCAAGCCTTCCATGCTCCAAGTTGGAGGGCAGTCAGGAGAGGTCACAGTGCAGCGAGGAAGGGAAGGAAGCAAGAGATGACCCATCTCACACGCCAACTGTGAAGAGCAGGGACCCGGACACACAATCAGGTTGGCTGGAACCCACACAGCTCCTCCTGGCTGTCAGGAAGAAAGAAGCCAAGAAAGCAGGCCCTTTGTACAACATTTTGAAGCGGGTAGACAGGTGGGCAAGCCTGGAGATGGCTGTGGGTGTGAGGAAGGAATACAGCCACAGAGGAAGAGGTCTTAGTGTGGGCAACAAAAAGACAGCACCAGGATCTCCAGTGAGCATCGCGGAGCCTGGGGACAGGACAGTTGGAGGAAGATGAGGGCTTTAGGTTTGTGGAGTTGAGTTGACTGTACCTGTAAAACATGCAGAGAAGAAAGAAGGCAAGGATTAGGGGGACAGGTTCAGGAATCTCGGGCTCAAGGGTGACCAGGATAGCCCCTCGCCTGTCCATGATGGACATTGCTACTATAGGGACATTGAGAATCTCCTCTGAGAGGACCAAAGTCTTTTTTTTTTTTTTTTTTTTTTTTTTGGTTTTGGTTTTTGGTTTTTGGTTTTTGGTTTTTGGTTTTTGGTTTTTGGTTTTTGGTTTTTGGTTTTTGGTTTTGGTTTTTCGAGACAGGGTTTCCCTGTGTACCCCTGGCTGTCCTGGAACTCACTTTGTAGACCACGCTGGCCTCGAACTCAGAAATCTGCCTGCCTCTGCCTCCCAAGTGCTGGGATTAAAAGCGTGCGTCACCATGCCCGGCTTAGGACCATAGTCTTAAGGTCCCTTCACAGGCAGCTTACTTTTTTAAAATCATGTATGACACTCTCAGACCTTCTGTTTTCCCCTTCCATTCTAAGAGCTGGCTGCTTCCCCTCCCCCTTGCCTAACCTAGCTATCTCTATGCTAAGGCATGCCCTCAGTGCCCTGGCCTTACAGCTCTCTCTGTCCACTCCATCCCAAACTTAACTCTAGACCCCATGACTGCTGCTGGTCTGACCATCTCTACTATGGTCACTAAGCACAGACTTGCCCCTCTGCCACTTCCCCAGGTCCCTCAGAGTACCTATAAGGAGCCTAAGGAGCAGAAGCTTCTGCAGATCATCAAGACATACAACCGCCGGACAGCTGAGGTGGCCACGTGGGACCCCTGTCTCCCTATAGACCTCTGTCGGGCTGCTAGGATTAGGGGAAAGGGAGGAGGTTGGGGACCTTAGACAGCACATGCATTCTCCCATCAAACCCCCACACACGGTGGTCTGAGGACCCTGGGCTGCGGCTGGAAGGGGAAGAACAGCATGCTATCATGACAGGAGCTGCTGCTGAAAGCCAACATGGAAGAGCTACAGTGTGCCATGCCCCGGGCGCAGAGGGAGCCACCAGAACAGGTAATGCCCAGCCTCTCCATGGTAATATTTCTCTCATACCATAAAATTCTTCCTTCTAGGGATGAGGGTGTAGTTCAGTTGGTAGAGTGTCTGCCTGGCATTCAGGAAGCCTTGGGTTTGATCCCCAGTACGACATAAACCTGGTATGGTGACAGATGCCCATCATCCTAGCATAGAAACAGAAGGATCATCCTTGCCTTGGAGCCTCCTGTGCCACAGAACTCCTGTGGAGATTAGAGAGCAGCTTACATAAGTGGATTCGCTACTACCCTATGGGTCCTAGGGACTGAACTCGGCCTCAGCCTCAGCAGCAAGGGCCTCTACCCACTGATGCATTTCCTCAAACCCATACAGAAAGACAAGAAAGACAGGGTGTCATGGTATACAGCTGTAATTCCAGGAAGGCAGGAATGGACCACATCTTTTTAAGTTTGAGGCCAGCCTGGTCGACATAGTGAGTTTCTGTCTTAAAAATAAAATAGCCGGGCGTGGTGGCACACGCCTTTAACCCCAGCACTTGGGAGGCAGAGGCAGGCGGATTTCTGAGTTTGAGGCCAACCTGGTCTACAGAGTGAGTTCCAGGACAGCCAGGACTATACAGAGAAACCCTGTCTCGAAAAACCAAAAAATAAAATAAAATAAAATAAAATAAAGGTGAGCAGGGACCAATACAAAGAAGAGTTGTCCTCCAGAAAAGCTCTCTTAGGAACAGGGCCATTAAGGGCAGCTAATCCATGCAGGATCTATTGTCTGGGCAGTGCCTGAGCCGTGTACCCCAGTCAGCAGCATGCTTGGGGTTGTGATGGCTGCCTTTAAAGACTATTCTTCCACACTGGAACTTAAAGTCTCCCCAACTTTCATCAAGGTACAACAGGAGGCATGGGGCAGTCATTCAGCCCAAGAAAAGAGAAGGTGGCCAGCAAAAACTCAGCCCTGAGGGATAACCGAGGGAAAGGATACTGACTCCCGAAGAGGCCAGCCATCCTATCTAGGAACTGCTGTACCTAGGTCTAGCTCACCCTTTCCTTTCCATGTTCCTGCCTAGGAAGTCCAACACCCCTAGCAAGGCTTAGAGAGCAATGGAAGACAGAATGCTATCCTGAGGGGACAGGGTAGGCACATGAGCATGGGGAGCTAGAATGGGGACCCTGGGGGAAAGAGTAGGTGACCTTTCTGGGGGTTCTGAGGAGGCCCAGATGCCAGACTACCTCTGCCTGATTTGCAGGACGCGGAGAAGCAGCTGTGGCATCAGTCTGTACCCCGCATTCGCAGGACTCCAAATCTGACCTTCTACAAGGTGAGAGGGTCTCCTGGTCCTGTAGGCCTCATCTTGGGCCTTCTTCCCACCTGCCTTGCCCAAAGAAGGCTCTGAGAGCGGGAGGTGGAGGACCCAGGACCTCACGGGCAGCTTGACCCTTGAAGCAGAGAGAAATGCCTAGGTGGGGGACACGTTGGGAGGGCTTGCTTGATAGCTGATAGCAGGATACTTGCTTCTGAGCCACCTACCATTCACCCCCTCCCCCACGCCACAGCCTAACAACCTCCCGGTCAAGCTGAACACAGCCACCATCCTTCGAGAAGGGGCTTTATACCAGCGGCAGGTGGAGAAGGAGCTGCAGAGGTGAGGGGCAGTGGAGTGATCTAAGTCTTTCCCTTCCACCCTCAAGAATATTGCCCTCAAGAGAAAAGCCTTGAGTGAAATCTGTCATTAGGCTGCTTGGCAGAGAGGAGGGAGCAGCTCTGATAAAGCCAAGGAAAATGTGAGCAAGGCCAGAGCGTGGCATGGTGGTCCATTTTTTGTTTGTTTGCTTGCTTGCTTGCTTTGGTTTGTTTGTTTGAGGCAGAGTCTCTCTGTATAACCCACGCTGTCCTGAAACTCACTCTGTAGACCAAACTGGTCTTGAGCTCAGAGATCCACCCACCTCTGCCTCCTGAGTGCTGGGATTAGAGGCGTGCACCACCCCTGCCTGGTTGGTGATCCACATGTTATCCTTAGCGCTCTGAGGCTAAGACAGGAGGATGGAGATGTCTAGGCTCGCTCGGGCTGCAGCAAGAGATTGTCTCAAAATCAACAAGCAAAACTACCTTAGTTTTCCCAAGCTTTCATAACACATGCCTCCCTGCAAGTCAGCAAGCTTCGCGTGGACAGCAGCTCAGTCGCCTTTGGAGACAGTGCCAACCCTCTTAGGTTTGAGGCTGCATCCCTAAGACCTCTCCCTGAAGGTAATAAGTACAGTGCCCAGCTGAGTCCCTCCTCACCTCTGGGTTATGAATCAGGGTTCCAAGTCCCCTCCTGGGGTTTGATTAGCTTTCTAGAACAGCTCACAGAATACATTTACATACATTTACTGGTTTATTGTCAAGGACACTATGACTGATACTGATGGAGAGACATGTAGGGCCCATGGGAGAGACTATAGGGAGGCACCTCACTACGCTGTCCAATGTTACCACCCTCCAAGAGCATCAGTCCCACCGAACTGTCCAGGAGTTCACATGAATCTTGGCATCTGCATTTTGTGGCAACCTCAGAGGTAGATGTGGTTGGTTGCAATGCTGGCCAAGGGGAATCAGCTCAGCTGTCGTTCCCTCTGCACTCGGTAGCCTGTCCCATCCAAAGCTACCTAGGGGTGGCCAGCTAGCAGTCAGACAAGCAGCCATATCTGACAGCTTCACGGTTCACCCCCCACCTTTGAACAGGAATCCCTTACAGGAAAAGGGCCTGTAACAGTTGTCCTATTAGAACTCTTCTCTGGTTCTGTCATGAAATCTCCCCAGGACTTTCAGGCTTCTGTTAAGCCTGTTCCCGAAGTAGGAATGGCTCAGCTCACACAGCCTCTGCATCTAGAGTGAGGTGTAACGCGAGTAGGTCAGTGCCATTTCTTGCTCTGAGCCTCTCGTGATAGTGAAACAGTAGTGAATTTTTTCTTGTTCTATAGCACATCAGTCCATTCCATCACCTACCTGGGCCATGTCTCACCACTAACACCCATGCCTTTGCATGGAATCTTGGAATCAGGCACTGTACTAGTATAGATCACAATCAGCAGTTCTAGACTAGCAGGTGGCTTTTCTTTGGTTCATCCTCATTTATAAAGAACAAGGAATTCCAAGTTTTCCAGAGTAATTGAACACACAGCCTAATCCTACTGTTCACCTCACAGTTTCACTCAACAACACTCATCTCCAACCGGGGTATACAATCTCTCTTCACCAGGCACAACCATGCTACAGCAATGAACAGCAGCTGGGGGTCTTCTAATTCATTTCTGCTGGGTCACCTTCTACCTAGTGGGGATGTTAAATATCTTAGGTCAAGGGCTCTGTCCTCCAGACTGTCCACCTCAAGATGCCAACTGTAATCCTCAAATAGATTTGCTCTTGCTTCTTGGACTCC
>NC_034602.1:27710379-27714025 GCF_900095145.1 Mus pahari
AGCTCTGGCTGTCCTGGAACTCACTTGGTAGACCAGGCTGGCCTCGAACTCAGAAATCCGCCTGCCTCTGCCTCCCGAGTGCTGGGATTAAAGGCCTGCACCACCAGGCCCGGCTTGAGTACCCTTTCATGTCTACAAGCTGGCTGTGGTAGGGAGCTCAGGTGGCTGACTGGAAAGATGAGTATATGAACAAGCAAGTGTTGACAGGGTTGGTAAGTGGACAGACAGACAGAGAAGTGGATGAAGGGAGGGCAAGGAGATGACTGGTGGGTGGGTGGGTACACGGGAGAGACTGGCAGATGGACATAGGTAGGTGATGCTTGGGGGGTGAGTGGTATGGCTGAATGTTCTCTGAGGTAGTCCATTCCTGAGAGAAGGACTGGCAGCCTCCTAGTGGTCCTGATCACAGGAGGAAACCTCGCTGCCTCTCTGTCCTTCTTTCCCCAGAGTTGATAAACTTGTGGATGGGGCTGGGGACTTCTCTGAGTTCCTTAAGTGGCAGAAGAAGATGCAGACACAGGACCTAGAGGAGCAACTGGCTGCAGGCGAGTGCCGGCGGCTTCAGGGAAAGCTGAGCCACGAGGAGGCCATCTTGGCTCGGCAGAACCTCATGCAGGAAAACAAGCAGAAGGCTGACCGGCAGAAGGAAGAGGTGATGTACACTGTGTAGGAATGGCCAGGAGTGGCCACATTGTGACTTCTGAGAGTAATGAGCTATGGACAGCAGAGAAATCATGTACCTACACTATGTCTGGCCACAGCCTGGCAGCAGCAGTGACCCCAGGTGATCACCTACTAAGAACTACAGAGACACACACTTTCTTTGTCTCAATCTCAACAGCCAGGGGTCCATAAGAGTTTCATGTTAACTGGGCTGAGTGCGAAGGGGCCTCCTATGGTCAATGGTTTCAGCTCTGTCTCTCCTGGGATATGTCCCGCTGAGAATCAGAGCCCAAAGGCTGTACTTGGAGGTCATTCCCACTATTTCTTTGAATAGACTCAACTTTAGGGCTTACTTTCTCGTTCTTTGAGTATACTCTAGCTGTACAGATGGTTGTGAGCCTTCATGTGGGTGTTGGGAATTGAATTTTAGGACCTCTGCTCCCTCCGGTCGGCCCTACTCACTCCGGCCCAAAGATTTATTATTATACGTTAGTACACAGTTGCTGTCTTCAGATGCACCAGAAGAGCTCATTAGATCTCATTATGGGTGGTTGTGAGCTACCATGTGGTTGTGGGATTTGAACTCAGGATCTTCAGAAGAGCAGTCAGTGCTCTTACCTGCTGAGCCATCTCGCCAGCCCTGCTTTCTCATTCTTTCTTTATTTTTTTTAAAGATTTATTTATTTATTTATTTATTTATTTATTTATTTATTTATTTATTTATTATATGTGTGTACACTGTAGCTGTCTTCAGACACTCCAGAAGAGGGCATCAGATTTTCGTTACAGATGGTTGTGAGCCACCATGTGGTTGTTGGGATTTGAACTCAGGACCTTTGGAAGAGCAATCGGTGCTCTTAACCGCTGAGCCATCTCTCCAGCCTGCTTTCCATTCTTAATTAGCTTTGTTTTGCTTTGTTTGGTACTGGGACAAAGCGTTGTGCATTAAGATGTACTGGGCCACAATGTTAAGCCCTCAACAGAATATTTCTCTTTTGAAAGTTTTACAAATTCCATTCCACTAGAGATAGATTTCAGAAGCAGAGTGCCTGGCTGCCCTAAGCCATGTCCTAGGTTCAGTTCCTGTTACTGTAAAGAAAAAAGAGGTGCAAATAAATAGGAAAAAGAGACATTTCATTTAGCTAGATGTGGTAGTTCATAGCTAGACTCAGTTCAGCACACTGTGAGAGTCAGACAGGAGGTTCAAGTGTAGACTGGAGAGTAAACACACACACACACACACACACACACACACTCACACATTGTTTTCATGCTTAACAGTTATAGGACTCTTCAAAACAATTTCTTTTTGCTAAGACAGTTGTGATACTTTGCATATTTCAAGGACTTATTTCACTAAGTCATCAAATTTAGAAATATGTAATACATCTTTTTTTTTTTTTTTTTTTTTTTAGTTCCTGCAGATGGGTGTGGTGGCATACACCTTTAATCCCAGCACTTAGGAGGCAGAGACAGGTAGATCTCTTCTCTGTGAATTCAAGGCCATCCTGGTCTACATAGTGAGGTGCAAGCCAGCCAGGGATACATATTGAGACTCTGTGTGTTAGTCAGGGTTCTCTAAAGGAACACAACTGATAGAATGTCTGTCTGTCTGTCTGTCCGTTCTATCTATCTATCTATCTATCTATCTATCTATCTATCTATCTATCTATAAATAATGGAATTTATTATAATGGCTTTCAGGCTGTCATCTAGCTAGTCCAACCATGGCTGACTACCAATGGAAAGTCCAAGAATCCAGTAGTTGTTTAGTTCATGAGACTGTGTCACTCAGCTGATCTTGAGTATATGCTGGAATCCCAAAGAAGTAGGCTCTAGCACGAGGAATATTTTCCATCCTTTGTCTTTTAGCTTCTAGCATATTTGGAATGAGTTTCCTATAGATTCATGTTTTGTGTTTTTAATCTTATTTTCCAATCTATTAATTAGTATGTACAGACCAAAATAACATAATTATTTTTGACAGAGCTTGTCTGTTATTATACACAGTATGTGTGCAAAAGTCGGGGAATAACTCTCAGGAGTTGGTTATCTCCCACTACCTTGTGGGATTCTGAAGTATGAAATCAGGTCATCAGGTCTGTATACAGCACTTCACCCACTGAGCCATGTCAGTGGACTGTCTCTTTCTCTTTTTTTTTTTTTCTGTTTTCTTTTTCTTCCCTTCCTATGGGGTACTGAAGGTTTTTTTCAGAATCCCATCTTATTAATAATGTTCATAGCTATGTTAGAAGTGTGTGTGTAGTAGATTGTATAGACTTCCTAATCTGAGTTTGTGTACCTGTGAATACAGGTGCCTGTGCGTACACACACATATGGAGGTCAGAGCTCAATGTTGAGTGTCCTTTCCTCAATCACTTTTATTTATTTTTTTTTAATTTTCACTTCTCTATAATTATTTCAGGCAAAGGGATGTGCCCCAGCAGGCATGTGAAGGTCAGAAGACATGTTTGTGGGGGTCATTTCTCTCCATCTACATATATATATATATATATATATATATATATATATATATATGCCTTAAGCTAGGCTTATTTCCCACTAGCCTAGTCATAGACTTGGGGATGTCATAGACCCCACCAAGACCCCACTTTCTTCTCAAGTGCCCACCATATACAGAATACACAGCAAGACAACGTCACAGACAAAAACCAGTAGCTCAATAAGGGGCATGGTGCCAAGAAGCCTGGTAGTTCCACCCCTCAGGAGGCCAGGACAGTCACTTCTTATTCTTATTATTGGGTTGCTATATAGCCCTGCCTGGCCTGGCACTTTCTATTTAGACTAAGCTGGTCTCAAACTCACACAGAGCCATTTAAAGACCTGTATCACCACCGGGCGTGGTGGTGCATGCCTTTAATCCCCGCACTCGGGAGGCAGAGGCAGGCAGATTTCTGAGTTCAAGGCCAGCCTGGTCTACAAAGTGAGTTCCAGGACAGCCAGGGCTATACAGAGAAACCCT
>NC_034602.1:27715050-27735451 GCF_900095145.1 Mus pahari
TCTGCCTCCTGAGTCCTGGGATTAAAGGCGTGGGCCACCATGCCCGGCAGTAGGCCACAGTCTTAAAGTCTAAAACTTCCCAAAAGAATGCCACCAAATATTCAGACACAGGTGTGTGGAGACATTTCAGATTGTAAACAACACTACGGAGAATTTGTTTTTCCATGCTAAAATTTCTATTTGGTTTTTCTTTTTCTTTTCTTTTTTTTTAATGATTTATTTTATTTATATGAGAACACTGTAGCTGTCTTCAGAAGACACACCAGAAGAGGGCATCGGATCTCATTACAGATGGTTGTGAGTCACCATGTGGTTGCTTGGAATTGAACTCAGGACCTTTGGAAGAGCAGTCAGTGCCTTTAACTGCTGAGCCATCTCTCCAGCCCCCCTATTTGGTTTTTCATGTGTTTTCTATTTGCTAAGGGTTTTTGTTTTGTTTTGCTGAGACTGTTTTATCTCAAGTAAACCCTAACATCTGTCACCTTACTGTTGACATCTATCCACCATCTCCTTGTTTAAGACTGCCCTAGGTTTCAGTGTGATGTGTCATTTCACTGAGACCCTGAGGATCTGGGGGCATGATAGAATGAGACTGTGGATTGTTTGTGGGCTCCCCCATGCCACTCTGGCAGGGCAGGAAAGGCACCTCTATGTTTCAACAGGTAGGTGTCAAAATCCAGGTTCCCTAGGTGGCCTCTACTAGCCTTGTGTTGGGGGGGGGGGTTCCTGCTAAGGCCAGGGTTCTAATTATGTCTCCATACTTATCTCCTTAAGTGTGGACAAAGAGCAGCTCAAAGAAGTTAAAGGGGTAAAAGCAGGGTTGAGCAGGGTTGAAAGCCCACCGACCTGGGCTTTCCCATGGATGCAATGGAGGGAGGTTGGGCCTTGGTGACTAGTGAAGTCACCTCTTCCCTTAACAGTTCAACAGTCACCTCTACCTTCATAGTAGCTGGCTTTACTGTCCCATCTTCTATATCACCACATTTGACAAGTAACTCAAGAAAGGTCTGTCATCTAGATGCTGAATCAAGAGCGGCTGCTACGTCTGTCTTTCTGGGCCCTGAGAGGGGTGGCTGCTGCATCTGTGTCCTCCTGGCCATAGGCGGGAGGCTTCACAGCCTCTCTAGGCTCTGTAACAACCTAACAAGGTCTCCCCTGTCACCCAGAGGTTTTATGAGTAAGTGGCCACAGGTGGAACCCAAGGATGAGAGTGCCATGTGAGGGTGACACCCAGCCAACCCTGAGGAGTGTGAACAAACCCTGAACCTTGTCAACATAACTGTTTTCACAGTCGGGTCACAGGAGGCTGTCATCCTAGACCCAGAACTGTGGCCATCAGTGTCTGTGGGTGAATGCCCTGCTAGCCAAACTGTGTATATCCAGGGGGCTTGCTGTTGGTTCTGAGCATGCCCAGTACACACACTCATTCCTGTGGCTTGCCTAATGATAGCCACATTAGATGAATATTTGAAAATAAAATTGAATTTGATTTTTCCTGTGCACTGTACTGATTTTGTTTGTTTTGTTTTGTTTTTTACAGTTCTAGCATGTGATAATCAACTACAACTTTTTTTTTCAGTGCAAGGTCCCCTTGCTCCCACCTGGCCATAGTACCCTCTGGCTTATCTCTGATCTGTTTGCACTGCTCCCAAGCCTTCAGAAGCCTCTTTTTATATTGAGAGATAAGATGCTTGGGCTTAGCTTGGTTCTCAGTTATTAACTAGGTGTGGCAGTGCATACCTGCAACCTCATCTCACAGGAGGCTGAGGCAGGAAGGTTAAGACTTTGAGATCAGCTTAGACTTCACAGGGAGACATTGTCTTTAAAAATGACCTGATTATTCTCCACCAAGCCCCAAGGCCTCAGCATGTGGGGCAATATTGAGTGCCAGCTCTGGTTTCATCTACAGTGACCAATATTAGGAACTCTATCAACAAGTGTGGAAAAGATGTATTTAAAATCCTGGTATAAAAATGATCTTTTTGTTTGTCTTTCGAGACAGGGTTTCTCTTTGTAACCCTGGCTATCCTGGAACTTGCTCTATAAACCAGGCTCTCTGCCTCAAACTCAAGAGATCTACCTGCCTCTGCCTCCCAAGTGCTGGGATTAAAGGCATGTGCCTCCACACCCAGCAACAGTAATCTTTTTAGTGTGTGTGTGTGTGTGTGTGTGTGTGTGTGTGTGTGTGTGTATGTGTATGTGTGGTTGGATGACTGGATGGCTAAATGGCTGGATTTGTTCATACTGGTATTTGAATCTAGGTCCCTGAGCATGATGGGTGAGTGTGACAGTGTTATTTTTAATTTAGTTTTAACACTGACTTGATTCTTGGCTATACTTTCTTAACTAAATATGTCCCCATTTTAAAATAATTTGATGAACCATGCAGATACTAAGCTATACTGAATAAAGCACACTTTCTAGCCCCTTGTCACTTTTCAACCAATGCAGGGTAACTAGCTGTACAGTTCTCAACACTAAATCCACTAGTGAGAAACAATTCACATGTTGGTTGCCATGGGGATATTTTCCCAAACTCTTCATTTTTCCACTTGGCTCCAGTCACACAAAGGCCACCTAGCATGTTCTGTGGTTTTGTTTTGTCCGTTGTAGGGAATTAAAGTCCAGGGCCTTCTATATATCAGATAAGGACTTTCTCACTGAGCTGCACCTCAGCTCGGTGTTAGTTTTGAAGTTCTCCCTTGGTGCGTGGTACTTCCTATTTTTTTTTTTTTATTTTTAGACAGGGTTTCTTTGTGTAGCCCTGGCTGCCCTGGAACTCACTCTGTAGATTAGGCTGGCCTCAAATTCACAGAGATCCACCTACCTGTGCCTCCTCAAGTGCTGGGACTAAGGGCATGGGCCACCACAGCCCTGCTAGACAGCTACTTTCTTATACCTTTTATTTCCATATAAGCATTTCTCCAACTTAGTTATGATATTTCAAAAGTGGGGGCAGAGGGTTTAAATCCGTGAGAGGGCATGAGGAAAGCCTGTGTTTCAGTCTTCAGGATGAAAAGTCACTATGTAGCCAGGCAGTGGTGGGACACATGTCATTCAGCACTCCTGTGTAGAGCTGGAGAGATCAGGGCCTCAAGGTTAGCCCTTGGGCAACCAAGGCAACAGTAGGCTACATGAGGCTGTCCCAAAATACAGCCACCTCCTACCACCACCCCTCCCTTTGGTTCTAGAGATCAAACTCAGAGCAAGGCTGGTTAGGTGGCCCTCTAACTTCTGGTGGAGGCTGGGACAGGATCAAAGGGGAGAGCTGGTCCAGTCCGGTTCTCACTGTTTTGGATCCTCTGTGTGAACAGACAGCTGAGCTAATGCTGCAGTGTGCTGAGAGGCGTTTCCAGGAGGAGAAGGCCATGAAAGAGCTGGTGGAGCAGGTCACAGAAGCACAGAAGAATGTCAAGATAGTCCAGACGAAGCTCGTGAAGGGCCGGCAGCAGATAGGTACTGCAGGGAGTCGGGTGCCATGAGGCCTTCCCCAGTCCCCTACATCCTTCTTAATTACAAACAAGCTCCTTTAGTCAGTGAGTGGTGGTGTCCCTGGAGGGTAGGCTAGGACTGAGTAGGGGCCAAGGCCCGAAGAAGACACTTCTGAGAGACACAGCCCCTGTCCAATGTCTGCCAGACCACTCACTGTCCTCATCAGCGCCCCACTTTGTTCCCAAGTTCAGGAGGTGATAGAGGAGAGCCGGGAGTTGCTGCAGCGTAGCGCGAAGGAAGCCAAAGAGGAACAGAAGCGTCGGTATGAGCTCATTGCTCACCTTCGCGCGATGGAGACACAGCCCACACGCAAGGGGAAGCTGGTGGACCTTACCCAGGTGAGACTGTGGTCCTTGGCGGTCTCTCAACATCAGGGTATCTCCTTGTGTGGTACAGAATTCCCATCAAGGCCAAAGGTTGGTCTTGTTCTACCCATAATCTCCTAGTCACTTGGTGTGGTGGTTGAATTCAGTTGTGGGTTGAATTCAGTTGAATTCAGCTTATGGGATGTGCTACAGGAAGACAAGCAGGGAGCTTCTCCTGTGGCCTTTCCACTAACCTCGACCTCGATATGGTACCATGGTACCAACCACAGAGCAAAGTGATCCAGTTTGTTTATTTAGGCTGCATATGGGAGCATGGGGGAGGGTTAATTATGGAGGCACAGATGTCTCCAAGGTGAGTTTACCAAAACGTTCACCCCAGTGCGAGGGACAACTCAGAAAAGCTGCACCCCAGGTGCTCCCTGTACAATCGGCAGGCAGTTCAGCCTGCTGTTGTGTGAGAGCCTTTTTCCTGAGGAAATGCAACACTCATCTACTTACCACAGAAAGGGAACTCCAGGCAAACCAAGGTAACGGAGTCCAAGCTGGCGATCCAGTGGATATTTATTGGGGATCCTACCAGCAGTCTAGCAAAGGGTTACTTACAGGCACCAGGAGTCTCAGATGCATTATGTCACCAAAAAGCCTACCCCAACACAGATGACAGCTCACGAAAGCTCATCCCAAGAGCTCTCTGCACAATCTGCAGGCAACTTGACAGGTTGAAAGACCTGAGACTCTCCTCTAACAGCCCTACTGGTCAGCGTCTCCCCATCAGCAGCTGTTCACTTATTTTACAAAGCAGGGGAGTCTTGAGTCTCAGGAGTCTTCCCCCACCCCACCACCACGTACCTCCTGGATTGGATGCTTCTCCTTAGAGAAAATTGCTATATAGAACTTGCCCAAGAATTTTCTCTTTCCAGCAAGCATCTTTGCTATATAATCATAGCCCACCCCCAGGCTTTGTGAATCCTGTAACTTCCTAAGTTTCCTGAGCCTTGTAAGTTTCCTTTGCTTCTTGAGTCCTAGGAGCCTCCCTCTTACCTTTAAGATGGAATGTTTTTATTGAGGAAAGAGCTACTCCTCAGAGATGGATCTCTGAAGGGTAGAGAGCTAAACTTTGTGGAGGTAGACATTTGGGGAGCTGTGTGTTGAAGGGTGAGGTCCCTGGACACTCTAGACCCAAAATGGGACCCAGGGAAAGCCAAGAGCTAATTAGGGAGGTGGGGGAGGCAGCAGCCTACGTGAGAAAACAGAAGAGCTAGGTTCACAGGAACAAGAGGGCAGGTCTGGTAGGCTCTTGCAATTGACTACTGGGTCTCTCCTAGACCCAAAGGTCAAGGTGTATCCCACTGAGAAGCCCAGCTCTACCATAGGGCTCTAGGCTGGAGCTGCTAATGGGGGTTTCACAGGCGGACTGAAGCAGAGGAAAAGTCTTCTTGGCTATGAGGGGCAAGTGGCTTGTGCAGCTGCCAGCTTGAGGTCTCTCCTGTTATTTGGAAGATCCCAGGCTATGGTCTGGAAGGTGAGATGTCTGTTGTGGAACTTCGAGAACGGCTGGCTATGCTCAAGGAGACCCAGAAACGAGAGCAAGAGGAGAAGCGGGATCAAATCATCCAGGACAAACGAGCCAAAAGCCAAATGATACAGAACACAGTGGAGCAGATCTCACTGTGCCGAGCAGCCATGGGCAGGACCGCAGCCTTGAGGTGGGTACCACGGTCCCCGGGGAGGAGCCAAGGAGCAATGAGCCTGCTATACACCTTCCTCTGTGGGTACCCTTGCCACAACCACCAGCCCTTGCCAGAAAAAATCCTTTAACTCTAACCATTTTCGTTTTATGGGAGAATTATCAGTTCTGTGGCAATGACTTTTCATGTCCACGACACATAACTTATCCAGTGCGTCAATGCTGCAAGCACCACCCTTGTGCTGTATGTATTTCACCTAGTTAGCTAGCTGTTTCTCAGGCTTCAAAGTCACTTAGAAATAAGTATCTAGAAATGGTTACCATAGAAATGGTTACCAGTACCATATACTATACTTCTTAGTGTATTTTCTACACTAAGTATAGACTGTAGTGTGTATTTTATTTTCTTTTAATTTATTTCTATTTTGTGTGCATTGGTGTTCTTCCTGTGGGTGTGTCTGTGTGAGGGTGTGGGATTGATCCCCTTGAACAGGAGTTAGACAGTGGTGAGCTGCCATGTGGGTGCTGGAAATTGAACTCCAAGTCCTTTGGAAGAAAAGCCAGTACTCTTGACCACTAAGTCATCTTTCAGGCCCCTGTAGTGTATATTTTCTAAAAGAAAAGAAAAAAAGAGGTTATCCTACCTAAACCACAGCATCAGGACATAACTAGTCAAAGCAAGCAAAATTCTCAGCATCATTCAAATACTGCCTGAATTCAGTTCTCCACGTATCCCAAGACTGCTAGGGCTTTTAAAATACTCTTTGCTATTTTTTTCTTTTTAAACCAGTACTTATATAACATTTAATTGTGTATATATATGCTCAGACCTTTTATTTGTTTGAGAACATCTGTATCTGGGCCCGTGTGCGGTGATAGAAGCCAGGTTGGTCTCATGGTCACAACTGTTCCAGAGGAGTGGTAACCAGGCCTTACAACAGAACACTGGGCTCCAGAGGAAGTACCTCCTCCTGACTGGGAGGGGTGGTCGGAGGAAGGACTGGAAGAGAGTGAATGCATCACTCTTGGTCCCCAAGCACCCGATGCCCTGGCTGGAGTTGAAAGGAAGTAATGCCACTGCACCCTGCTCAGATAGGACTAGCTGGCCACAGCCCTGGAGTCTCTCAGGAAATCACCAGCTCCCAGACGCCAGCCTCACTGAGACAGACCCCAAATGCACTCGAGGTTGGAGTGCCTCTCAAGATTCAAAGTCCCCCCCCCCCCCATTCATACAGCCAACTTCTACCACAGGAATTTAATGAGAGAATTTTTGAGGAACAGGGCCAGGACAGTTGGGCAAGAGCTGAAAAGCAAGGAGAGCAAGTGTTCATGCCCCCATTCCCCCATGTCCCCATGCCCCCATGCTGTGATGTTTTCTGTAATGAAAGCCTCAGGCAGTAAGATCTGCCATTGGACAGGAAAAATGGCCCATACTAAGGAGGGGATGAGAAGAAATGTACAGCATCAGCAGCTGTCACCCCCGCCCCCACCCCCCGGGGGAAGTGCATGAGAGAGCCAGAGGGAGTGTGAGGCAAGAGTTTTCACACCAACTGTATACGTAATTAGAATGCAATTTAAAAAAAGTTAAAAGATTTAAAAGGTAAGGGTACTGTCAGGATCTCACAAAAACCTTCCTGGGAGTTAGTCAGCCTTCTTCTAAGCTAGTGCTGTTGTGGTCCAGGTGGGAGGAAAAGAAGGCCCAGGCTACAAGCCCCGGGACACCCTCCCAGGATGAGCGTGTGCTGGAGCTGAAGCGTAAAATGGAGGCGAGGGCTGCTGAACGCCGCAGGCAGACAGCACCGCAGCTCGGGTCAACGCCCCGCGCCCTACGTCCAAATCAGCGGGTGAGCTGAGAAAGAAGCAACCTTTCGGGTCTGAGAGGTGGGGGGCTGTTAGGGCGTGGGAAAGCTGATGCCTAAGCATCTGAGCACAGGGCCTACCGCCTCCTCGACCGACCTTGGGCCCGCCCACCCCTCCAACCCGCTCGCAGGCGCAGGAGGAGATGCAGCACTGGCTGGAGCTCGACCAGAGTCGTGAGCGCAGGCTGCGGGCAAGGCAAGAGGCAAATCGCACCTGCCACGCTACCCATCACCTAGAGGCCTCCTGAGTCAGCTGGCAGCCCCACGACAACACTGCGTGCGGCTGCCAACGTGAGCCCCCCTGCCCCTGCAACAGTGGCTCTCTTCCTCCACCCCTGCCACAAAGCTTACCCTCTCCCCAGCTCCAGTCTGCCCCTGTATGGTTGCTCCAGAAAAAAAGGTGTAGTAGTGTTTAGAAATGCTAAAGAAATACGTACTCTTCCTCTGGACTGCAACTGGCTACCACGTTTTTATATGCCAAACCTGGCTCTTCCCTATGTCCAGCAAGTCTTTTCATAGGACTGGAAGCCCCACTCTCCACTCAGAACCAGTGGCTGCGCCTGGGACCCCGCATACGTGTGAGATTGCGAATGCGGTCAGATTCTTAAGCATATGCTCTGGACAGGCCCTTCTCATGTCTCTCGTGGATCATCACAGCGATCACATCATGCAGCAACTATAGCCCACTGTTCTGCTAATGAGGCCACCTGTCCTCAAAGAGGCGACTCTGGATTAAACTAACTGGAGGTACCTTTCAGGGCCCTCTCTCCATAATCATCAAGAGCCCAAATCCAACAAAATTGGAGTCCTTGGGGACAGTGGCTCAACAGGGCAGGTCAGATGAGTTCTAAGTTCCTCACTTTACTGCTGCTCTGTGCTAGGGAAAGCTGGACTTTAATAATAGGTGAGGAATGAATGCCTGCCAGTGAAACTTAGCCTGGAGAATAAAGCTGCATTGTGACGTTTGGTTCTTAGGAAGAAGGTGGTGGCAAGTCTTGGGGAGGAAGTAAGGCAAGGAGAAACTACTAGATGGGTAGATGCTCAGGAGAGAGAAGACACCATCCCCTCCCTGGCCATCCTCCTTAGGCTTGCAGAAGCCCCTCGGGTGGTAAGGCAGAACCCCAGGGTACTTCAGACCAAGAAAGTCTTAGCATTGACAGGAACAAATGTGTCTCAGAGTTCTATCCCAGTATTGTAGAACTAACAGAATTCCAAGGCTCTTGTACAACTCTGGCAGGGGAGTGGGAGGTGTTTAGGGGTTGCTCAGGGACAATGGAATCCTTGTCTCCCTGTTGAATTAGAATTGGGAGCAGATTCAGTTTTATTTAAATAAGAATCACATTTCCTACAGGTTTTGTGTCCAACTCATTTAAGATGGAGGGATGATCCTGGTGATTTCAAGCAAGCCAAAGGCAGGATGGATTTAGGCTGTGTTGGACATGGGTACTCTGTCACCAGGCTAACAGGGAAGATGGCCACTGTCACTGTCACAGGTTGAACCAGCTCTTATTGGTCCAGCTCCTGCACAGGAGCTCCTGTGCATGGTGGCCCAAAGCACATACTGTGACAAGGCCATGGGGATTGCCTTTCACTTTAAAGCTAGCCTCTGCACAGCCCAGCAAACTGGGGGGGGGGGGCACTAGCAGCAATGCTGTTTGGCAGTCAGCAAAGTCTCCCTTTGCCTTGTCTTTCTGGGCTGAGCTGCTGCTCAGAGACAGCTCAAGAGCACCGAGTGTTTGCTCCACAACTTAGCTCCTCTTAAAGTTGTGGGAAGTGGATGCTGTGTGTGATACAACTGTGGCCTAATGTTAACATCAATAGCCATTGCCTTGCAGCTTCATACCTCTGGTCTGGCTGGGCCTGGTAATTTACTCATGTAATCTCAGCACTTGGGAGGTTGAGGCAGGAAATAGGACCAAGAGCTGAGACCAGTATGAACAATGTAGTGTGTTCCGAAGAGTCTGACTACATAGCAATACCTTCATTAAAATAGGTAGTGCTGGGCAGTGGTGGCGCATGCCTTTAATCCTAGCACTTGGGAGGCAGAGATAGGCAGATCTCTGTGAGTTTGAGGCCAACCTGGTCTACAAAGCAAGTTCCAGGAAAGCTGGCGATACTCAAAGATACCCTGTCTCGAAAAACAAAACAAAAAAAACCAAAACAAACAAAAAAGAGGTAGAGGGTAAGCAAGTGGACCTTTGTGAGTTCCAGGCCAGCCTGGTCTACAAATCGAGTACCAGACTGCCAGGACAACACAGAAAACGCTACCCCCCAGTCCCCTCCCAAATAAATAAAAGACAGAGGGCAGGCAGCATGGTCCAGTATTCTTGCTGTACAAACCTGACAACCTGAGATCTCTGGAACCTACCACGCTAAGTTGGAAGGAGAACCAACTCTAAAAAGTAATCCAATGATGTCCACAGATGCTCCATGGCACATGATCTCTCCTGCCACACACCCACCCACCCACCCCCAAGTTAAGGAAAAAAAAATTACAAAGACAGAGGTAGTTTATCCTGTCAGCATCTGATCCATGCCTGGCCAATAACATACAAGTGTCAGCGTGCCAATTTAGCTTCAGTGGTCAAGTGTCTTGAGGTCCTGTCTGCTCTCTTGGAATCCTGCCTGGCCCCAGGTGAACACGATCAGGGAGCTCTGCTGAAATGATCCCATGTGAAGGAGTGCTAGCTGTCCCTGAGAGGCTAGCCTACATCATCCTACAGCTAGCAGATCGAACTGACAGAGCAAGCACTTCGGTTAAAGACATGCTGTTTAAAGTATGGAGATCTGAGATATTTGTTCAGAAGTAAATGTTAAATGATATACCTTCTAGTCAGGGCATTCATATTTGTCTTAGGGTTTTATTGCTGGAAAAGTCATGACCACAGCAACTTTTATAAAGGAAAACATTTAATTGGAGTTGGCTCACAGTTTTAGAGGTTTAGTTCATTATTGTCATGGTGGGAAGCATGGCAGTGTGCAGGCAGACATGGTGCTGGAGGAGGAGCTGGGAGTTCTACATCTTAATTTACAGGCAGCAGGAGACTGTGTACCATACTGGACATAGCTTGTGCATATAAAACCTCAAAGCCCGCCCCACAGTGACATACTTCCTCAAACAAGGCTGTACCTCCTAATAGTGCCACTCCCTATGGTTCAAGCATTTAACCGTATATGTCTGTGGGAGGTGTGCCTATTCAAAACACCACAGTATTAGAGACCCACTGCTTTCTACTCCTTATATGCATTTTTTTTTTTTTTTGACAATGGTGGCTGGACAGCCAGAGATCTAAGGCCCACAGAGTGCTGTGAATGCTCTTTCTGGACCTTTCTTGATGGTTCACATGTGTGAACCTAAGGAAGCACCCAGAGAAGTCGCCATGGGGAGAGAGGGAGAGGCGAGAGAGAAGAGAGAAATCCAAGAAAGAGCAAGCACGGAGAGAAGAAACCGAAATGTCTGGATTATCTAGGGAAGAGCCTCTGAGGGAAGGGCAGCCCAGCCCGTGAGCTAGAAAGGTCAGGGTTGGGCAGGGTATGCCAGGTAGGGACTGGGGGATGCTGGGAAACCTGGGGCCAGGTCTGCTCTCAGTCCCTTGTCCCAGGGTCTGACAAACATCAAAGACTTTTGTTGATAAATAATAAATGAATAAGGAGAGACATAATCATCTATGACTACTTCCTGCTGACATTGGGGCAGCGTTATGGGGTTGGGGTGGGGCAGAAAGCTGGCATGTTAGCTAAGTCTGGGAAGACCTGGTTGTTTCCCAGCTGTCCAGGCTGTGGGACCATCTGAGGGTAGAAGGGTGCATGCATGCCCAGTTGGAGCAGTCTGCTGTGAGGCTGAGCCAGAGCACTTGTGGGTAATTGCTTTGTACCTGTCCTAGAAACAGGTTCTGAGGAAATATCTGGACAAGATGCTAGAACAGATTATATATATGGCAGAAGATAAAGGTATGGAGTTTAGGGGGGAAAAACTTTTTTTTGGATGTTCATTTGAAACTTTTAGGCCCATAGTCTTGGTATCTGGAGGATGAGTGGGGAAGTCCTGGGACCAGGGAAAAGACCTCACCCTCAGGAATAGGCAGAGGGTGGAGAGGGAAATTGACAGTACTTAGCTAGAGTCCACTTGACCTAGCTTATAAGAATCTTTTTAAATTTATAAAAAGACAAATCCTTTTACCATTTACCAACATCAAAACACCGTCCTAGACCCCCCCCAACAAATCTCATTCCTCCCCATATCCTATCACTTTCCTGTCACCATCCAGGTTTTTTTGTTTTCTCACATCCTTTAACCTCAGAACTTGCATTTACCAACCCCAGAACACCTTTCTGGACCACAAAAACTCCTTCTTAGAAGCTTCCATATCCTCAGACCATACAGGATCTGCACAGTGAAAGGAAAGAGCCGACTCAGACAAGCCTCCCTCTGACTGCTACATGTATTCAGTAAGTAAATAAGTAAGTCAGGTGATGTGGCACGTCTTTAATCCCAGCACTTGGGAGGTAAAGGCAGGTCCATGTCTGAGCTGGAGGCCAACTTGGTTCCAGGACAGCTGGGGGTAAACACAGAAACACTGTATTTTTGTTTGTTTTTTAAAGATTTATTTATTTCATGTATGTGAGTACACTGTCACTGTCTTTAGACACACCAGAAGAGGGCACCGGGTCCCCATTATAGATGGTTGAGCCACCATGTGGTTGCTGGGAATTGAACTCAAGACCTCTGGAAGATCAGTCAGTGCTCTTAACCACTGAGCCATCTCTCCAGCCCCAGAGAAACACTTGTTTTGAAGAAAAAAAAAAAAAAGAAGAAAGCAATTCTTTTTCTTAGACTAGAACAACAAATTACTAATCTTATTGCATTTTTAAATGTGGTCACTTTAATTAGGGTTTTGATTAGATGTGTATGGCCTGCTTATAAATGGAACTTTCCTTAGACTTTTTTCTTTTTTTCTGAGACAGGGTTTCTCTGTGTAGTCCTGGAACTCACTCTGTAGACCAGGTTGGCCTCGAACTCAGAAATCTGCCTGCCTCTGCCTCCCAAGTGCTGGGATTAAAGGCGTGCGCCACCACGCCCAGCTTCCTTAGGCTTTTGAGCTGCATTTCTACCTGTAGAATCAAATTTTCTCATTCCAGTTGCCTGCCTGTTAAACCTGAGACTCTAACCAAAGCAAGCTGTATTGTGGTGTGTGAAGGGTCACTAGTCCACTCAAGCTGGTGGCTCTGGCAGCCTTGCCCTTCTCCAGCCTCTCTGCCTTGCATTAGATTACATTCCTAAAGGTAGCCACCAAGGTCCATTCCCTTATTTGGTTACTTTCTCCTCTTGAGGCTGATTACCAAGGTCAAGCTATCAAAATACTTAAGTCCAGTAATCAAAAGCCCCATTTGGCTCACCTAATTAATATGTCCAATTAAATATACTACCACATCCTAGCCCATTCTAACATAAATCTCCCCCTTTTTTTCTCATCTTAAAAAATTACACCTATAGGGCTGGAGAGGTAGCTCAGTAGTTAAGAGCACTGATTGCTCTTCTGGAGGTCCTGAGTTCAATTCCCAGCAACTGTTGGACCCACGCCAGGGAAGTCAGGGAATCCCAAAAAGACACGAGAGGCCTTCTTGTTGTAAAAGCATGAGGCAGTTTAATGGCGGGGCCCCGGGCAGATGCATATCTCACGCAGGAGGCAGAGGCATTGACCCTGAAACCCAAAAGCTAGGGGTTTTTATAGGGAGTTATAGGGAGAGGGTTGGGGGATTTTGGGGGAACTTGGCGCAGCTTCACACAATTGGCTTGATTACAAGTCAGTAGAATAATACATGCAGGTTGTAGCATCAACAATTCCAGGGAGGGTCAGCAAGACCCAGGCCGCCAGATGGCCACTGAATCAATCAAAAAATAACTCAAAACAGTTCCTGTGTTTATGTCTATCCGTGGGACCACCCATCCTCAGGAATGTCCAAACAAGGGGCTCTCCTGGACATGCCTGGACTTGTTATTGTAAAATCTTCAGCTAGGCCTTCAGGGCCTGTCAGGCCTCAGGCCTTCAAGTTCCTAATATTGCCCTATTTGTCTCATGTATACTTTTGACTATAAGTTCTTTGCTTTTCTTGAATTCAATTCCTTTCACAACCAAATGGTGGCTCACAACCATCTGTAATAGGATCAGATGCCCTCTTCTGGTATATCTAAAGACAGCTACAATGTACTCATCATATATATAAAACAAATAAAATCTTTTAAAAAAAATTACACCTGGGGGCTGGAGAGATGGCTCAGCAGTTAAGAGCACTGACTGCTGTTCCAAAGGTCTGTCTTCAAATCCCAGCAACCACATGGTGGCTCAAAACCATCCATAATGAGATCTGACTCCCTCTTCTGGAGTGTCTGAAGACAGCTACAGTGTACTTACATATAATAAATAAATCTTTTAAAAAACAAAACAAAAAAATCTTTTAAAAAATATTACACCTATAAGGCCATTTACTTTTTTTCCCCTCCTTTTCTTTCTTTCTCTTTCTTTCTTTCTTTTCTTTTTTTTTTTTTTTTTNTTTTTTCAAGACAGGGTTTCTCTGTGTAGCCCTGGCTGTCCTGGAACTCACCTTGTAGACCAGGCTGGCCTCGAACTCAGAAATCCGCCTGCCTCTGCCTCCCGAGAGCTGGGATTAAAGGTGTGCACTACCATGCCCAGCTCTTTTTTTGGTGTTTTTTTAGACAGCGTTTCTGTATAGCCTTGGCTGTCCTGGAACTAGCCTACCAGGCTAGAGATCTGCCTGCCTCTGCCTCCTGAGTTCAATCTCTGCTGAGATTAAAGGTGTGGGCCACCACTTCCTGGCAAGAAACTTGTAACTGTTTAACTGCAAACAGAACCTTTAAGCTATAAGGTATATTCCTGTTTTGGTTTCACCTGATTTAAGTATTCAAAAAATTTTTATAAGAAATACCTACATTTCTTTAACAAATGTAAGTTCTCTTTATTCCAATTTATAACATTAGGAAAACATGCTCAAGACATCAAAACACACTTTACACTGGAGTCAGTATTTATCATACACACCATCATAAGTTCCCTTATACTTCCACAAAACGTCAGAGATTGTAATATGGCAAGTATTAACGGTCGGGTTTTGATCTGCTTTGCCATCAGGTTAATCAATCTTTCAGGATGTATATCCCCACATAAGAAATTCAACCACATTTAGGACAGCCTTCAGGTTATCTGTTTAAATAGTCTGAGAGTCCCCATCTATTTCTTTCTAGTTGCTATTTATCTATGGATAGATCATTTTCCAGTTGCCAAACCCATCCCTCCACCTAGCCCAGGAGCAGCAGGACCTAGCTTGGACTTGTATTAGCTGTCAGCACTCACATTCTTACTAATGTCTTGCCCGATGCCGTTCTTCTTCGCATTCCCTGGGACTTGTCCTGCTTTCCTGACCCCTCGCCTGTGCCCCCGACACACTGGGCAGCCAACCCGCAGTCTCCTGGGCATGCCCAGCTCTACCTTCCCTCGGCTTTAGCACACACAATGCCTAGCTGGACGTTCTCTTCCGTCTATTCCTCAAGCTTCCTACAGGTAGGCCCCCCAAACGTATAGGTGAGCCTCCTCGGCTCCAGATGATGGGGTCCCTGCGAGGAAGATTCCGGGGGCCGGCACGCCTAAGAGCCTGGCATTTATGGTGCAAATCCGGGCCTGGTTGCCTGTGGATCACCAGGGCGAGTCTCCCGTACGCCTCATTAACGACTGAGGAGGGTACGGATTATGGCTTAGGGCTAGGTGCGGCCGGAAGGGCCACCTTAAAACAGGTCAGAAGCCAAAACGAGAAGTCAGACACCCGGCAGGCATGTTCGCGAGGAGCCCCAGCAACGCCTCCGCCAAGTTCTCGTGGGAGGAGCGCGACCGGCGGTACTCTCGCGGGAAGTGGAAGCTCCAGGAGGCAGGCGGGGGGCGTGGCCGGAAGAAGGTGCATTTCAAAGCGGTAATAGATGGTTTTCTCACCCAATAAAATTGCAATTTATCCAGCTAAACCGGTAGACCACCGGAGTAAAGGCGGGAGAAGCCAATAAGGACTGAGAAGGGCGGGCCGGTGCCGGACGAGCGGAAGTGGGTCTTCGTGAGGCGGTGGAGTCTTGCTTGAGCGGGTCTCCTCAGCGGGGGCTGGAGTCGGTGCGTCCTTGCCCGAGCGCATCGGCCTAGGCGTGTGGCAGACAACCCCAGCTCCAAGTAAGGCTGGGCTGCGCAGGATGGAAGCGGCGGGTCGGGGCGGTGCGGGCGTGGAGCGCGGGCGGCCTCTCGGCCTGCCCTGGGCTTGGTGGCCGCCCGCCTCTCGCGGAACCGCGCTTCTCCGGCTTGGGCCCTCTGCCGCCTCTGTCCCGGAGAGCACGCGCTTGTCGGAACCCGGAGCGGCGCCCTCGTCGGAAGTAGGGAAATCTCTCGTGTGTGGGGGGATCCGCTCGCCGACCCGCGGCCTGGCCGGGGAACCTCTTTACGCCAAGTAGGGAGGGAAACTGGGGCTCGGCGAGGGTTGGGGGGCGCCCAAGGTCACTCTCGGGGCCGGGCGGGCCGATCGGAGAGAACCTGAGCGAGGTTTTTGTTCCCTGCTGATGACGCAGCCTTTGTGTGGTGGCGTCGCCGCCCCGCCTTCCGGAGGCCTGCGAGTTTGCTGGGGCACCCGGGCCGCGTGGCGGGCCTTCTCTAAGCTGCGAGAGTGCGGAGGACGCTTGCGGGCCTCGGAACTGAATGGGGTTTGGGCTTCCAGGACCCGCTTTCGGCCCCACCTATGGTTAGTCAGGCGGGCGATTGCGACCTCCAGCCCAGGTCCGAGCCCTCTCGGGATCTTGCCTCAGGGCCACATCTGTACACAGGGCTAGGAAACTTAACCTTTAACACTGTTCGCACTGGACGCCATTGTCCACACTTGATAAGTGCGAAGGAGGAGTCCAGATCTGGGCGTTCCTGCTTTTTGGTTTTTTAAACTTTACCCACGATCGTTTTAAGCTTCAATTCTTGGGTCTGCCGTTTAGTTTAGGTTGCCCAAGTGATTGGGGGAGACCGAGGTTCACAACGGCCAAGGTAGTCTGAGGTCTTTCAGCCTGCAGATTGACTCTTGTTCCTGACAAGGGAACCTCTCTCCAACCCAGACCCCATACGCACCTGGTGCGCTTTCTTTTTAATGGTTGGAGAAAACACTTGCGTCCCGGTTTGCCTGTGAGTTCGATGTGAAATGAGTGGAAAGTTGTCTTGCTTACTTTTGTACTGCTTAAATATGAGCCTCCAGAAAAGTTTTCCTTTTGGGATGGGGGGTTTTCGAGGCAGGGTTTCCTCTATGTGTATCCCTGAGTGTCGTGGAACTCACTCTGTAGACCCGGCTGGCTTCAAACTCACAGAGATCCGCCTGCCTCTGGTTCCCAAGTGCTGGGATTAAAGGCATGGTTGACTACATTTTTTTTTTATGGTTTTCAAATAATGGGTATTTTTCTTTTCTATCAGAGGACCTCTTATAACAGTTTTCGAAGTACTTTGAAGAGTGCTTGTGATTCCAGCGTTTCAGAGGTAGAGGCAGAAGAATCAGGAATCTGAGGATGTGTTGGGCTCTATGTGGAATTGAGGCTAGCCTGGGCTACTTGAGACTCCATTTCAATAACAGTTTTGGTTTTGTTTCCTTGTTTATTTGGTTGGTTCTCCCCCCTCCCCCCAGGGAAAGTTGGTTTCTTGGTGACTAATATTTCATTTCTGAACAAAGGGTATTGTTTTGTTGGGACTGGAGATTGAACTCAGAGCCTCACAAATGTTAGGCAGCTCCTCTGCTACTGAGTTACATTTACATCTCTGGTCCTCTTTTTATTACCAATACTGAAGTGTCGAATGATGTGGGCACCCGTGTGCCATGATGTGTGTTTGGTGGTGAGAAGACAACTTTGTGACAACTCTTTCTGGTTTTTATGAGATTACTTCGGTTTCAATTAATTTATCAGGTCTCTATAAAGCTAATGCATTACCTGCTATGGTAAACAAACTCGTTTTACTTTTTAGTTTGAGAGAGGGTCTCCCTAAGTTGCCTAGGCTACCCTTGGACTTCCTTGATAGTCCTGGCAGGCCTTGAATTTGGTAGTCCTGTCTCAACTTCTGGTGTAACTGAGCTCATGGGCTTATAACATCCGAGCCTGTAAGAATCGTACTACCAAGTCTTTGTTTCCTGATAGGGATGTATTGAAAGGATACATTTCCCCTCTAGATCTGAAAAACTTCCATGTCCACCAAGAAATAAAGTATAGCCAAACTGGTGGCTCATGCTTGTAATCCTGTGTATTCAAAAGACTTGAGGCAAGAGGATCACAGAGGATTCACTGGGGCTGTGGAAAGAGTTCTGGACAAGTGAGTTAGCCTCATTCTCTCTGTAGGTGTGGGGTATATATGCTTCTAGAGACCAGTGTTGCCTTATCATTATTTGACTTTGAGACCAGATCTCTAGGCCTTAGTAGGCTTCTTTCCCACCCCCACCCCCACAGACCCACACAGTGGGGTTTACAGGTGAGCACTCTGCTGTAACTAAGCATTTGACATGGATACTGGAATCTGAACTCATGATTCTTATATAATGGGGATATATATATATATATATATATATATATGTATAATATATATGTATTATATATATATTAATATCTCATCTCGATGGTAGTTTACTTGTTTATTAGCTTGTGCCAAGCCCTAGATTCAGATCAAAATACTTTTCCTGCCATTTCAGTTACCAGCAAAGCATCTAATGAGTCACATAATTTAAATGCAATTTCATTAAGAAAAACACAACCTTATCTTTTTTTTTTTTTTTTTTTGCCGAATATACTAAATGCAGTGGAGTCTGTGATTTAATTTAGAGAAATGGGTGGCAGTAGTGGTGCACGCCTTTAATCCCAAGCACTTGGGAAGCAGAGGCAGGTGGATCTGAGTTTGAGGCCAGAATGGTCTACAGAGGGAGTTCCAGGATAGTCAGAGCTACACAGAGAATCACTGTCTCAAAAAAAGCAGGGGGGGGGGTTTCTTGAAGGTGTACCCAGACATTTGGGTTTTGTTATTCCAGATGTAGTCAACTTGACAACCAAGAATAGCTATCATACTATGTAAAGGTGGATGGAAGAAGTAAATCCACAAAGTTATCCTCTGACCTTTACATTACACACTATGTATGGCACACCATATGGGTGCCCATATGATAGTTTTTAAATTATTCTGAGATAGGACCTCAACTGTATATCCCTGACTGGCCTCAAATTTGCTGTGTAGATCCGACTGGCCTCACACTCAGAGATCTGCTTGCCTCTGCCTTCCGAGTATTATGTAGAGCACGTTATGTGTTATGTCTTGGAAAAGAGCCCTGAGTGATATCTAGGATACCGGAAGGTGACATAGAGTTCTACTTAAAATGCTTTGTTGGAATCATGTTTGTTTCAGTGGTGTTGATAGGATAGGGAACAGTTTAAGAAGAAACTTGTTTGCTAGTCATAGTTTCTTTGAAACATAGAAGGGAAAAATCAGAGCCACAGTTGTGCAGGTTTGACACTGCAGTAGTCATTCACCCTCCACTTCACAATAACTTGAATGTGGGAGGCCATCTAAAGTTCAATTCCACAAGCAAGCTGACCATATCACAGTTAATTTTGTTAGCCAGTTTTCACTTGTAGAACACTACACATTTTTAAAATTTATTGGCCCTGTTATTGAGTATTGAACCTATAATTCTATGTTTTTATAAGGAATACGTTTCTGTAACTGTAAATGAAGCCAGTCAGGTGAGTGCAAGTTCAGGAAAGGAGGCTAGCTGTGTAGTGTAACTATATTTATTACCTTGTGAAAATGAGAACGGAGGTGGCAGAAAGAGACAGCCTACTGAGAATGTAGATTACCCGTGGAAAGCAAAAGAAAAAAAGCAACTTGAGGTTTCTGTTCCTAATTTTTCACTCATTCTGAGTCTCTTCCTTGCTCTGATTCTCTTGAATTTTCCAGGGACATTTTGCCTGAATTCCTCACATAGAATATTTGTAACATTCTGGAGTTTTTAGCTTTTGGTCTTCCCTCATTTAGTTTACTTACCTCTTGGTTTTATGATTTATTTTGATAAAGGCTCACTATGTAATAATATCCCAGGCTTGGCCTCTATCTCTGAGTCTTTCTGGTTTGTTCTCCCAAATTTGAAGATTATAGGTATATTTAACAACATGCTTTGCCTTTACTGGTTTCATAGAATCACTCTTCTGGTACCCTCACATGAATGTTTCTCACTCTTAAGGTTTGGAAATGCCTGGTCTGTCCCTTCCTGGTCAAAAGTGGTCACTGTTCTACCCTAGGTCTTTCAATGGCAAGAGCACCATCACCCTCAAAGTAATTTGCCTTCAACCAATTATCATAGTGTATATTTCGTGCAAAATATTAGGGAGGTGGAAAGTAGATAGAGCCCTGTCACATTGAGGGCTTCCTTTGCACTAACGGATGGTGGGGCTCTTGTTGAGGTCTAGTGCTTGGGGATTGAGTTGGAAGGGAGGAATCAAAGAGTTCCTTGACATACTAAATTTCCATGTTACAATTTTCTTCTAGAATACCTCTAATTTTGGTTTAACATAACAAATAAGAGTAGGTTCTCAGCCGGGCATGGTGGCACACGCCTTTAATCCCAGCACTTGGGAGGTAGAGGCAGGCGGATCTACAGAGTGAGTTGCAGGACAGCCAGGGCTACACAGAGAAACCCTGTTTCAAAAAACCCAAAAAAAAGTCCTTAGATAGCACCTCATCTTACACATAAAAGTAGTGTTCTGATGCCCCAAACCCTTAGTAGTTGATGAGGATGCTCTTTCATATAACTTCTGTCCTCTGTCTACGCATTTCCTTTGTACATTCTCAGACTGTGATGGATGTCTCTTCCTGCCTAGATTCTCTTAGTAGATTCTTTTTTTTTTTTTTTTTTTTTTTAAAGATTTATCATATGTAAGTACACTGTAGCTGTCTTCAGACACCCCAGATCTCATTATGGATGGTGTTGAG
>NC_034602.1:27738393-27745428 GCF_900095145.1 Mus pahari
TTCTTCTTCTTCTTTCTTCTTCTTCTTCTTCTTCTTCTTCTTCTTCTTCTTCTTCTTCTTCTTCTTCTTCTTTGAAACTGAGTTTGACTAAATCTGAAGTGTTTTCTGAACTGAGCTGTCTGGGCACTAAGGTTACTGGTATGCTGCCATGTCTGGCTTTAATGTGGGTGCTATAGAAGTTTGGTCCTCTAATCCATAAGACTTTTCTCCAGCTCATTGTAAAGATATTTTTGTTATAATCTTCTGAAATAAGATGTGCATATGAGATAATACATGCTTGGGGGGCACATTTCATAATGTTCACTCATATGTAAGATACTTCCTAAAACCAAAAGCATAATGTACATTGGAATCTAGCAATTACAGCATATCTGGGACTATTCTATGGTCTGAATGGTTTGTTGGGAAACTTGCAAAAAGTTTCTGAGGAGCTATCATCTTAGTTCCTCAGAACCTTGGAAGGATGGTGAAGTCCTAGGACAGGGAGACTGCTTGGCTTAGGAAACTCTGTTCCCTTTCCTGATTGCTAAGGAGTTACTGTATTCCAGTAAGCAACTAAAACTTGTCTTTAAGCTCCTGGAGTTACCACAATACTTTTACTATATTTGAAGCAACCAGAAAAAAGAGGCCAGGAGGGACTGCAAAAGTATAGCTCAGTGTTAGAATACAGGAAGCCTTCCATTCAATCCCAAGTACTAAAAAGGAGCTTAGTAGAAGATGGTATGATAGTTTGGATTGTAGACTTTGGGATTACCTAGTTCTATATTCAACAGTAATCTTCCTCCTAAATGAATGTAGGGTAAGGATACAAATTAGACAAAATCTTCAGCAAAGCATCCAGGTAGAAGAAAAAACACTGGTAAATTGTGTGTATCGTATATGTGTATATGTAAGTTTTTTCAACAATACAAATAGCAACATTTATTAAGTTGGTATTTTTGTTTTTCAGAATTTGGAAATACTGCACATCTAGTTGGCTCCAAATTGTAAATCACAGGATGAGTATTCAGTGGGCATGAGAGATTGAGAACATCCTACCACACCATAAACCTTGGTGTAGATCACTTCCTTTTCTGTGGATTGAAGCCAGAGAGCACAATGAGTACAGTAAGTTTTCTTACTTTATAAATTTTATTACCAACATTAGTTAACTATCTTGTTCCCTTGTAGCATAATAAAGAGGACTATAAGCCACATGTTATAGTACTGGTCCCTTATTCCAGACATTGGAAAGTTGAGCTACAAAGACTAGAAGTTGACAATAGTCTTGAGTTGCACAGTGCTCTGTCTCTAAAAATCAAATAAGTAAAAACAGCTGATGGGGCGTCTCTGTCGTTTATGCACAAATCCCTGATTACATTTCCCAGCAAAACTGAAAAATCGGTTGTGATGTGCACCTGTCCATAATCTAAGTAGATGGTAATTAAACCTATAGTCCATTGATAAATTGAGGCAAGATCACACACAATTTTAAATTCAAGGCCATATTCATGTACTCACTGAGATCAGACCCTAGGGCTGGGCAGATGGCTCAGTGAATAAAGAGCTTCCTATGCAAGAATTAAGGACTTGTGATTGGTCCCATTAACCACATAAAAACTGGGTAGCAGAAATCTTTGTGCTTAGGGAAGGAGGAGACTTGATTCCCAAGGGCATAATTGTCAACCAATCTAGGAGAAACACAGTTTATTACTACATAGTAAGAGGCATCTCAACAGATCTGTTGGTTAGGAAGAAGGGAAGACTATTTCTGTTTTTCAGCATGCATGTCAGGTGGCTCACAACCTCTTCTTCCTCCACCTCTTTTTTTTTTTTTTTTAAGATTTATTATTATATCTAAGTACACTGTAGCTGTCTTCAGATAGCATCAGAAAAGGGCATCAGATCTTATTAAGGATGGTTGTGAGCCACCATGTGGTTGCTGGGATTTGAACTTAGGACCTTCAGAAGAAAAGTCAGTGCTCTTGCCTACTGAGCTATCTCTCCAGCCCTGGCTCACAGCTTTCTGTAACTTTAGATCTAGGTGATCTACTAG
This sequence comes from Mus pahari, assembly GCF_900095145.1. Lineage (NCBI taxonomy): Eukaryota > Metazoa > Chordata > Mammalia > Rodentia > Muridae > Mus > Mus pahari. The sequence goes on from NC_034602.1 coordinate 27,740,429, forward strand.
CCTATGAGCACTAGGCATGCGTGTGGTATACAAATGCACACAGAAACTCTTAATTTTTTTTTATTTTTTTAAGATTTAAAAAAAGTAGAGAGCAGGAAAGGAAAGACCTAGTCTTAACAAATGTATTAACTACTATTCACAGGTTTGTGAACTGGTTCAGTTGTTTGAGTCTTGGGGCCCACATGGTAAAAAGAGAGAACTGACACCTTTAAGTTGCCCTCTAACCTCCACTCGTGTAATGGAATATGTGTAGATCACAGACCCAAAACAAAATTTAAAACTGGGTCTAGAGCTAGGCGATGGTGATGCATGCCTTTAATCCAGGCACATGGATTTCTCTGAGACAAAGCCACCCTGGTCTATGTAGAGTTCCAGGACGGCCAGGGCTACACAGAAATCCTCTCTCCAAAACCAAAACAAGGAAAAAATTGGATCCAGAGAGCTGGCTCAGATTAAGAGCACTTGCTGCTTTTCCATGGGACCTGGGTTCAATTCCCAGCACTCACGTGTCTGCTCAGAGTTGTCTGTAACTCCAATTCAGGAGATCCAATGCCCTCTTCTGGCCTTCAAGTGGTACATAGATATATACATGCAGGCAAAATACTTGTATATTTAAAGTAAAACTTAAAAATTTTGTAAAGGATGACTTTTCACTTTTGATCATCCTTGGTTGCATGTAAGGTAGGTTCAGGCTGGACTCACTTGGGTTACAGAGTAAGGTATCCTAAACTTTTCCACTTGTAACTTTTCTTTGGAAAAATTTTTATGACCTCAGGTATTGACATAGATGTGCATTCAGATCCAGTCAGTATTTGTTACTAAATCATGCTTTTACTCTAAATAAATTGTTTGGTATAAAATTTTTGTTGTTGTTGTTGGTTTTTCGAGACAGGGTTTCTCTGTATAGCCCTGGCTGTCCTGGAATTCACTTTGTAGACCAGGCTGGCCTTGAACGCAGAAATCTGCCTGCCTCTACCTCCCAAGTGCTGGGATTAAAGGCTTGGTATACATGTAACTTTACTAAGTTTATTAAAGTAAAAGTAAGTTATAAATGAAATAGATTTTTTTTTTCGATACAGGGTTTCTCTATAGGATATTTTTTATAAAGAATTATATGGAGGGACTGGTGAGATGGCTCAGTGGGTTATAGCACCCGACTGCTCTTCCCAAGGTCCGGAGTTCAAATCCCAGCAACCACATGGTGGCTCATAACCATGTGTAACAAGATCTGGCGCCCTCTTCTGGGGTGTCTGAAGACAGCTACAGTGTACTTACATATAATAAATAAATAAATCTTTAAAAAAAAAAAAGAATTATATGGAAATGTGGCTTACTGACAACCCTAAGTAGGACCCCATGCCCCACATAATAGAAGGACAGAATTGATTGCTGAAAGTTGTCCTCTGATGTTATGTGCGCATAGTAGCACAAATACATGCATGCATGCATACAATAAATGTTTTTTTAAAAATAGTGAATTAGCCAGGCATGGTAATAGAATTTCTTACAAACATCACCTGTCAATAAAAAAGATGATGGCCAATGAGCTGAGGCAGGAAGTAGGAGGTGGGACAGTGGCAGGAAGAGAAAGGGTTCTGGGGAATAGTGATAGTATAAGAGAGATTCAAAAAAGCTGACGGGAGACTGAAATAAACTAGCATGTACCTGAATTTAGGATAGAATTGGGAGATTCTGAGGAAAAAAAGGGAGCAAGATAACTAACCAAGTGGTAAGCATAGAGTAGTTTAAATAGCCTAAATAAGTTTCAAGCTAGTCAGAATATGAGCCAAACCTTTTGGCCTAATCATTCATTCATTCATTTTTTATTTTCTTTTGTGTGTGTGTGTGTTCTTTTTTTCTTCTTCTTCTTCTTTTTTTTTTTTTTTTGTTTCTAATCATTAATAAATAGTCTCAGTCCTCATTCTGGGAGTAAGGAAAGAAAAAAAAAAGCAGATTTTTGGGCTTTGTGATTTATTTATTTATTTATTTTTTTTTGGGTGGGTTTTTGTTTTTGTTTTTTGAGACAGGGTTAATCTGTAGAGCCCAGGCTGTCCTGGAACTCACACTGTAGACCAGGCTGGCCTTGAACTCAGAAATCCACCTGCCTCTGCCTTCCAAGTGCTGGGATCAAAGGCGTGTGCCGCCACTGCCCGGACAAATTTCTTATTTTTAAGGCAAGGTCTTATATAGCCTGGAACTCAAAAGATACACCTGACCGCATCTGGGGTGCTAAAGAAAATTAAAAAACAAACATCAGACATACTAGAACAGCATAATCTAGAGATATACAAGTTTTTAATTATATGCTAAATAATTGTATCTGCAATTATAATGATAAGAAAATACTACAAGTCATGTTAGTAATTGAATCATTCAGTTTATGTAATGACAAAAAATGAGTGTGCAGTAAAAATTTCTAATATAGCAGTAATCTTGAAAGCAAGTAACTGCTTCTTTCACAGGTGTCATGAGTAGTGTTTGTTGGCACTGGACAGCATGGCATGTTCTATGCAAATTTTGTGAGTTGCATTTTCAGAACTAAAGCTATAGTGAAGTCATACGATGCAACATGGACAGATAATAGGAGAAATAATTCATGATGCATTTGATTTTTGAGTTAATTTTTTGTCTTTGTAGGTTCAGAAAATTGTTTTCATGGCCCTCCCTCCCCATTCATTTAGGTGACCATATATGGCATCGTAAACCACATTTGGTTTTGTTGACTTACTTGTCGTCGTTGTTTCTATTTTATTTGAGATAGGATCTTACTGTATATTCCTGTCTGGCCTCTTGCCTTCCTGTGTAGACCAGGGTACTTTTGAACTCATAGATCCTTCTGCCTGTCTCCCAAAGTGTTGATTAAAGGTGATCCATAGTTTTTTGGTTTTGTTTGTTTTGTTTTGGTTTTTTTTTTTTTTTAGATTTATTTATTTATTATATGTAAGTACACTGTATCTGTCTTCAGACACTCCAGAAGAGGGTGTCAGATCTTGTTACGGATGGTTATGAGCCACCATGTGGTTGCTGGGATTACTCCGGACCTTCAGGAGAGCAGTCAGGTGCTCTTACTCACTGAGCCATCTCACCAGCCCAGTTTTGTTTATATATCCCATGCCCTCTTCTGGTGTGTCTGAAGACAGCTACAGTGTTTCCCTAAGGCCTAACAACCATGTGATTGCTGGGAATTAAATCCATGACCTCTGGAAGAACAGTTACTGTTCTTAACCACAGAGCCATTTCTCCAGCCCCGTGATCCATAGTTTAAGAAGCTATGTAAAGAAGGCTGTGTAGAGATCCTTTGCTTATAGAGCACACTCTTCAAGATTGCACATGTGATCCAAACTCAGAACAAGTGTTTTGAAACAGAAGTTTCTTATCAGATGTAAAACTAGCATTCTGACATGGGCAAAGTGACACAGACCTTTAATCCTAGCACTCAGGAGACAGCTAAAGTGGAACTTTGAATTCTGGGACAGCCAGGGCTATACAGCAAAACCTTTTTATCAGATGAAACAACAAAAACCATTTCATTTTCTCCCTGTGCTCCGGAAGTGCCACAGATTTTGTGGTGATAGAATGCACATCCTCTGTGGGTGCAGGCACAGACAAATAGGACAACCAAGTTGAACCATTACCTAACCTGTGTACTTTTTTACTCTTCTTGAAACCCTGTCAAATCTGGAACTCATACAACTGCTTCTTTCTCCCTTGATGACCTTAGAGAAATCCTCAAAGAAAGCGGCGTGGTGGGACTGTAAATTCTAGACAAACCCAGAAGCGAACTCGGGAAACAACGTCAACCCCTGAGGTTTCCTTGGAAACAGAACCCATAGAACTTGTGGAAACTGGTAAGAGGGCTAGAAATACTTGACTGTAATATTGACAAGTGGATGTAGTGCAGTATTTTATGCATGTGAATTGAACCCAGTTTATGCCTGTTAATTTGCCAACTTGAGGCCTTAGGGAAAGTTACACCTTTTTTCTTCCCAATTTATGTGTATGAGTGTTTGGCTTCTGGTGTATGTCTGTGCCCACGTGTGTGCCTGGTGCCTACAGAGGTCAGAAGATGATTGTATTCCCTGGAACTGTAGTTACATATGGTTGTGAGTTGCCCCATGGGTGCTAGGAACTGAACTTGAGTCTTTTACAAGAGCAGCAAGTATTTTGTAGCCCCTGAACTATCTTTCTAGCCCCAGGCCACACCTTCCTGAGACTGTCTTCCTGTTTTAGGGAATGCTTAGTATAAAGGGGAAGTTGAATTTGTGCCAAAATGCCCTTGGGACCATGAATGGCAGGCAGATTGTACCCAACAAATGTTAGCTGTTGGAAACTCTTGTACTTTATATTTTATATGCATGTGTAATCTTAAGACTTAACTATTCACGGCTTACAACAACAATGAGTAAAGCTACCCCCTTTGGTATTGTGGTATCTGTTTTGAAGCAGCCACTTGGCTTATGAACTTCTCTTGCTTAGCTTGGTGAAATACTTGAATTTTCTCTTGCGGTTTTCATTAAGGCAAAACTTCTAAAGGCAATCTTGTTAATGGCTGTCATTGTTAGAGCTTGGTTTAGACAGAGGCCAGATTGGATTTTCTTCTGCCGTCTCAGGAAGTGTCATGTGGCTTGGATCGAACCCCTTTGCTCTGCTGTTTTTCATAACTCATGCCTAAGAACTGTTGAAGCAGTGAGCTATAAACATAGATAGCTTAGTAGAGCACGTGTTTAATATGCAAGGCCTTTGTACAGCCCTTAGTGCTGCAAATGTAAAAAAAAAAAACTAAGGGGTTATGCCAGGGAATAGGTACTTGATTTCACTTATCTTAGAGTTAAAAAGAAGCTTAACATATTTCATGTGTGATGGATTTCTTGGACTTCACAGGGTAGTTTCATTTTCTGTTTGGACTCAGCTTCAAAATTTTTTTTTTTTTTTTTTTTTTTTTTTTTTTTTTTTTGGTTTTTTGAAACAGGGTTTCTCTGTATAGCCCTGGCTGTCCTGGA
>NC_034602.1:27745440-27750357 GCF_900095145.1 Mus pahari
TTTTTTGGTTTTTTGAAACAGGGTTTCTCTGTATAGCCCTGGCTGTCCTGGAACTCATTCTGTAGACCAGGCTGGCCTCGAACTCAGAAATCACCTGCCTCTGCCTCCCAAGTGCTGGGATCAAAGGCGTGCACCACCACGCCCGGCTAAAACCTCTACTCTTTACCTACAGGTTAGCACTCTGGACCTCTAGACACAAAAAGGAGGTCCCTTTCTTTCTCTTACTATATTCTGAGCACAAACATGGACTCAAAAGACCCAAAAGTTTAAGGACTTAATTATCATTAATTATGATAATTAAATAGCAGACATTCTTTTTCATGAAAAGTGAGAGGCAGTTGGTGTAAATTGCATTGGATATCTGTGTGTATATAGGTATGGAGTGTGGGGGAAAGGTAGACAGACAGACAGGCTTTTAACTATGTAGCCTTCTGTAGTCTGGACCTTGCTATGTAAACCAAGCTGGCCTTGAACTCAAACTGATCTGCCTGTTTCATCTATTGGGTGCTGGCATTAAAGGTGTTTGCCACCATACCAAGCTCTGGAAAATTCAGTATAAGTAGATAAAACGAGTTAGAATATGTTAGACCCATACTGTTTATAAAATAATTCTAAGCTTCATATTCTTTAATATTACTAGCAATCAGGAAGAAACATACCCATAAATGTTTTTTGCTTGCTCTCCCTAATTAATGAAATTGTTCTGCCTGGGCATGACTGTAGGTCGGGCAAAACTACTAGGTTGGACGTTTGTCCTCACATGCACACCTGTAGGACTTCAGTAATTCATACTTCCCACTTAGCATAATGCTAGAGTGACACTTTTTAGCTATCATTTTTGAAAGGGAGTTAGTTAGTCTTTAGGTTATTTTTTTTTTTTTGTATTATGTCAGAGCTTTTATACTTTGATACAGGCCTATACCATGTTTGTAATACCAACCAAGCCTAAGGAGTACAGCCTTATTATCCTCCAAATATTTTTTGAATTTCTTTATTTTGAAGTTGGAGATGAAATCGTGGACCTCACCTGTGAATCTTTAGAGCCCGTGGTTGTGGACCTGACTCACAATGACTCTGTTGTGGTAAGCATTTGAGTAAAAGTTGGCTGTTTGGGTACTAGGTTCATATCTGCATCTGATCCCTGGGTCAGGGTTGGAAAGATTGCTCAGAGGTTAAGAACACTTTAACTACTCTTCCAGAGTCCTAAGTTCAATTCCCATCAACCACATGGTAGCTCATAACCATCTGTAATGGGATCCAATGCCCTCTTCTAGTGTGTCTGAATATAGCAGCTACGGTATACTCATAAATACATAAAATAAGGTGTGTGGTTTTTTTGTTTGTTTGTTTTTTTCTTTCTTTCGAGACAGGATTTCTCTGTGTAGCCCTGGCTGTCCTGCAACTCACTCTGCAGACCAGGCTGGCCTTGAGTTCAGAAATCTGCCTGCCTCTGCCTCCCAAGTGCTGGGATTAAAGGTGTGTGCCACCACTGCCTGGCTTAAAGGAATTTTTAGCAAGTGTGGGGTGTCTGGAGGGGTGGGGTGTGAGTTGGTGTTAAAAAACCTAGAAGAGGCTCCAAGCTTGATACTGAAATAACTTAGGACTTACTAGTGTCAGCCTACGAGGACAGCTGCTGTATGTGCTGCTTTAGAAAGAAGAATAGGCAGTGGAGTCCACCCCTGTAGGAGATAAGAATGTGGGCTACCTTCCTTAGTGAGCTGAATCCTTCAAATGATGTATGGAAGGTGGGAACTGACCTTTGGGCTTTGAGACAGGGTTTCTCTGTGTAGCCCTGGCTGTCTTGGAACTTCCTATATAGACCAGGCTGGCCTTGAACTCAAATTCACTTACTTCTGCCTACTAAGTGGCTTACACCACCACAGCTAGCTAGGGCCAAAAATTTTGCAGCAAACGAGTCCAGATGAGAAGGGTGCAGCAAACGAGTCCAGATGAGAAGGGTATGGCAGTCTTATCCTGAGTTGAACACTAAGGGGTTCATGGTTTTGCTTTTCAAAAGTACTTCATACTGTATGGTAGCTATTCCTCCCGTGACCTGAATGTTCCCCTTACTTAGAATGTAGCAGTGATCTGAGTTGAATTGGTAGAAATTGTCAGTGTAAAAGTGAGTGTGGTGGTACACACCTCAAGTCTAGCACTTTGAAAGTGAAGGCAGAAATGGATCAGAAACCAAGATCATCCTTGGCTACATTGTTTTGAGCCACTAAACAAATGTTTGTCTAGTTCTTGTTAAAAAAGACTGACTTACAATAACACCTAATTGATCTTTTTATAACATTAAATAGCACAAATCCTTTTCCAAAGGCTTCCTCCATCTCTGTCAACTGTAGATAGCAATGAGCTTTCCCAATTGTTTTCTAACTCAGCCCAGGGAAGTGGGCTAGGCCTCTGTTTTTGTGAACAGGATATAACACTCTCCAGACAGTAACCCAACCTCTGTTGTCACGCACAGATCTTAATGTGGTATTTAGGCTCCCAGATGTAGGTAGGATAAGATTCAGCATATTAGCCAGGTGTAGTGGCCCACGCCTTTAATCCCAGCACTTGGGAGGCAGAGGCAGGCAGATTTCTGAGTTTAAGGCCAGCCTGGTCTATAGAGTGAGTTGCAGGACAGCCAGGGCTACACAGAGAAACCCTGTCTCAAAAAGAAAAAATACTCAGCATATTGACTCATAGGATGCATTGACCTGGAGATGACCATAGGTGGTCTGTAGAAGTTCATACCGTTTCCCTTTCCTGGGGGTAATGGAGGACTGAGAGCTCAACAGAATTCGGAAAGGGTCAAACATACATATTAGATGCAAGCTGTGTTTTATCAGATAAAATGTCAGGATGTTTATAACACAATCTCTTTTTTTTCTCCCCTTCCCACCCTCTTCAGATTGTTGAAGGTAAGCTGGTTTCATTTCTTTTTTTTCCCTGGGTTTAGCAAAAATTGTTATGAATGAATGCCACAGCATTGCAGGCTTTGTCAGACAGTCCTTCCAAGGTCTTAGGTCAGACATGTTGGTTTAACTGAAAATCTCTGCCACTGTACCATGGACTGAGCCTTCTTAGTAGAAGGCAAATGATCGGCCTCTGCTCCTAGACAGGACCTTCTGAGGGTACAGCAACTATGGTGGCAGTTTGTCCCTGGAGGTCTCAAACAGAGGGAAAGTCTTTAGAGGCACTAGGGTAAATGGGTTAGGTGAAGATGGCTGAAAATGTGGCTTTTTCCTTAGAAAGGAGAAGGCCAAGGAGAAATGGGAGGAGGTTACGCCAAGACCATGCTGACAGCTGTGTGGTGAGCAGTGACGATGAGGAACTGTCTAGGGACAAGGATGTGTACGTGACTACCCATACTCATCGAAGCACTAAGGATGACGGAGCTACTGGACCCAGGTAAAGAGGTCTGCTGCCTTTGTGTTAGGTGGAGGCCAGGGTATATAAATACTGCATTTGCCATCAGGTATGTAAGCTCTTGCTCTAGAACAAGTATCTTCCAAGCAGCTCAGGATAGACCAATTGATAGACAGGAGCCAGACATAGGGACCAGGGTGTGCTTTTCACTCATGGGGCGGGGTATAAGTAGGTCGTGTTACAGGTGCTACTAGCAAGAGTGCTGGACGCAAAAGAGGTGGGCGGGCTGGAGAGAGGACTCAGCAGTTAAGAGCACTGACTGCTCTTCCAGAGGTCCTGAGTTCAAATCTCATCAACCACATGGTGGCTCACAAACATCTCTAATGAGATCTGATATCAGCTACAGTGTATTTATATATAATAAATAAATAAATCTTTTTAAAAAGAAAAAAAAAAAAAGGTGGGCAAGCCTACTTGTCCACATCTTCTAGACCTGTTCTTGCTTATATCCCTTTTCAATGGCTTTTGGAACCCAACCCTTCAAGCAGTTAATTTCTTTTCAAGTTTTTTGGGTGCCAGTCCTAACTCAACAAAAATGAGGGATTTGAGAAGATATGACTGTGTATGTGAGGTTGTTTTACAGGGTTTAATCAAGTATTTTGAGTTTACTTAAAAACTGATGCAAAGCACTGTGATTTTAGGCCCTCAGGTACCGTCAGTTGTCCTATCTGCATGGATGGATACTCTGAGATTGTGCAGAATGGGCGTCTCATTGTTTCTACAGAATGTGGCCACGTCTTCTGTAGCCAGTGCCTCCGTGATTCCCTTAAGAATGCTAACACTTGCCCAACTTGTAGGAAAAAGATCAACCATAAGCGGTACCACCCCATTTATATATGAAATGTTCACAACTGCTCGGGATAGACCAATGGACAGACAGCGGGCTGNCTTTTCTGCATGGTATCTGCCTCCAGTTTCCTGAGCTCAAAAAGACTTTCAAAAATCACTGTCTGNTGTAAACTGGTCTTTTGTTTTCCAACCCCTTAGATCCTTTTGTTATCTCCAGTTTGATGCTATGGAGCAAGGTCCAGGGATCCTCCCAGATCAGCTCAGCATCTCTGCCCCTCTGGGTGGTCTGAGCCTAGAGTAGGAAAAAAGGAGTCAGGCATATTGGAGTTAAGCATCATGGCTCCAGCCTCTTTATGGAGCTTACATGTTGGCCAAGAAGTTTCCCTGTTGTGAAAGGTTGCCCCAGCTCTTGTGGGTGCAGAACCTTCCCAAGGCACCTGTCAGTTAGCTATTCTGCCTGCCAAACAGTGACCTGGCCAGAAAACCCAAATAGCCCAAGGATACCAGTGCATAAACTGCCCATGAAAAGCCTAACTGGTGGACTTTTAGTTTTCCTTCCCATGAGAGCAGAGGTGACCTATGATACTGCCTGAAACTTATCATTGGTGTGCAGTGTTTTCTGCAAATCAAGTGACTCTGCAGGGCAATCCTGTTTCCTAAGAATGAGAAAGTGCAATAAAACCCGTTCTTCACCTGCTCTTCATCAATCTG
>NC_034602.1:27750392-27753707 GCF_900095145.1 Mus pahari
CATGCTCCAAAGTTCTTTTACTGGCACAGAACATTCAAGGCTAATAGGACAAGCAAGTGTTTGAGTGTCCTCTCTTTTTTGCTTAGATGTGTCCTGTGTTGTCTNCAGTGCCCTCCAACCCTCAGTTTTTCATTTCCCACTGCCTAATGTCTGCCCAAGCATAGATAACAGGAGGTGGTAGCAGTAACAATGGCCTTATCAGCTGTTCACTTACATGCTTTTGCCCAAGTCACTGTTGCCCATGTGTCAGAGGTGTTGTCCTACTCAACCTACCACTGCCCTAGCTTTCCCACACCCCTTCAATAGATAGGTATTTCCAAAGCTGCTTGCTCTTCTAGCCAGTTGAGCTTTGATCCTCTGGACTTTTGACTGCTCAGTACCTTTTGATCAGCAAAGCATGGTGCCTCTTCCAGTGGGACCACATAACAGTATATATGTGTGGGAGACTCTGGTGCTCACGGAGACAGTGAGGTGGAAAATTGCTCCTGGGGACACCAGGCACAGGATGGCTTGTAGAGGATAGGCCTTGAATGCCAGCCTGCATCCACCTCCACACTACTTCCTCAGAGGGCTTCAAGCCAAACCAATAGCCTTTTTGTGTGAAAGATCTTTGAGGTGGGAAAGGGACCACTGGAGCTTTGCTAGCAATAACTGACTTTCAGTTTACTGTTCTGAAGGAGCAGGGACTCAGCACAGAATTCACTTTAAATGGAGCTGAAGGAGTGTCCCTCCTCTATGTGAAAAGAAAATAGTTTTATTCTTCATTCTGACTTTATAACTGTTGAACTTCAGTTGGTTTGAATGAGAGTAATAAGGTTTTTTTACATGGACTCAGAGGGTAAGAGTATTAACTCTCATCGTTGTGATGTGTGGTATGTGCTCTCCCCCTTGAATGTCACATCTATTGAGTTCCCTGTGGGCCTCATGGACTTGGTCTTGTTAGTTCTAATGATAGCCAGACTTCAAAGAGACAAGGCAACCATGCAGCCAGTTCACCGGTAAATATGGTGACACCCACGTAAAAATTCGTTTTCTCCTCAAGGACAGTTTATGAAGTTGATCATAAAAATTCTATTACTTTATCCTAAATTAAATTGAGAAAAAGACGTGTTCTTCTAATCAGAAACTGCATTAATAGGGAAAGATTGATATAGAAAAGATTTTCTTTCCTCTTTTTCTTAATGTATATAGTTTAACTCTTTGTTACATTTAAACTATGCTCATGGGTATCAGTCTGTTTTGGACTAGTATTAAAGATGGAAATAAAACAATTTGAACTAAGTATCTTTCATTTATTCGGTTATTCTTTGGAATCTTTTACTAAGGTGTGTGCTGTTCATTCAGTGTGATTTGTGCCATGTGGGTTGGAGAATTTCAGCTCATCCAAAAGGTAGCATAGAACCACATCTCAAGCCTGGCAATGTCCAATAACAAGAAAAACTAGAATAGTTTATTCTGAGAAGTGTTGCTGGCTGGAAATGAAAGTTCCAGAGATGTTAGGAACAAGCTTGACCAAGATTGCAATTGGGATACTACAGTTGTTTCATGTGTATGAGTATTTTGCCTGCATGTATATATGTGTACTGTGTACATGCCTGGTGCTCATGGAGGTCAGAAGAGGGTATCAGATCCCTTAAGACTTGAGTTATAGATGGTTGTGGGCCACCATGTAAGGGCTGGGAATTGAACCTAGATTCTTTGTAAAGAGCAACAAGTGTTCTTAATCACCTGTGCTTAAACCTTTTGCTATTTTATGGTTCTCTTGTCCACCTTTATTCTTTGAACCTCAGAACTCCCTAACACTACATAAGAGGGAAAAAAAGGATAGAGGAAATGAAAGATCCCCCATAAAACTAGGTCAGAAAGGGAGCTACACTATCCTTAGGCTACTTCCTGCTGATTAGGCGCATGATTGGGGCAAGTTGGATCTTCATCAGCTAGATATCTAATGTATTATTGTTTCTTTGCGCATGGCTCCTTAATAGTGCAACCAGTGGGGCGTGGTTGCACACACCTTTAATCCCAGCACTTAAGAGGCAGAGGCAGGAGGATTTCTGAGTTCGAGACCAGCATGGTCTACAGAGTGAGTTCTAGGACAGCCAGGGCTACACAGAGAAACCCTGTCGAAAAAAAAAAAAACAGTGCAATCAACAACCCAACCCACCTCTCGACTCTAGCAATTGTATACCCTCAGTTTTTTTTTATTGCTTCCCAAGTGCTGGGATTAAAGGCGTGCACCACCACTGCCTGCTACCCTCAGAATTTTAAACATCACACAATCATAGAAGCTACAACTGTCAATCACACCCCTGCTAGAGCATGAAACAAATATAATCAACTGTTGTATATAGTCTGAAGCAGTCCTATACCCACACCTGGGATAAAAATGAAAATGCTAATTCTGTTTTTAAAGTACTAGAGTTTAGTTTGCAGCAATCACAAAGGGTGGCTCACAGTCATCTTTTCCTCTACCTGGAAAGGTGACCTAATATCTTCCTGGACTCTGGGCTCCTACATACTCGCTGATATACACAAAATATTTTTTTACCTATGTTTATATATGCCTATTTGTGTATGCATACCATGAACATATTGGATGTGCACAAAGCTAGAAGAGGGCATAAGATCCTCTGGAATTGTAGTTAATATAAGAAATTGTAGACCATCCAATACAGGTGGTGGAACTCTAACTTGAGTCCTTTGACCCATTTCTTCAACACATCCGCTCCCCCTTTTTTTGTAAAGATTTATTTATTATATGTAAGTACACTGTAGCTGTCTTCAGACACTCCAGAAGAGGGCGCCAGATCTCATTACAGATGGTTGTGAACCACCATGTGGTCGCTGGGATTTGAACTCGGGACCTTCAGAAGAGCAGTCGGGTGCTCTTACCTGCTGAGCCATCTCACCAGTTCCACATCCCCCTTTTAAAGCTATTTGGTTAATGGGCAAGATTCCTCAGTGAGTATATTTGCTTCTAAGACTAGCAACCTAACTTGAGTTGTTCTCAAGTGGAAAAGAGGAGCACCTTCCAATAAGTTGCCTTCTGGTCTTCATGAGCATGTCCACACAATACATTCTAACAATTAGAAGAATGTTAGGGGTTCTTGTCAAAGCAAATGGGATCCTAGTACGGCAGGACTTTTCAAAGTCAGTTTCACATATTTAATGTCACTAATCCAGCAAGAGATGCCCCCCTACATTGAAAATGGACAGATGCCGGGCGTGGTGGCACACGCCTTTAATCCCAGCACTCGGGAGGCAGAGGCAGGCAGATTTCTGTGTTCCAGGCCAGCCTAATCTACCAAGTGAGTT
>NC_034602.1:27753742-27756632 GCF_900095145.1 Mus pahari
CCGGGCATGGTGGCACATGCCTTTAATCCCGGCACTTGGGAGGAAGAGGCAGGCAGATTTCTGTGTTCCAGGCCAGCCTAATCTACCAAGTGAGTTCCAGGACAGCCAGGGCTATACAGAGAAACCCTGTCTCCAAAAAAAAAAAAAAAAAAAAAAAAAGGTCTGTCTACAAGCAGAAAGTCCACACAACTTCATTTTGACTCAACCTAGGGAAGTTGAGATAGGATCTTCGGGGCTAGGCAGGCAGCTGTTCTCAACCTAGGGGTTGCCTAAGACCACTGGAAAACATAAGTCTACAAATTCACAGTAGCAAAATTAAAGTTATGGTTGGAGCTCACAACATAAGGAACTGTACTAAAAGGTCACAGCATTAGGAAAAGTTGAGAACCACTGGATGAGTAGCTTCCTGGCCAGGTTAGCCTAATTGGTGAGCTGTAGGCCAGTGGGATACCCTGTCGGTGTATATAATGTTCATAAGAAGGTTATCCTTTTGCTTCTATATACAGAACATGCACTGGATGCTTGTGTTGTTTATTAACAGGGTTTCTCTGTGTAGGACTGGCTGTCCTGGAACTCTATCTTACAGAGATCTGCCTTCCTCTACTTCCTGAATGTTGGGATTATTGGCATTTGCCACCACTTTTTTTTTTTTTTTTTCTTTTTTAAGTGTAGTATTTAGTCCTGGAGTAGGGTAGGTAGGGTTTAAAGCTACAAAGTCGGAAACAGATACCCACCTACTCCCCAAACAAAATTGTATTCTGCAAAAGTGGGGGGCGGGGAATGAATTTCTGTGTGTATAAGCCTGTGCTGTGTATACATGAGTATGTATATGTGCCATAGGTAGTCCTTGGAGGGATGAAGTATGTAGTCTTTCTCTAATGCCATCTACCTAATGCCGTGAGACAAGGTCTCTCAGAAGCTCCAGATTTGACTAGGCTGGCTGAACAAGCTGGATCTGCCTATTGCTTCCCCCCATTCCAATGCTGGGGTTCTAAGTATGCCTATTGGTAATGGATCTCAAGTTTAATGCTTTCGTAGCATTAAAATAGCTGACCTTGTGAGCTATTTTCTCCTAGGCTCAGATTTAGTGATTCTTACTTAAGTGTAAAAGGAAATGCCTTGGGAGCAAATCGTAAAATAAAGTTAGATTCCACATTATTTAAAATGATTTAAGACTGTATCAGCTGTGTGTGGTGGCAGACAGGTAGGTAGATCTTGTGAGTCCAAGGCCAACCTGGTATACTAAGGAAGTTCCATGACAGCTAGAGCAATTACACAGAGAAATCATGTCTCAAAAAACAAAGGGCTGGCCAGAGCTGTGCTGAGAAACTTTGTTTCAGAAAAAAACTAAAACAAAAAAACAAAGGGTTGGAGACATGGCTCAGTGGTTAAGAGCACCAAGTGCTCTTCCAGAGGTCTGAGTTGAATTCCCAGGCACATGGTATCTCACAACCATCTATAGTGGGATCTGGTACCCTCTTCTGGTGTGTCTGAAGATGGTGAGAGTACTCATACATAAATCTTTAAAATAACAGACTAAAACTGATACCAAAGGATACTGCCAATAGAATGAAAAGGCTGAGATGGCACAGGAGAGCACTCACCGCCTGCTCTACAGGAGCAGCTGGCAGATCACATCTTGTCTGTAACTACTTCCTGGGCATTTGACATCTCTGATCTCCACAGGCCCCAGGATTTGTATACATACCCACATGCAGACAGGTAAATTAAGATTAGTGGAAAGACAAAACAAGAAAACGTTTACTTGGAGTGTTGGTGCATACCTACAATCCTAGCACTTGAATAGGATGGCAGGACCACCACACATGGAAGGTCAGTAGTGAGTTCCAGGCTAATTTGTACTACCTTGTCCCAAAGTAAGCAAAAAGGCAAGTTATCTATTTAATAAGAACCAGTATCTAAAACATGTAACACATAGTTTAAAGAGATGGACATAGGAGTTGGAGAGATAGCTTGGTCTAAAAGAGTGCTTGTGCAACCATGAGGACCTGCATTCAGATCTTCTCAGCCACATAAATAGGTTGGAATGTTTTGTTCCTCTAACCCCAATATGATTGGTAGGGACAAGAGAATCTGAGGCTTGCTGGTTTCTATGTCTTGCTCTAAGTTTAGTGAGAGACTATCTCAAGGGAATAAGGTGGGGAGTGATGGAGGATACTTGACATTCTGCTCTCTACAAGTATGCACAGGCATGTGCACCCACATATATTTAACACCATAACAAAAAACTGTTGGACTCAATTCATCAAAGTTATGCAAACAGACAATAAGTATGTTCTAATTGTTTAATTTCAGGGTTTATTTCTACTCACAGAATATAGTTCATGCCAAGGAAGTTAGAGAAGGAGGGTCAAGAGATGACGGCTCTTAACAGTGCTTCCACAGAAACCAGACAGAGGGGAATCTGGCACTCAGCTTACTTTCTTGTTCAGCCCAGGATCATAGCACATGGGTTGGTGTGACAAAACTTTTCTGGGAGATGCAACACACACGTCTACTCACCACGGATAGGGATCACACAACAGACAAAAAGTATGGATACCACCAAATTCCAAACATGTTTGTGAACCATGGCATATTGGTATTTTAAGTCCAGAGCTGAGCAGAAAGTTTGAGTTACTTACAAGAATATAGGAGATTGGTTACTTTACAGGAGCAGAAGTGACTGAAAGACAGCTGCATCACCAGATCCCCCTCAGCTCAGGTGACATCTCACAAACACTGAGAATCTGGAGCACACAGTACAGTCCACAGGCAGCTCAGCAGTTGAAGAGTGTCTTTTTTAAGTGACTCCATTTGTCAACCTCTTCTAGCCAGCTCAGCTGGTTTGGCCTCAGTATTTTTTTTTTTTTTTTTTTTTTTTTTTTTT
>NC_034602.1:27757277-27769393 GCF_900095145.1 Mus pahari
ACCTCTGGAAGAGCAATCAGTGGTCTTAACTGCTGAGGCATCTCTCTAGCCCTCACCCCCTCTCTTCTCCCTCTTTTGTAATGAAATTTGAGCCTTAGAGAGGGTGACTATAGATATTTACATATAACAGGTTGAGAACAGTGGTTCTCAACCTTCCTAATGCCATGACCCTCTAATACAGTTCCTCATGTCATGGTGACCCCCAACCCTAAAGGTTTTTTTTGCTACTTTATAAATAATTTTGCTACTGTTAGGAGTCATAATGTAAGTATCTGTTTTCCTGTAATCTTAGATGATCCCTGTAAAAGAGTTGTTTGATCCACACGTTGAGAACCACTGACTTAGAGTTAGCCCTCTTCATAGCCAAACTTGTTCTTCAGAGCATCACCAGTGGTTGGTTATGAGCTGAGGGTGACAACAGTGATCTATGGGAGCACATATTTAGAAGGCAGTTTGACAGTCACATCACATCCATTTAGTAAAACAATGAAGTTGTTTGCCTGTTGGGACTCTCCAACCTCAGATTTTTGGCCTGGTTTACAGTACTAGCTGTCAGTTCCCTCTTGGGGAGTAGGCCATAAATCCAGTCAGAAGGCTATTGGTCTTACTCGAGATAACAGAGTCATGATTGTACAAGCCAACTACATACTGCCTGGCATGTTGGTATTTTAGCACTCAGGGTCCAGAGCTGAGCAAACATTGGTGACAGTTCTCCATTAGCAACCTGTGTTGCCCCAGCTGATATGGTGGCAATTTCTAGTTTAGTCCCAGCTTAGTTTTTATGTGCCCCGCAATCAAAGTGTGTGATATCTTTAGCTTTAGGGTGTTACTATCTAGTTCTGCGTAGAACCAACAGCAGTAGCAATAGCTTTGATTCTGGCGCCTCAGGGCCTTCTTGGCTAACTACTCCCAAGGAGGTAAGCCCACCCCTGGCACTGTTGTTTTCAGTCAGGTACCTTATGGCCTATGGGAGTGTTCTTTTTAACCCACATACCATCTGAAATTTTTTTCTTTTTAATTAGCCCCAGTAGGGTAAGCAGAAGTATCATTGCACCTGGTTGTCTCTCCAGTGGCTTTTGAAATCTGTAAAACACTCAGAGGTTAGCATCATGTCATCTATATAGTAAATGGTGGGTTTATTAGAGGAAAGGCAGGACAATGCAGTATGCTGTACCACCATCCCATAACAAAAGTCAGCAAAAACAAAGATAACCTTGAAGTACTCAGAATGCCTGTTTTTAATCTGCTCTCTGTCATGTGATCCCAATGAGTCACAACTAAAAAGATACTAAAGTTGGACATAATACTCTCAAGGTCTAATAGAACATGGAAAGGTTCTATCCATTTGTATCAATTATTTTCTCCATGGATCAAACTTGGGTACAAATCATGGATGGGAGGTCCTAACTTAAATCACTCCCTGTAGCTCTCAGAAATGTTCCCCAAGCCATTGCATTTCCCTATCCTGGAGCTCTTTCACAGATCCTCTCTACATTTTTTAAATTGTTTCTGATGAACTTAGTGGACCTAACTTAATCTACTCAGCTCTACTCAGGGCCAAAGGTGACCCTGCCATCCCCTGTTGTAGCTGATGGCTCCCTGGGTGAATAGCCCAGGGTTGACACTGTGGATGTAGTTGTAGCTGTTGTTCCTCCATCCACCATGCCTGGCAGTTGGGGGAGATTTTTGTACCTGGTAACTTGCAGCTGCATCCCAGTTCCCAAATAATGACTCGTAGGTTTATTTATGAACAAATGGCCAGGCAATATGCTTTGGCTCATTCCCCAACTAGCTTGCAACTTTAACTATTCTGTGTCTGCCACGGGCTAGCTACTTCTCAGTTTCATGAATCCGACTTCCTCAGAGTCCAGGGTGAATCTCCCACCTCTGACTACCTCCAAGTTCCAATCTTTCTCCTGACACTCCCAACCTTTCCTTCCTGCCTTTTGCTAGTAGGCCATCAGGTTTTTATTGAGAATTGATGCTTCCCCACAGAACACCAAAGATTCTCTCTACAGTTTCTGACTGGGCAAACCATCTCTACCCTTGCATGACCTCTTGTGGGATAAAAATGTACTCTTCTTCCTCTTGGGGTATAAGTATCCACTCCTGAAACAGGCTTGATCTTCTTTATCTGTTTTCATCATTAATGCATTTTGTGAACTATTTCGGGCTTCTTTCAGAAGCTCCT
Organism: Mus pahari; assembly: GCF_900095145.1. Lineage (NCBI taxonomy): Eukaryota > Metazoa > Chordata > Mammalia > Rodentia > Muridae > Mus > Mus pahari. Next base: position 27,759,469 of record NC_034602.1, read on the forward strand.
TAGCACAGAATTTGGCTTTTTATCTGGTCAACATAAATTCGCATTTGAGCCCATTCCTCTGCTTTGACATTTTTTAAAAAAATCTTTTTTGGGTTCTTTTACTTTACAACATGGTGGCCTAAGTCACTGAGGCCAATGCCTCCTCCTTTATAAAGCCTTACCCCCTCAAAGGGCTCACTCAGTAAAGCCACTGACGCCCCATACCAGCCTTGAGTCCCCTGTTGGATCAACCTATTCTTTAGCTCCTCTGTGAACATAGTTCTGTCTGGCCTGATGAACTGGGGTTCAAACAAAGCTTTCTTATTTTTAGTTCCTTCATTAGTGTCTTTTTCTCCTCTGTGGTTTCTAGCCCCTGCTATTTGTGGGGACCTCAGGTGGAGACAACTCAGTGTTTCTAATGACTTTAATAAGCCAGTCCACTAGGGACCGTCTTTCTGCCTGTTGTCTCAGGTCATAAATGTAGCCTTTGCCTTAAAGGAGGATATGTAGTTACTTTACTTAGTTCTTTTGGACTCCACTACAGTCAGATGGATCCCATCTGCTCCCATGTCTTACAGCCGTATAAGAGGCAACAGGCTCTTTTATTGCTTAAAAATATTTTCTAATTTAAGCAGTTCATGATCACCTTGTAAGATCACCACTGTAAGAGCCCCCTTCTGTATGGTGGATTATAGATTCTCTCTCTCATTTTGACTAAAGGTTGGAGTTGAAGGCTCTTAATGCTTTTACCACTTCTCATCCTCTTATCTAATTTACTTGCCAGATCAGAGGCTAACATAGAGGATGCTAGCTGTATCTCTCATTACAACTGCTCCTTTACACAAACAAGTTCTGACTGGATGCCGCCTTGGCCTCAGATGCATTTCTAGCACAGAGACCAAACAACCTCTGCTGCTGCAGAGGTTTTTTCTTTTTCTTTTTTTTTTTTTTTTCTTTGTTTTGTTTTTTGAGACAGGGTTTCTCTGTGTAGCCCTGGCTGTCCTGGAACTCACTCTGTAGACCAGGCTGGCCTCAAACTTAGCAATCTGCCTGCCTCTGCCTCCCAAGTGCTGGGATTAAAGGCGTGGGCCACCACTGCCCGGCAGCTTGTCTTATTTCATAGCTTAGCCTATATGAGATCAGTCTTCTTTGCAGCTAGGTTCATTGGGAGAGTAGGACCTGGTGAATCTAATCAACTACAGGGACTTCCTGAAGCTATTTGAACTTGTTTTCCTTGTTTAAGTAATTTTCCTACAGGATGAAATTCTTTTTTAAAGATTTATTTTACATATGTGAGTACACTGTTGCAGTCTTCAGATACACTGGAAGAGGGCATCAGATCCCATTACAGATGGTTGTGAGCCACCATGTGGTTGCTGGGAATTGAACTCAGGACCTCTGGAAGAACAGTCAGTGCTCTTTACCACTGAGCCATCTCTCCAGCCCTAAAATGTTTCAACCTCAGAGGAAATTGTTATACAACAGTTGGTGCTGCCCACAAGGTTGGTCATCCCCTTTGAATCTCTACTAGACAATCCCTTAGGCACACCCAGAAGCTTGTCTCCTTGGTGATTCTAGATCCTATCAAGTTGACATTAATAACCCCACAAATGGATATGTAAGTCACCAGTCACTAGTGACATATTAACCAATCCCACCATAATGTATTTCACATCCATTAGGATGACATTTATCAGCTACAAAAGAAGTGTTAGCAAGAATGTACAGAAATTAGCCAAGTAGTGGCGGTGGTGCACACCTTTCATCCCAGCATTTGAGAGAGACAGAGGCAGGTGGATCTCTGAATTCAAGGCCATCCTGGTCTACAAAGCTGTTCTAGGGCAGCCAGGGTTCCAGAGTTGCATAGACAAACTCTGTCTCAAAAAGCCAAAAAAAAAAAAAAAAAACCAACAACAGCAACAATAACAAAACAAAAACAGAAATTGGAGGTGTCTATTTCTAGTGCAAATATTAAACAATGAATCTGCTCTTGAGAACAGTCAGGTGCTTTTTCTTGAAGCTAAATATTAGGCTGTTCAAGTGGAAATTTAAGGGTTTTTTGGAAAGTCACTTGGATGGTGTTTTACTGAGGCAAACATGTGAAGGAAATTTCTTTAAAGTGGACACCAGTGAAATGCTAAGGCAGACTTGTGAAGGAACGTTTCACTGAAGCAGACACAGGAGAGAGGATGTTCTGCAAAAACAAACATGTGAAAGGACGTGATGAAGGATACTTCACTAATGACATGCATGTATTGGTCCACCTTACATTTCGTAGTTGAGCTGCATCTGTTGGAACTCCATAGAGAGAAACACCAAAAAACTGTTGCAGTACTAGTTTGTTGCAATTTCCAAGGACTTGGGCTGATTGGATGCATGTGCTGAGGCAAGGCACGTGGGAGACACATGATGTTTGGAGGGTATAAATAGGACTCCATGGAGCTTGCTGGTACAGCTTTTTTTTTTTTTTTTTTTTTGTGATTTTTCGAGACAGGGTTCCTCTGTATAGCCCTGGCTGTCCTGGAACTCACTTTGTAGACCAGGCTGGCCTCGAACTCAGAAATTCACCTGCCTCTGCCTCCCGAGTGCTGGGATTAAAGGCGTGCGCCACCACGCCCGGCTCCTTGCTGATTCTTGCTTCCCTCAGAGAGGCAGAGCTGAGAACTCTTGGTGTTCAGGCTGGTTCCTCCTGCTGACTGGGGCCGAGGCTGAGGCCTGGCAGTCTCAGCTGGGTCATGTTACCCTTGTTGCAAATCTGACTCTACTGAACTGGACTGCTTGTGTATCCATGAGGTGTTTGTGAGTGGATCGAGCTACCTGCTAACCTATGAACTGAACTAAACTGCCAATTTCCAGACAACACAGATGGGAGTTGCTCCAAAGAACTTTTCTAACAGGTCCACTTGCCCCCATCCTTTCTTTTCCACTACCTCTGGTGGGTGGTGGGCTAAAAGGGAAGTTAAATCGTTTAAGAACCATCATTACAAGTGCGGTTTGAAAAAAATTAAAGGTACAGGCTACAGCTATAGGTCAGTAGTATACATCTATGTATATACATCAAAAGGCTAAATGTACTTATGTGCAAATGTTCTTAGCATTCACAGTGTTTTTGATGGTGGTAACTCCAATATCCATTAGATGAGTGGATAAATAAAAGATGAAATCTTGCCTAGCATGGTAGCACAGGCCTGTAATTCCACCATTTCTGAGATGGGACCAAGAGGATCTATGTGACCATCTCTCACAATTTAAATTAAAAATAAAAAAAGATACATAGATTAGGCTAATTTGTAGAGGAAATTACAATAACAGTTATAGGGAGCTCCAACAGAAGCAAACTGTGGGGTTGAAGAGTTGGCTCAGCTTATGGGCTGCTCTTCCAGAGTCCTGAGTTCAGTTCCCAGCAGCTGCATAGTGGCTCACTATCATCTATAATGTTATCTGATCCCCCTTTCTGGCATGCAAATGTACATGCAGATAGAGTATTCATAAATAAAATGAATAAATAAATCATAACAAAAACAAAAACCACCTCTGTAATGATACGGAGTTTCTGTGTTGAATAAAGAAAACATTGAGAAATGGATAGTGATAGTTCTACAACATTTTGAATATAGTTCATGTCAGTGACTTATACATTTCAAGATTAAAGGAGTAAGTGGGATGGCTCAGCAGTTAAGAACTTTGTCTGTTCTTCCAGAGGACCAGGTATTTCTGGACTTTCTTAGACCCGCCAGCATTTGAATAATGATACAGAGACTTAGTAATTTTTATTATGTCTTTGGCTATCTCCCAGCTAGCTTGTTTAACTTAATTAACCCGATTGTTCTAATCCACATCCTGCCACGTGGACTGTTAATCTCTTCCTCCTTGTTACACTGGCCAACCTTACCTTCTCTTAATTCTTCTCCCACAGTCCTGTCTCTGCCTGGAATGTTCCGCCTTCTCTTCCTACCTTAGCTATTGACCTCAGATCTTTAGTTAGCCAGTCAGCAAGTGAGGAAGGTGTATGTTTACAATATCGAGGTTGGTGATGAACCATAAGACTGACAATAGCAAAATCCAGCCAGTACTCAGCTCTTTGCTGGTACAGAATTAACAATTTAATACAAAGACAGCCATCACCCAATGCACCCCAACTACTAGGGTTCAAGTTCAAGACCACTTGTAGCTCACAACAATATATCCAGTTTGAGAGGATCTGATGGCCTCTTCTGGCCTCTGTGATGGTGCACAGAAATACATGGAGGCAAAACTTCCATACACATTAAAAAACAAAAAGTAAGTTGTGATAGAGTATAAAAACATGTCAGGCTGGGTTTTGAGATGGCTTAGTGGGTAAATGCACTGCTGCCAAGCCTGAGGACTTAGGTTTGATTTCCTTGGATTCATGTGGTATTAGGAGAGAACCAATCCCCACAAGTCATATACTGAGCAAGTATATAGGTCATGTGGATATGTGCATGCATGTGTGCACACATGACAAATGAAATAAGCTTTAAAAATCAACAAAACTGGAGAGATGGCTCAGTGGTTGTCAGAACTTACTGCTTGTCTTAGTTTTAACAAGAATTGCCTCTGTAGGTTCATAATTTTAAATCCTTTGTCCCTAGTTAGTGGGACTGTTTGGGAAGGATTAGGACATATTGTTTTGTTGGAAGAAGGCTATCAATGGGGTTGTGCTTTGAGGCTTCAAAAGCCCAACTCATTCCCAGTTAGCTCTGTTTACTGCTCTTAGCTACTGCTCTTAGCTACTGCTCCAGTAGTACCTGTCTGTCTATGCCTGCTGCCATGCTCTCAGCCAAGAAGGCCAGGACTCTACCTTGAAGTGGAAATTTCTGGTTTAGTTGGAGACCCAGCTGTGTCATGTGATGTTTTTCTGGAAGCTATCTTAAAGAGGATGTTTTGCTTAAGTAGATACATGAGAGTATGTGTGATGTTTGGCAAGAGTATAAATAGAATCCAACATACAGTGAACAGCACTCTTGCATTGGTTTACCTTGGAATGCTTTGCTGGAATTTGCTGATGATGCTCATGCATTTGCACACCTTGCAACACTCTGCTTGTCTTTGCTGATATTTGCTTGTCATATGCCGTAGCACTCTTGCATTGGTTTACCTTGGAATGCTTTGCTGGTCTTTGCTGATGATGCTCTTGCTTTTGCACACCTTGCAACACTCTGCTGGTCTTTGCTGATATTTGCTTGTCATATGCCGTAGAGAGGCAACTTCTTGTGGTATTCCAGCTGCTTTTTGCTGCTTCCATGGACTCACGCTGATTCAGCAGAGCCTTTTAGTTTCTTCTGGATAGAGCCACTCGTACTGATTCATGTTTGGTGTTTGCCGATTGGAATGAACCGAGGCTACTGACTTGTGTTTGAAGGTTTGGACTGGACTGCTGATATCCTGACAAGGAAAACTGGAATTTTCCCCAAAGAACTACCTCTAAACAGGTCTACATCCCCCTTATGCTGTTTACCATCTTTCTCCCCTACCTCTGGTTGGTGGACTAGAAGGGGAATTGAAGTGTATAAGAACCCTTATTAAAGCAGGTTTTGAAAATCTACGCCTACACTACCTCTCTGCAACTGAAGCTCCAAATTAAACATTTTTGTTTTGTTCGTTTGTTTGTTTGTTTGTTTTTTTAAATAAGAACCTTTTTGGTCATGCATGGTGTTATGTCTGGGCAATAGAAAAGTAACAAAGACACTACTCTTTAAACCCAGAGGACCTGGGTTTAATTTGCAGTACCCACATGGTGTATCACGACTGTAACTGCATTCCCAGGAGATCCATGTCCTCCTCTTGCCTCCATGGGCGTACACATTGTTCATAGACATACATGCAGGCAAAACAACCACATACACACTAACACATGACTAAGTATTTTTTTAAGGAAGCCAAATAGCTAAAAGCATGATGCTCCTGTAATCCCCAGCATAAAATGACTGCAATTTCTAGGCCACTCTGGGTGTTAACTCAAAACCCAATACTATTTAAGGATTTGTAGCATGGTAATGGTGGCATACACCCTTAATCTTAGCACTGAGAAAGAGAATCAGGTAGATCTCTGTGAGTCTGGTCTACAGAATGAGTTCCAGGAGAGCCAGAGCTACACAGAGAAGCCCTGTCAAGATTTGTTTCTTCTTGAGTCTGCCATATTTGTGTACCACATGCATGCCTAGTGCCCCAGCAACCAGAAGGGGGTGTTGGATCCCCTTGAACTAGCATTACAGTTCTAAGCCACCCTGTGGTGCTAGGAACCAAACTTGGGTCCTCTGTAAGAGCAAGTTCTTTTAACTGCTGAGCCACCTCTCCAGCTTCTCAATACTGTTCAGATGTCACACCGTTTGTTCTGCATGTTGCAAACACTGTTGAAACTGATACTTGGTTTGCTACAGCTGACATGCTTATTATAAAATCCTATGAAAGCTGGACGGTGGTGGCGCACGCCTTTAATCCCAGCACTTGGGAGGCAGAGGCAGGCAGATTTCTGAGTTCGAGGCCAGCCTGGTCTACAGAGTGAGTTCCAGGATAGCCAGGACTACATAGAGAAACCCTGTCTCGAAAAACCAAAAAATAAATAAATAAATGAAAATAAAAAATAAAATAAAATAAAATTCTATGAAACACACAGGATCTAGAATAGTCAAGACCTTTTTCTTTTCTTTAAAGAAACCAGATACAACTAAGTACAGTGACATATGTCTATAACTTCAGCACTCCAGCGGCTAAGACAATTGGAACATGAGTTTAAGGCCAATTTAGGTGACACAGTAAGATTCTGTCTCAAAGTGAGATTTAAAAATAAGAGAGTCCCGAGTATGATATTTATAAGCCTTGAGTGGCTCTTGAATACTTTAAAGATGGTGAATCTGAACAGACATATGCTAAAAGCATAAAACATATAGAAGCTCCAAAAACACTGTGAAAAAAGATGACCATACCTCAACTTTTATATCTAATCCTAGAATTCTATATCTAATCCTAGAATTACAGGAGGAGGAGGATCAGGACTTCTAAGGTAGTTAAATTGTCTCAGCACAATTTTCACGCTAGTAACTTATTCTCTAGTTTTGTTTTTCTTTATAATAATCTGGTTTGCGGGGTAGTTAGCTTCACGGGAGAGCTGTCAGAGATCTTCGATGTTCTTGTAAGGTTGCTTAAGATCGATTTCAGTGCAGGTTTGCTTTTGCTCTTTTATCTTGGTAAGGAGTCCCTGAGCTTCTTGGATTATGAGCAGGTGGGGCTTCCATTAGGTAGATTATGCTCCTGTGGCAGGGCAGTCTTTTTCCCCAACTTTGTGTCATATAACTTTCCTTTCTGTGTCATACCTGGGCATTTTCAGGCTGTAGTGTAGCTCAGTGACAGCATGCTTGCCTACTGGCATATTTGATAGTTATGGTGTTTACGTTGATTTATCTCCCATTATTTAATTTTTTTTTCTTTCTGGAGACAGGGTTTCTGTCTTTGGCTGTCCTGGAATTTACTCTGTAGATCTGCGTGGTCTCAAACTCACAGAGATCTACCTCTGCCTCCCGAGTGCTGGGATAAAAAGCATGTGTCATTACCATCATATAATATGCATATGGTGGTTATATATATGTATATATATATGTTTATATGTGTGATTATATATTATATTACACATAAATCATATTTGTAAGTATAATATATAATATAAACGTTATATATTACATAATAAAACACTATATATTATGTATATGATATTCTGCCTTCTGTTGACTTCAGGTATACATGTGGTACATATAAATACAGGCAAGCAAGCACTTATTCAATTAAAATTAAAATATACAAAAGGAAGTATGCATCTCCTTGGCATTCCCTGCTGAAAAGCTTTCCATGGCTCTCCCCGGTGGTTAGAATAAAACAAAGCTGGTGGTGGCACACACTTTTAGTCCCAAAACTTGGAAGGCTGAGAGGAAGGAGGATCTCTGAGTGTAGTATAGTCTACATATCAAGTTCAAAGCCAGCCAGAAGTATACAGTGAGATGATGTCTGAAAACTGAAAAGCAAAAACGAAAACCAAAACAAATAAAAACTCAACCAACCAAGCAAACAAAACAAACAAAAACCAAACCAAAAACAAAAAAAGTCTTTGGCCTCCTTATTGAAGCCTAAGAGATTCTGTGAATTCACTTGCTCTAGAAACAAAGTGTCTTTGTACATACACTATGCTGGTGCCCAAAGTTATACCTGAACTAGAATCTGGGCCTTGCCTCTGAAAATTAGAGTGGCTTTGGGCAACATCCTTAGCACCTATAAACCTGTTTCTTATCCATAGACTATGGCTAATAGCACCTCTCAGGAGAGTGTTGGTGTGAACAGAGGTATGACAGAGAGTGACTGACTGCACTGCTGGACAAGTGGTCATTATTATGTCATTCATTCATCTAGCAATTACTGGAGTGCTGCATGCCCAGCCCCTTGCCTGCAAGGGGTTGGGATTAGGGAGGCAAGCACTTCTATATCCTGTATCCTCTAGGATACCGATGACACTTAAAAATGTCAACTCCATGCCAATGTGCCAAGAACAGAAGAAAGCAAAGTGGTTATGGGAGAAGGGAGGCATTCAACTGGATTCCTTAGATGAAACGGAGGGAAGGGGTGGTCCTCACACTGCCCACCTATGGAGTACTGAGGGAGAGCCAGCCCGGCATCCTACCCATTTCAATATCAGGGCTATCCAAGACCTGTTTGTGTGAGGAACTTGCATTCTATTGGGAAGGTAGTCATTGAAACGGGGTTCATCACATTGGGCTGCTCAGGTTTGGGGTGAAAAATGGGTCAGAATTGCTGGATTGGGCCAGGATGACTAGGAGGTAATAGGAGATGGTTCAGGAGCACATGTCTGTACGTCGCAATGCTAAGCCTGACAGCATTTGGTTCCATTGATGGAACCAAAATAGGTACGAAGCGCGGAAACCCTTTGGTTTGGGTCCTTGTACCTAGGGCGATAATCAGGGAGCCAAGGAACAAGGTTTCTAGGTAGTGGCCCAGAATTCTGTCCTAAACTAAAGTCCTCCTGGTATGTGATGAGTGGAAAGTGATGAAAAGCACAGGCGATGGCTTGAGGAAGCGCTCCTTTAAGTATCGAGACTTTAAAGAGAAGCGAGGAGGCAGTGAGGCAGGCTCCTGCTTACTGCAGGCCTTGTCAGCGCAGATGCAGCGAATTACCAGTCGGCGGATGCCGGCCCTCTTCCCACTGGCCCCGGCATAGGCCAAGGTCACACAGCGACAGGTGAAAGGGGCACGCTCGAACCTGGACTGGGCCAAAGTCAGCGGGGCCCACTACGAGCAGGGCAAGAGCTTGGATCTTTGGCTGGAGGCTGTACCGAAGGATCCGCGGGAGACCTCCAGAGTTGGAACTGCGAGACCCTCTCGGACCCCGCCCGCCTCCAGCTCCGCCCGTGAGCGGACTACAGAGTCCACAGGGCCACGCGGTTCCCGACGTCACCCTAGGCCCACCCTCTCTCCGCACGACTAACTGCGCGTGGCCCTACGGGAGTCGTGGTCCCGCCCCACGCGCCCGGGCGGAGCCGCGGGCGGCTGGAACTACAGCTCCCGGCATGCCCCGCGCGCGGCGTCGGGGGCGGGGTCCCAGGACAGGGGCGCGCCGCCCGGGAGGGCGGAGTGCGGGGGGCGGCCGCCCGCGCCCCTCCCCCTGCCGCCGCTTCCCCCCTCCCCCGACGTAAACTGGGATCCCTTTCCCCTTGTGTCCGCCATATTGGACTCTTAACTCTGGTCAGCGGCGGCACCGGGCCCGGTGGACTCGCGTCGCTCTCGCCAGCAGCTGCCCCTCAGATCCCGTCCGCCCCGCCCTCCCAGCCCGGGAGGAGACCCCGCGCCGCGCCCCCCGCCCGGCCGGCCGCAGCGCCCGCCGCCGCCTCCGCCTGCCCGCCGCCGCCGCCCGCGGCCCGGCGCC
>NC_034602.1:27769553-27771357 GCF_900095145.1 Mus pahari
GCTCGGGCGGCGGCGGCTCGGGCGGCAAGGCCGGCTCGGCGGCGGCGCTGCGCGGCCCCCAGGCCCCGGGCCCCGGCGCGGCGGGCCTGCTGGGCGGCGCGGCGGCCCACGGGCCTCTGGGCGCGGGCGGTGCCGCCGGAGGCTACTTCGAGGTAAGCGGCGGGGGTCCGCGGGCGGGAGCGGCCGCCGCCCCCTCACGAGCGGCCGGGCGGGCGCGGCCGGCGGATAACGGGCCGGCGGCTGCCTAGCTGACAGCTCCTCCCGGGCGCGAGCGCGGCGGAGGGAGGGAGGGCGGCGCCGGCGGGACCCCCGGGGCACACCGACTGCGGCCTTGGGGCGGACTGAAAAGTGCCCCCTAGAAGTTTCTGGGTACCGCCTGGCGCGCCACGGGCGCGGCTATCTTGCCCTCTGTGCCTGCTGCTGTAGGCTCTCGGGAGCCGCCTGGGGTCTCTTTCCTCAGGAGTGTCAGCTGAGGATAGTCGCGAGGGTTGGGGTAACTATTTTTTCAGGTTTACTTACGCAGGCATGCGGTCGATGGACCGCTGTCTCTTTTATTCTGCTTCAGAAGATAGTGCTGGTACGTGGGATGCAGTTGGCATAATCGTTTCTATAGATTGGATTGGCCACCGAATGATTATGGGTTTCTCTCAAGTTGCGTTCTTGTAAGGTTGCTAAAACAAGTTATCTTCTTTTAAAAAGACATCCACAATGAAGAAACCAAAGCTTTAAGGAGTATTTGAATGCCAAGTCATGAGGCAGATTTTTTTTTTTTTTTTTTTTTAACGAGAGATTCGGAATATTGGCACAGTATGTATTGAGAGCAGTTAAGAAAATTGTAGAGGATGAGCATGGGTTTTGATGCTCATGTTGTTGCAAGAAAGTACAGTAATGTATGAATACTTAAGTTTTCCTTGTTTGTTCCCGGGTGTTCTCTGCAGTTTTGGTGCAACTTTGGGAGCTTTCTTCGCAGAGTATTGTTCCATTTGTTTAGCATCTAGGGTTTGTCCTTGGGTTTGGGTTTGCAGAGTTTGTCTTTTTCCTTGACTCTGGACAGCTCTAGTTTAAAATGAGGTTGTGATTTTTCATTTTGGGACTTTGAGGGTCGCCTTTGCTTCTGCTGGAAGGGGAAGGTGGGAGGTTGGGCTGTTCAAACGCTTTATAGAAACGGTAATAGTGGTTGCTGGAGCTGGAAGTGAAGTACATCCATTTCTGTACATTCAGTGAAAACCAGCTGCTAACAAGGAGCCTTACTCCTCATACCTCATGCTAGGATTGAGTAATTGCAACTTAACATAGGATTACCTGAAATAACTTGCTTTTTGTAGCTCTTCAAACTCAGATTATGCATAGTTTTGACAGAATTGTGTTGAACTATTATGCATCAAGAATTTGGGCCATCACCCACCATTAAAAACAATCATACACAAAAAACGTTCCATAAAAGGGTTTCCAGTCTTTTCTGGTCTGTGCTGTTCTACTTCATTTCCTTAATAAAATACTTGTTCTTGCATTTCTCTCTGCATTATTGAATTTAGACATACATCGTGTAAAAACATTGCTTTTGTTGGGCATGGTGGCGCACGCCAGCACTCGGGAGGCAGAGGCAGGCGGATTTCTGAGTTTGAGGCCAGCCTGGTCTACAGAGTGAGTTCCAGGACAGCCAGGGCTATACAGAGAAACCCTGTCTCGAAAAAACAAAAACCAAAAAACAAAAAAAAAAACCCAAGATTTATTTATTTATTATATGTAGGTACACTGTAGCTGTCTTCAGACACTCCAGAAGAGGGCGTCAGATCTTGTTACG
>NC_034602.1:27771368-27772722 GCF_900095145.1 Mus pahari
AGGCAGGCGGATTTCTGAGTTTGAGGCCAGCCTGGTCTACAGAGTGAGTTCCAGGACAGCCAGGGCTATACAGAGAAACCCTGTCTCAAAAAAACCACACACCCCCCCCAAAAAAAAACAAAAACACACACACACACACACACACACACACAAACCCATTGCTTTTACTGTATTTTAAAGTTAAGGTGTGTTTAGTTTAAACATTTTTTTGTGTTTTTATCATATACAAAACAAGTCTTCATAACAGTAGGACTAAAAATATCCTTGTAAGCCCAGAGATCTTTTTTGTTTTGTTTTGATTTGAGACTGGGTCTTTCTCTATTTTGGCTGTCCTGGAACTCATTCTGTAGAGCAGGCTGACCTGTAATTCAGCAGAGGTCTGCCTGCCTCTGTTTCCCTAGTGCTTGGATTAAAAGCATCACCACCACACCCAGCTCCACAGAACTCTGAAAATCCAGTTTCCATACAAAATGGTAAGCTCTTTGGGTGCCTTGTATGGCACAACACAGGTATGCATAACAGTGGACCTGTGGACCTGTATTTCTCAGAGAGAAATCTTGAGGAGCTTCCTCTACTCTCTATTGGTTACCAAACCAGAAGGTGACCAAGAGAAAAGACAGGGGAAGGACTGTCCTTATCCTTAGTAGGGAGTCCCAGTCACATTGCTCTTAGTGCTGGGCACAGAACTGTAGGTTATACTGTCTTATTTGAGGTGACTCCTGAGCTAGTTAGTGGAAATGTTGGTATGGGTGACTTCTTAAAGAAAAGAGGGCAATGGGAGAAGGAGACCAGCGTGTGAAATCGTTGGTCCAGAAGTAAACTCTGGTGTCCAAGGCTCAGGGTGCAGGTTGCACAGATTTAAGTCTCTGAAGTTCCTTTGTGCTTGGTGTCAGACCTGTACTCCTTACTGGGCACTCAGATCCTAGGCTTAAGATTAAACAAATGTAGGGAAGATTGCAAGCAGTGTTTAGTGGCAGTCTGTAAGTGATGTTTGATTGTGGCCATTGTGTTTCAGGATGCTGAGCTGGTCTTTTTAGGGATTCTGCTTCTGGATAATATGGCTAATGGTTTTTTGTTTTTTGTTTGTTTGTTTGTTTTTTAATCTAATTGTGAAATGGAGAAATTTGGACTCGGGTCTTGGTTTCATGACTCTTTTTTTTTTTTTAAGATTTATTTATTTATAAGCCGGGCCTGGTGGCGCAGGCCTTTAATCCCAGCACTCAGGAGGCAGAGGCAGGCGGATTTCTGAGTTCGAGGCTAGCCTGGTCTACCAAGTGAGTTCCAGGACAGCCAGAGCTATACAGAGAAACCCTGTCTCGAAAAAACAAAAACAAAAAAACAAAAAAAAAAACCC
>NC_034602.1:27772733-27777533 GCF_900095145.1 Mus pahari
ATGGTTATGAGCCACCATGTGGTTGCTGGGATTTGAACTCCAGACCCTCAGAAGAGCAGTCGGGTGCTCTTACCCTCTGAGCCATCTCACCAGCCCAGACTCAGGTCTTGGACTTGAGCTTGTGCAATGGTTAGACTACTGACTCAGTAAACAGTTAGGTGAAGCATATCAAGAGTAAATCTAATTATTTTGCATTTCTATTTTAAGATGATTTTCATAATGTTCAAGTTTTCAAAGTTCTCTGTAGTGAGCGTTATTCATGGACCAGGAAAGTGAATTGTATTAAAACCTGAGACTACTAACAGTGTTTTTCTGTTTTGCACATGAACTAGTGAAGGCTTTTTCTATCACCCTTTGGCACTTAAATATTTTGGTATTAGGTACAGAAGCAAACATTATCTACATAATGAGAATTGTATTTTCAAAATAATTATCTAACATTAAGTCATATATGCTTACAAAGCCCAGGTTTCTTCTGTTATGGAAATCGACCTGTGTTATTAGTTGTTGGAATATCAGATTACATGTGACATATTCACACAGGACTGGAATGGGGATTTAAGGTTATTTTTGTAATGCTGTGTGAGATTTATAAAAGGATGCCATTTAAGGTAGGGGGTCAAAAAAGTTATCAAACTGAAAGTTATAGTCAGAGAAACCTGTCACTGACTACAGGCATTTGTAATAACCCCCTTTCCCCCTGATACTAGGAGTGTAGATAACAATGGGCTAAGGCCGTCATGCAAGTGCATCTTGATCTTAGAGGGTATTCAGGGTCTGGTGTTCATTTGGGTCTTTGTAGTAGGTGAAGGTACACTTGTAAGTTCACATTGCTTTGTGATCTGAGGAAGTAGCTTGAAAAAAAAAATGTAGAACTTGAGGTGCTTTAAAGGATTACTGGTTTAACTTAGCTTACATTAACTACAATCCAGGCTTTAGAAAAAGTGCCATCCCAGAGAGCTCTGTTGTGGCAGGTTTTTAGAGTGCTTCATGGCATTATGAGTGTTCCAGTGCCCTGTGCTGCTCCTTCATTATTCACTTCAAGGGGTGATACCTGTCTTTGCCATATCTTCCACTTGTTGATGAGTTTTTATACAAAAAGGGTTGTTTTGTGCCTCAGTGTTTTGGCTCAGCTTTTCCTTTGTGGTGACCCCAGGGTAAGATTGCCTTTTGCTGTTGTTTTATATAGGATGTACACTTTGCACTGTGAAAATTCCTCATTCTGTCTGATCTAATGTGGATGGACATTGAGATTGCTTTAAGGCTTATGTGAATGAACTTACATTTCTGCATGTGTCTTTTGATGTGCATGGGCACTGTTTGAATTGGGCATGTTTCTGGGAATAGAATTGCTGAGTATGTAGAGATGTGACTTGAGGTTCAACTAATCAGTTTTTCTAAGTGATGCTGCTGTAGGCTTATTAAAAGTTAATGTATAGGGGGCTGGAGAGATGGCTCAGCAGTTAAGAGCACTGACTGCTCTTCCGAAGGTCCTGAGTTCAAATCCTACAACCACATGGTGGCTCACAACCATCCTTAACGAGATCTGGAGCCCTCTTCTGCAGTGTCTGAAGACAGCTACTGTGTACTTACATATAATAAATAATCTTTTTTAAAAAGTTAATGTATAGCAAAATTATTTTTTGTCTTGGGAAACAGATGTTGTGTTGTTGCTTGGGTTGGTCTCAAACTCCTGAATTCAAGTGATCATTCACTTTAGCCTCTCTGAGAACTTAGAACTGTAGTAGTATACCACCGTGCCCAGCTTTGTGATCCTAAGGATTGACCTTGGGGCCTTGTGCATGCTTACTACCTATTGTTCAGTTCTGTCTCCAACCTTGGTACTCTGATTTTAACACATATGAGTCTCCTGAGGTTACTGTGTCAGTCAAGGTACAGGATAGTTTCATAATCAGAAACATACTCCTGTTATCCCTGTACAATTGTACTCTTCCCTCACTCTTTATTCTTGACACTCACTGTTACTTAAGAAAGAACAAAGTCTCATTTATGTAGTCCTGGCTGTCCTGGAATTTGCTTTGTAGTCCAGGTTGGACTTGAGTTTAGAGATCTGCCAGCCTGAGTGTTGGATTAAAGGGGGTGCACCACCACTGTCCAGCTCAGAACTGCTAATTTCTGATTGGATTGTTATTTTTTTGAGTTTAGAAAGTTCTTTATAATTTTGTATACAAGTTTTTACATGTGATTTGTAGACATTTTCTTCCAATCTTTTGTCAGCAGCTTTTAAAAAAATAATCTATTTCAAAGATTTATTTGTTATTTTAAATTTACATGTGTGTATTTTCTCATGTAATATATGCCCCTCATGTGTGCTTGGTGCCCACAAAGGTCAGAACCTGGATTCCATGGAAGAGCAGCAACTGTTTTTAACCACTGAGCCATGTATCTGGACCTTATAGTTATTAGCTATTGTAGAGATGAAAAAAATTAACAATTTTCTTTTTTCTGAGAATCATTTTTGTTTTGTTCATTTTTTTTTTCCTGTTTTTTGAGGTAGGGTCTTACTTTGTTGACTACACTAGCCTTGAACACAAAGAAATCTGCCTGCCTCTGCTTCCTGAATGCTGGTATTAAAGGTGTGTACCACCATGCCAAGTTTGGATCATAGATTTTTATGTCTCAGGCTTTGAAGGCCCCTCCCCCAACTTTCCATTTTGAGTAATTTCATGTTAATGAAGAGGTTTTGATAGAGTTTTTTGTTTGTTTGTTTTGCTTGTTTGGTTGTTTTGAGACCAGGCCTCATTTTGTAACCTAGGCTGTACTACAATTGGAGGCTAGCTTGGGCTACATAGGGAGCCTTACCTACAAAAACCCTGGTTTTGTTGGTTATTCTGTACTCTTTGGTTTTTCGAGACAGGGTTTCTCTGTGTAGCCCTGGCTGTCCTGGAACTCACTTTGTAGATCATGCTGGCCTCGAACTCAGCAATCTGCCTGCCTCTGCCTCCCAAGTGCTGGGATTAAAGGCGTGTGCCACCACTGGCCAGCATAGATTCACTCTTAACGTTTCTGTATGCTGAATAGTGAGGTGAAATGTCTCCTGTGTTAAAAAAACATAAGTGCCTTGGTAGCCAACTTTTTGTTTCTGTTGCCTGTTATGGCTGTTGTTTGTGTCCTGGTTGCCCAAGACTTCCCTTTATGTCCTTTTACTGTCTAAAGAGGTTTTTAATGATGTTATTCTCTCTAGTCCTTGTTGTCTCCCTTTTCATTCCTGATAAGACATTCTATATCATATGCACTTAATTAATACACTTAAGTTTGAGTTGTATATTAGCATCAGAGAGCACTGTTAGAATATCAGTTGTTTACCTTGGATCTTTCGACCAACTGCAGCTCAGAGCCAACTGCCTGCATTGAAGAGTCAGACCAGCATTCCTCCCCCCCCCCCTGGCTCTCTCTCTTCTCACTCCTTTCTCTATCTCTGTCTCGTGTGTGTGTGTCCCCCCGTGTGTGTGTGTGTGTGTGTGTAATTATAGAAAAAGATGGGTTTTCCAGGTTTAAAGTAGTACTGAGTACCTACTTTGACATTATCATGAGGTTGTTGAAAAGGACGACTCTTAAGTCAAACTAATATAAGCTAGAGATCATCCATAATTTGCTTTTGTTCTTTTTTTTAGTACTTGAATTGAACCTAGGGCCTTTTGTATGATAGGCAAGCACTTTATCAGTAGACTGTATTCTCAGCACTCTGTAACTTGTTTTCGGGTTCGTTGACTTTTTTCTTCCATTCTGGTACTGGAGATTGAATGTAGGGTCTTATTAGGCAAGTTGTTGTCCTCTAGATATGATATTTTATATATATCAATATATCTATATCTATATATTTTGAGCTATATCATTAGCATTTCACCCTTTTACTTTTCTAAAAAATATTTGTGTTATTTTATGTGCCTGTATGTATGGCTGTGTACAGTGTTTGTCCCTGGTGACCACAGAGGAAAGAAGAGGGTGTCAGACCCTCTGGAACTAGTTATGGTTGGCTGTGAGCCGTCATGTGTGTGCTCAGGTCCTCTGCAGGAGCAGCCAGTGCTCTTAATCACAGAGCCATCTCTCTAGCCCATTATTTTACTTTTAAAAATTGGTGTGTGTGCGTGAGCATTTTGTATGTTTGTACGACGTGATAGTGATGGTAGGCACAAATGTGTACAGAACACTTGAAGTCTGAGGGCAACTTTCTGGAGGGAATTTCCTCTTTCTCCTGTGGATTCTCCTACTATGATACTCAGAATCGGTCTTACAGGGCAACTGCTCTTACCCACTGAGTCATCTTGTTGGTCTATTAATGGTTTCTAGAGGTGCTTTCAAGTAGCTGAGGGTGGTCACAAATTCAGTGTCACTGAAGACAACTTTGAACTCCCGATCTTACTGTCTCATTCTGAGTGTTGGAATTGCAAACAGGCACCATCGTGCCTTACCTACTTTTATTTCTTTTTTTTTTCCCCTAGAGTTTCTCTGTATAGCCCTAGTTGGCCTGGAACTCACAAGGTAGCCCAGGTTGTTATCAAACTCACAGTGGTCCTCCTGCCTAAGCCTTCCAAGCGCTGGGATTATAAATCCACTAGGCTGTGAGTGCTAGGAACCAAACTTGCGTAGTCCACAAGAGTAGAGTAGTTGGTGCTCTTTGTTTACTAGCTTGTTTGTTTGAGACTTATGTAAATCAGGCTGGCCTCAAACTCAGACATCTACCTGCCATATTTTCCAAGTGGTAGTATTAAAGGCATGCCTGGTATATAGTATGTGCTCTTTACTGCTGAACACCCCCCCGACCCCCCCCCCCCCCCC
>NC_034602.1:27778296-27784538 GCF_900095145.1 Mus pahari
TAGCCCTGGCTGTCCTGGAACTCACTCTGTAGACCAGGCTGGCCTCGAACTCAGAAATCCACCTGCCTCTGCCTCCCAAGTGCTGGGATTAAAGATGTGCGCCACCACCGTCCGGCTCCTCTTTGATTTCTTACAGTGTGCTTAGTTTGTATTTTGACTCTTGTGTTTGGTTCATATCACTTATGGTTCTTTACTTACATATTTGTAAATTGACCCTTTGTTATTTAAGTTATGTGCTTCTAAAAATTATATTTATTAATTGGTTGATTGTATGTGTATGAATGTGTAGAGGCCAGAGGACAGCTTGGAAGAATCTGTTTTCTCCTTCCATTAGGTAGACTCTAGGCATGAGTTCAGGTCATCAGGCTTGGCAGCAAACACTATAACTATTGATCCATCTACCAAGGTTTTCAAAGTCTACTCTTTTTTTTTTTTTTTTTTTTTTTTTTTTTTTTTTTTTTTTATGAGTATTCTGTAGCTGTTTCCAGACACACCAGAAGAGAGGGCATCAGATCCCTTTACAGATGGTTGTGAGCCACCATGTGGTTGCTGGGAATTGAATGCAGGACCTGTGGAAGAGCAGTCAGTGTTCTTAACCACTGAGCCATCTCTCCAGCCCTTAATGATGGTTCTTAAATGCTTTAATTTTCCTTCTAGCCCACCACCCACCAGAGGTAGTGGAAAAGAAAAGATGTGGGGGAAGTGGAGCAGTTTAGAAATGGTTCTTTGGAGCGAATCCTGTCTGCATTATCAGAAAAATCAGCAGTTCAGCTCACAGGTCAGCAGTTTGATCCACTTGCTAACACTTCATGGATACACCAGTAGTCTAGTTCAGTAGTGTTGGGATAGCAGCAGTGGTGGCACTACCTAACAGGAACAGCACTGAGTCAGCAGGAGGGATTTGGACCAGCAGGAACTCCAGGAGTTCTTTGCTGTGCCTCTCTCAACGAAGCAAAGATCATTAAAGACTGGAGACCAAGAAGGGTTGCAGAGCTAGTTCTACGAGCAAGTCCCTCTCATGGTCAGTTGAGTCCTGTTTATACTCCAAACATCACTGTGTCCTCCACTAGTCTTGCCTTGAGAAGGTTTTTTTTTTGGGGGGGGGGGGTGCATTTTTCTCTATGGAGTTCCAACAAAAGGAGCTCAACTACATAATGTAAGGCAGACTAGTACATGAGTGTCCTTAGAGAAGAATCTTTCATCAGTTGTCCTTGCATGTGCTTGCTTTAGCAGAACATCCTTTCACCTGTGTCTGCTTGCTTCGGGAAAACACTCATTCACATGTTTGCCCTAGCAAAACACCGTCTAACACAACTGACTTTCCAAAGAACCCTTAAGTTTCCACTTCTCTACCTGTTGGATTTTTGGCCCTGTTAGTTTTTTTTTTTTTTTAAGACTTATTTATTTTATGTATACGAGTACACTGTAGCTGTACAGATGGTTGTGAGCCTTCATGTGGTTGTTGGGGATTGAATTTTAGGACCTCTGCTTGCTCCAGTCAACCCTGCTCACTCAGGCTCAAAGATTTATTTATTATTATAAATAAGTACACTGTNATGTGCTTGCTTTAGCAGAACATCCTTTCACCTGTGTCTGCTTGCTTCGGGAAAACACTCATTCACATGTTTGCCCTAGCAAAACACCGTCTAACACAACTGACTTTCCAAAGAACCCTTAAGTTTCCACTTCTCTACCTGTTGGATTTTTGGCCCTGTTAGTTTTTTTTTTTTTTTAAGACTTATTTATTTTATGTATACGAGTACACTGTAGCTGTACAGATGGTTGTGAGCCTTCATGTGGTTGTTGGGGATTGAATTTTAGGACCTCTGCTTGCTCCAGTCAACCCTGCTCACTCAGGCTCAAAGATTTATTTATTATTATAAATAAGTACACTGTAGCTGTCTTCAGACACACCAGAAGAGAGCGTCAGATCTCATTACGGATGGTTGTGAGCCACCATGTTCCTGGGACTTGAACTCAGGACCTTCAGAAGAGCAGTCAGTAGTACTCTTACCTGCTGAGCCATCTTGCCATCTGTTAGTCTTTGTAAGTTAATTTTCTTAGTTTTCTAGCTTAAAGATAGAAAGGCCTATTTATTTTAGGTTTTAACCAGTATGAGTTAAAAATTGAGTAACATACTTCATCAGCTTACAAAGCATGTTGTTTTAGTATAGAAATCAGCCTTTGTTTCCCTTTCCCTCCCTTCCTTTTTTCCTTCTCTCTCTCTCTCTCTCTCTCTCTCTTTCTTTCTTTCTTTCTTTCTTTCTTTCTTTCTTTCTTTCTTTCTTTCTTTCCTTCTTTTTCGAGAGTGTTTTTCTGTATAGCCCTGGCTGTCCTGGAACTTACTTTGTAGACCAGGCTGGCCTTGAACTCAAGAGATGTGCTTGCCTCTGCCTCTGCCTCTCCGAGTGCTGGGATCAGAGGTGTGAGTCACTATGCCTGGCTACTTTTTTTTTTTAAAGGTTTATTTATTTTTATGTGTGTACATGCTTTGCATGTATGTATGTTTGCATACCATGTGTCATGGGGGTCAGAGGTACTTGAGTTAAAGCTACCATGTGCGTGCTGGGAATTAAACTCCTGTCCTTTGTAAGAGCAACTACTGAGCTATCTCCTCAGCTACAAAATTAGTTTTGTTTTTTTTTAAGATTTATTTATTATTATATCTAAGTACACTGCAGTTGTCTTCAGACACACCAGAAGAGAGCATCAGATCTCTTCTGAGCCGCCACGTGGTTGCTGGGATTTGAACTCAGGATCTTCGGAAGAGCATTCGGTGCTCTTAACCACTGAACCGTCTCTCCAGCCCCAAAATTAATTTTTAAGATTAAAATTACCTTGGGTTATAATTCTAGCAGGTTGTGGTATTACTTGTCCTCATTAAAATTTTATCCTCATTTATAATCTTAGATTGTTATGCCAATAAAAAACATTTTTTCTTGAATATTTTTACATTACTTACTGTTTGGCTTGGTTTGTTTTGGCTTTGATTTGAGTTTTTGAGACAATATTTCTTTATGTAGCTCAGGCTGACTTTTAACCTCTCATCCTCCTGCCTCCCAAGTCCTGGAAATCGCAAGTGTGTGCCACCATACCCAGGTCCAAGATTTTTACACATGTATGTGATCATAAGTAAAAGACATGAATGCCTTTGTCTAATACTTTCTACTTTTTTTTTTTTTAAAGATTTATCTATTTATTATATATAAATACACTGTAGCTGTCTTCAGACACACCAGAAGAGGGCATCAGATCTCATTACAGATGGTTGTGAGCCACCATGTGATTGCTGGGAATTGAACTCNNGACCTCTGGAAGAACAGTCAGTGCTCTTAACCACTGAGCCATCTCTCCTACCTCTACCTTTTTAAAAAATATATTTAGAAAATTGTTTATTATATGTGTATACATGCATATTCAACAGCATGTGTGGAGGTCAGAAGACAGCTTTCCTTCCACTAAGGAATATGGAAATGGAACTCAAATCATCAGGATTGTTGAGCAAGCACTATTACCCACTGAATCAGCTTGCTGAGTCAGTTTAAGACTTCTTATTTGTTGAGACAGGGTCTCATTGAACCTGAAATTAGCTAGACTGACTAGCTGGCTGGTGAGCTTCTGGGATTTACCTGTCTCCCATTGCTCAGTGTTGGGGTTATAGGCACACCTAGCCATTCCCAGCTTTTTATGTGTGTGCTGAGAATTTGAACTCAGGTCTTTTTACTTGAACAATAAGTGCTTTTTACTCACTGAGTCATTTCCCCAACCCCATTTTTTGTTTTGTTTTAATTAAAAGAAATTTTTATGTATGAGCATTTTGCCTTCATAGTATGTGTCCTGTGTGCATGACTTATGCATATGAAGGTCAGAAGGGAGCACTGGATTCTCTTACTAATGGATGGCTGGAAACTACCAAATAGGTAATGTGGACTGAACCCAGATCTTCTACGTGAGCAACAAGTACTTTTAACCTCCAAGTAATTTCTCCAGCCTCAGATTTATTTTTATTTTTTAAGATTTACTTCTTATTTTCTTGGTGGTACTTGCCCTTTATGCAGGCACTTAAAGATAGAGGCAGGGGAAACTTGAGGCCAACTTAGTCTATGTATTAAGTTTCAGTCTAGGTCTTCTTGAGCTGGAGTTAACGCAGTTGAGGGCTACCCTGAGTGGGCATTGGGAACCAAACTCCTGAGCCATTTCTCCATACCTCCACCCCCAACTTATTTATTTAAATATATTTTCCTGTGGGTTTTTTTTTTCAGACAGAAATTTATTACATAGGCAAGGATGATCTACTACACATCGTGTGTGTGTGTGTGTGTGTGTGTGTGTGTGTGTGTGTGTTTGAGTCTTGTTACATAGGTGAGGATGACCTTGAACTTTGATCCACCTGCTTCTACCTCCAGTGCAGAGATTACATGGCAGTGTCCACCACTCTGATTTCATTTGGTGCTGAATAGCGAACCCAGGGTGTTGTGAGTGCTGAACAAGCACTCTGCCAGCTGGGCTCTACCCCCAGGGTTTTGATTTTTGTTTTACTCTATTGTGCCTATGAGTGTGTGTCAGTGTTATTATGTGAAGCATGTGTGAAAGTTGGGGTAATTTTGTGGTGGCAAATTCTCCTTCCGCCTTATTAAGGTTCTGGGGATGGAATTCAAATTATCAGGCTTCTGAAGCAGGTTTGATTTTCCTTCAATGAAGACATAACCCTTTAACAAGGACACACCTCCTATTCCTTCCTAAACACTTTATCAGCTAGGAACTAAGAATACAAATATGTGAATGTACGGGTGCTGATTTTATTCAAACCACCAAAGGGTGTGTTTTCAATATGTCTGTAGGTTCTTTTGTCTGCTTTTAGTTAAAATGATTTTCAGAATAGAAGCTGTCTTACTTAGGGTTTCTATTGATGTGATGAAACACTATGACCAAAAATCGAGTTGGTGAGGAAAGCATTTATTTGGTTTACACTTCCAGATCATAGTCCATCATTGGAGGAAGTTAGGATATGAACTCAATCAGGGCTGGAATCTGGAAGCAGGAGCTGATGCAGAAGCCATGGAGGAATGTTGCTTACTGGCTTGCTTTAACAGTGTTTGCTCAGCCTGCTTTCTTATAAGAACCCAGGACCACCAGCCCTATTATAGCACTGCCCAGTGGGCTAGGCTCTCTCCCATGGATAACTAATTGAGAAAAAGCCTTACAGTTGGATCTTTTAGAGACTCCTTTTTGATGAATCTAGCTTGTGTCAAGTAGACACATAAAACCAGCCAGTACAGAAGCCATGGGTTGAAGATGCTGCTGTTAGTAAAAGCACATGAGACACTGGCTCATTTGTGGCAGAGCCCACTCACTTTCTTCACATGATGCTTATTAGTTATGTGAAATTATGAAAATGATCTAAGTAAAACTGATAACCTACTTTCAAGGATTATTTGAAATTCATATCGACTTTTTTGTTTTATTTTGTTTTTTGTTTTTTTCAAGACAGGGTTTCTCTGTGTAGCCCCGGCTGTCCTGGAACTCACTCTGTAGACCAGGCTGGCCTCATACTCAGAAATCCACCTGCCTCTGCCTCCCTCAACTTTTGTTTTTTAAGATTATTTATTTATTTATTTATTTATTTATTGAGTATGGGTGTTTTGCCTGCCTGTATGTCTATGCATCATGTGCATACAATCTGTGGATGCCAGAAGAGGGAGTCAGATCCTTTTGGAACTGGAGTTACAGGTGATTGTGAGTTGCCATGTGGGTGCTGGGAATCCAGAGTTAATCCAGAGTTCCTAACTGCTGAGTCCATATCTGCCTAACACCCTTGAGAGATTAGGGAGATTAGGAAGGAAAATGTAGCATTACAGTTGGCAAAATGTTTAAAAATCAGCACCCAGAAGTTAAATACCACCCATACTTTTGCAGCCGTTCCAAAGTCATGTGCTACTCAGTGTGATCACTAGGCTCCAGGTTTTATAAAGTTTTGTTAAAATGGCTCAAGGTTTCTAGCTTTTGTCTGCCTGGTGAGCATTGGCAGAGAGCTGGTTGTCAATAACAATTTTGAAAGGTCTGCTGAGGGGCTGATGAGATGGCTCTGTGTAAAAGCACTGACTATTCTTCTGTTTTTGTTTGTTTGTTTGTTTTGTTTATTTGTTTTTTGTTTTTCGAGACAGGGTTTCTCTGTATAGCTCTGGCTGTCCTGGAACTCACTTTGTAGACCAGGCTGGCCTCGAACTCAGAAATCCACCTGC
>NC_034602.1:27784883-27788008 GCF_900095145.1 Mus pahari
ACAGCTACAGTGTGCTCATATACATAAAATAAAATAAATAAATCTTTAAATGGGGAAGGAAGAAAGGTCTGTTGAACCAGATCTCTGCTAGATTTCAAGAAAGGTCTCCAGTACAAAAGTGTAGCTCTCTGCTGTGGAGTAGTAGAGTCAGTGTACAACATTGTCATACCTTTTCAGAACTGTGGGGCACAGTGGCCATCATTCATTGGGAAAAGCTTTCCCAGCAGGGGCAAGAGTGGGCAAGTGGCAGAAATAATGTATAGAGCCATGTGGCAGCAACAAAAGTACATTATTTTATCAGCAAACACTTTTGGAATATTCATAGAAACATTGGCAGAAGATGAGGAAACAAATGATGATGAAAGATAGGCATTTACAATAAGAGTTAGCCTTGATTCTAATTGATTGGTGTGTCTTAGAGTATACAGATAGATTTTGAATTTGCTTCTTAGATAAACAGGATTTTATGGCCCAAAATAGATATTTGTGATGATGGAACAGCCGTTTTTTATTGTTGTTGTTGTTGTTTGTTTGTTTGTTTTTCCTGTGAAGTTTCAGAAGGAGAAACAGGCAAAGCTTATTCTCCAATGAGACAGAGAGGTGCTGATAGCAGCAGGTTGGATTGGGAGACTTGGAGCGAGTCTCTCAGTCTTTGCAGTGTTTTGTAAGGAGGGGAATCGGGATTGTATTTGGCAAGATATGGGTTTGCTGTCCATTTTATGACCAAGTAAAAAGCATTTCTTGTTTTAAATATGAATTTTTCTTTTATATGAAGATAATTCATCTAAATTTGCTTACTTTTTCTAAGTGGTTGTCAATAGAAAGCTACCTAACAAGTTCGGTATTTTTTCAAAAAATAAATACTTAATTTGCTTCTTTAGATGAAAGTGTCATGCTGGGCGTGGTGGCGCACACCTTTAATCCTAGCACTTGGGAGGCAGAGGCAGGCGGATTTCTGAGTTCAAGGCCAGCCTGGTCTACAGAATGAGTTCCAGGACAGCCAGGGCTACACAGAGAAACCCTGTCTCGAAAAACCAAACAAATAAACAAACAAACAAACAAACAAAAAGATGAAAGTGCCATTTTAGCAATGAGTAGAAAATTGCTTACTGAGAAAACCTTGTTGTATGAGTGTTTTGAAAGGGGTGTGTAGAATGGTCTCTTAATGTGTGTGTGTGTGTGTGTGTGTTTGATAAGAATAATGTAAATTGTTACTGTGCTGCACACTTATACTGGGAAGTGAGTTTTTCACGTGTTTAAAGACTTCTGGTTTTGAATCTTTTTTGTTAAAATGGAAAAATGTGACACCTTACTGTGTAAGAAAAACAGGGATCTCTTGTGCAGATGTAAGCTCATTTCGTTGAATATTAACAAAAGCCCTGACTGAGAGATGGTATAGAAGAACAATAGTAGATGCAGCTAATGGTATCTTATGTGTAGTTCTGTATGTTTTGAGAGGGACTGCTGTTTTCAGCAGACACTGCCAATAAAGCTGACTAATTGTATTTGGCTTGTTCCCAATATCTGCTTCTCTCCCTTTTCTTCTCTGTAAGTTTTTTAAAAAGAATTATTTTATGTATGAGAGCTGTAGCTGTCTTCAGACACACCAGAAGAGGGCATCAAATGATTGTGAGCTACTATGTGGTTGCTGGAAATTGAACTCAGGACCACTGAGCCATCTCTTCAATCCCTTCTTTAATTTTTTTAATGGTATTATTTTTTGTGTGTATAGAGGGGGCCACGTGTGTGCTACAGCATATGAAGGACAGCTTAGAGGACTTAGTTCTCTCCAGCTATGTGGGTCCTGATGGAATTCAAGTTGTCAGGCTTTGGCAACAGCACCTTTACTTTCTGAGCCATCTCCCCTCCCCTTGCTTGTACTCTACCATTGAGCATAGCGCACCAGATCTTGTGTGTGTGTGTGTGTGTGTGTGTGTGTGTGTGTGTGTGTGTGTGTGTGTGTAATTATTCATAAATTATGTTTTATATCAGTGTGGGAAAAGTAGGTATTCTTATGGATTCTCTTTTGCTTCACTATAGTGCAGTATGTTATGTGACCTGTGTATGCATGAGCCAAGTTCTCCAGAAATTCATTTGTCTGGGTGCCTCTGTGCCTTTCTCATCAGTCCCATTGTCCTTGGGCCTGAGCTTCCTCACTTTGGCAAAGAGGCTTCTACTAACTACCAGGAACACTTATTTGTCCATTGCTATCCTTGTCTCATCTGTCTTTAAAATCCTAGCGTCTTCTGGGGCTTGACTTGACTCTGTCTGTTCTGATCCTCCTCACCAGTAAGTAAGCACCTTTGTTCTATATACATATTTATTCTTTATGAATGCAGAAAATATGGTACACTGTTTTTCATGACTTAAACTAATTTTTGGTAGGCTTAGAAGGGTTCTTAAATGCTTTAACCTCGGGGCCTGGAGAGAGGACTCAGTGGTTAAGAGCACAGACTGCTCTTCCAGAGGTCATGAGATCAAATCCTGGCAACCACATGGTGGCTCACAACCATCCTTAATGAGATCTGATGCCCTTTTCTGGTGTGTCTGACGACAGCTACAGTGTACTCATATAAATAAAATAAATCTTTAAAAAAAAATGCTTTAACCTCCCTTCTAGCACACTACCCACCAGAGGTAGTAGAAAGGAAAGGGTAATAGTGCAAAGGAGGATGTGGACCTGCTTAGAAATATTTCCTTGGAGCATTGTCAGGGCATATTTCCTCTGCATTGTCAGGGTATCAGCAGTTTAGGTCACACAAATCAACAGCAGCTTTATCCACTCATACACATCATTCATGAATCAGCAAAGGCAGGACTCACAAACACATTTACGATGGCAGGTCGATCCAGAAGAAACTGTGAGGTTTTGCCAGTTGGCTGAATCCAAGGAAGCAGCAAGAGGCTGCCAAAGGCCCAAATCCACAGAAGCAGCAAGAAGCCACCAGAGGTCCCTCATAAAATTGCAAAGCTTCTGTAAGGCAAAAGACACTGTCAACAAGACAAAAAGGCCACCAACAGATTGGGAAAGGATTTTTACCAATTCTAAATCTGATAGAGGACTAATATCCAATATATACAAAGAGCTCAAGAAGCTGGACTCCAGAAATTCAAATAACCCCATT